>NC_142064.1:224609661-224919661 GCF_059756535.1 Pantherophis guttatus
GCATCTAAAGTCGTTGTCCTACCCTGTTTTCCCCAAAATAAGATTATCCCCGGATAATACCGTATTTTCCGGCGTATAAGAGGACTTTTAAACACATGAAAATCTTCTCAAAAGTCGGGGGTCATCTTATACGCCGGGTGTAGTTCTCCTGTAACCAGGCAGACCAGCCGGAAAGGCTCTGATGAGCCTTAAATGGCTCTGGCGATCCCAGCTCTGGCGATCCCAGCTCTGACAATCCCAGCTGAGTTCCCTGCAACTCAGCTGGGATCGCCAGAAACCACGTAAAAGGAAAAAAGTTTTTTCCCTTTTACTCTGAGGATCCCAGCTCTGATGATCCCAGCTGAGTTCCCTGCAACTCAGCTGGGATCGCCAGAAACCATGTAAAAGGAAAAAAGTTTTTTACCTTTTACTCTGAGGATCCCAGCTCTGACGATCCCAGCTGAGTTCCCTGCAACTCAGCTGGGATCGCCAGAACCATGTAAAAGGGAAAAAGTTTCCCCCCTCCAGCTTGCTTACCTCAGCTGCTAGTCCCAACGCTTGCCTTGCTTTGCTTGCCTGAATCTATTCAGGCAAGCAAGCAACTCCCTGCCTGCAATCAAGCAAGGAGTTAGTTGTGGACTTCAACTCCCAGAATTCCTCAGCCAGCAAAGCAAAGCTGGCTGAGGAATTCTGGGAGTTGAAGTCTACAAGTCTTAAAGTTGCCAAGGTTGGAGACCCCTGTTCTATTGGGTAAGTTTTTTTCCCCTTTGGGAGCTTTAAAAAAAATAGTCAATTGGGGTTTTTTTAGTTGTTCTTTTTTAGACCTAGCCATTTAAAGTTTAGGAAGTTTTAAATTTAGCTTTCATATAAAAATAAAAATAAAATAAAATAAAACAATATTTGTGCAGCTTTCTGAGATTTAGTGTGTTTCTGTAGTGTTTCACTCCAACTACACAAACACACAAAATCTCACAAAGCTGTATGTGGAATTTTGTTTGTGTAAAGTGTGAAAGTTGGTTTATTGGACTTTTTGTGGCTGTGTGAGGTTCCTGCTTGTTGCAGGGGCCATTTTGGGTCTAGCACAGCTGCTTTTACATTGTGGGTGAGCCAGTTGTGTTGTGTTGTGTGTGTTTAGAGTGTGAAAGTTTTTTTGGGGGGCTTTTTGTGGCTGTGTGAGGTTCCTGCTTGTTACAGGGGCCATTTTGGGTCTAGCACAGCTGCTTTTACATTGTAGGTGAGCCAGTTGATGTTTTTTAATTTTTATTTGGTGTGCATTGGAAGAGAGGCAGTCTTATATGGCGAGTATAGCCCAAACCCTATATTTTAACAGGAAAAGTTGGGGGTCGTCTTATACGCCCAGTCGTCTTATACGCCGGAAAATACGGTAAGCCCAATTGGGCACATGCGCTAAAATAAGCCCTCCCCAAAAATATTTAAATGCATGCGCATCCAGTCCCTGCCATTTCCTCTGGTTAGGGTTAGGGAGACAGAGCTGGAAATCAGGTAAGATGGCAAGAGGAGCCCCGTCTTGCTCCATGTGCCCCAAAATAATAAGACTTCCTCAAAAATAAGGCCAAGCGCTTATTTCGGGGTCAATAAAATATAAGACAGGATCTTATTTTTGGGGAAACACGGTATACAACATCAAAAAAAATTCTTTGAAGCACTTAAGGTGCAACTTTTGTTTTCAATTGTACAAAATGAAAGTTACTTTTGGGCTGATATGCTTGAAAATTCACTATAAGTGATTGTAATGATAGACTCATTCTCACTACTACGGGGTCCATATATCCGGTTAAGTCTTGAAAGCAGAAGATACTATAAAGTGATAAGGCTGAACCCACTGTCTAGCAAACCCTCACACATTTCTAATATGTTTAATTAAAAATCAAATCAACCCAAAGATTCTGTATGTGATTCTTAATCAGTTTGAAGTCTACAGGAGAATAATGTAATTATAGCAGTCATTTAGTTACAGTAATTAAAACTTTAATTAACATCACTTCTAGCCTGTAGCTTCCCTAAACAGGACAGAGACTTGAGTGCTTCATTCCTGGTACCCCTCAAATCTGCCAAGACCACTTAGACCTTTTTGGAGATCTAAGGAACAGTTTCAGTTTAGTTGCTTCCCCCTGACCTCCCTTGTGTTAGTTTTAAAATCACAAGACTACTTGGAGAAATTATGTAAATACTCTTTTTTTTAAATAAAAAAAAAATACTCTTTGCATGGCAACTATATTTTAGTCAGATTCATTTCTAATTCCTTTATTGAACTGTTGGATTGGCAGGAGTTACTTTGTATACCAGAGAATTTATTTCAAAGATATTATGTTTCAAAGATGTTATGGGACAAAATTACAGATTTAACAAGCTTAATGGAGGGATATTATTTTAGAGGTCTCTTGGTTCCATAGTGTTCTGTAAAAGACTCAGTGGTGCCAAAGCATATATTTTGAAATGCTCTGTCTAGTCACTTCAATGTCTTTGTTCTGTTCTGTAGAATCCAAATATAAACATGTTTGTATCTTCAGAAGTCTAAATCTGTCGCACAAGTGTTTAGAAATGTTCCATTAATGGTTAACTGTTCATTAAAGGTATGCATTGAGATATATTTAGAAAGCAGCAAGTTTTAAAAAATGGCTTTAATTTGGGACCTTAAGTGATGGAACTAGGAACCTGAAGAAATAAGTAATAATCAGGATACAGGATACAGCTTTTAGGCTTTTAATCACCTGCCTTGATCAAAATGCTGAACCTGGGGTGGCATATGTTTTATAAAGCTTTTTCACAGAGGGAAGATAATTGTCCAAATGCCCTCATTTTTACTACCCCTCTCTTCTTTCATTTGTGCTATGCAATTTGACAGCAACAGCAGCTGAAGCCTAGAATAGGCAGTCAGAAAACAAACTGCCTACCAGAATAATTTATATAATCTGAATCCAGAATAATCCATTAGAATTGGTGACATCAAAATTATAACTGTTGCTCACATAACTATTAATTATGTAGTCTGAGGCAAGGAGAGAAATGGCCATTTAAAAGTATTATTCCAAATGCATTTACTTATTTGTTCCTGTCTTAAAATTTGGCCTAAAGGTGTTCAGTATAAATGTAAATTAAAAGATTTCATTCTTGGCTGGCTAACTCTTTCTGTTGGAGCTTCAGCAAGGGTTTCGGAAAAGGAGGGGAAGGGTAAGTTTCAGTGACATAAAATGTTTTCTGGCTTCCACCTCCTCAACTAATTTATTGATAAAACTGTGGGATGTATATTAAAAATGAAAAGATGGAGAGAAGGTAGAAAAACAAGGATGTGAATATATGTATGTGTGTGTGCACATAGGGAAAGGAGTTGGGAGCTTAGCCTGATTAAAAATCCTGCCTGAAGCATGTGTTCAGAACTAATTTGCTTCTGCATACTAAATGTGTATAATTTTGCAGACTGTAGTTGTTTAGAGGTGATGGGAAAGAACTTTGCCTATATCCAAATGCATTTTTCTTCCAGATTCAGGAATTGGCCAAGATTTTGAAAACAGACTGTTGGACTTCCTTACTGAAATCTTGGTACAAATTGTCAGGGGAAGAGAGAAGAACAGGGAATTATTGTGGGTGGAAAATAGCCTGTTTTAATATTTTCTGGATAGAAGAAGGAAATTGAGAAATGGATTGTGTGGAAGGAAACAGAATTATATGTTTCTTAGTTGTAATGTGCTAACAGTGTAGGTTGATTTATTACTTATTTTCTAAAAAAAACCCGGCACTTGAGATTTATCTGTGTGAGAAACATGCTGGCACCCTCAAAACTTTGCCTTTCAATTCAAAGTATATAGGGAAGGAGTGAAGTACAATTGTTTAGTAGTGAGAAAGAATGAGAGGAAAGCACTAATCAGTAATTTTTCTGCTTAAGAATTCCAGCCATTATGTTCAATTAGCCAGTTACAAATAGTATAAGAAAGTATAAATTTGTTGTTGTTAGTTGTGAAGTTGTGTCCGACCCATCACGATCCCATGGACAATGTTCCTCAAGGCTTTCCTGTCCTCTACCATCCTCTGGAGTCCATTTAAGCTGAAAAGTATAAATAGTATAAGAAAATAGTATATTTTATTATATCATAAGTAAATATGTTTATTGACCTTTGGATATTCTTTATTTCTAAATTGAAATAATGAGTTTCAGGATAAGTTAACCATTATATAATCAAAATATTACGGATAGTCCTCGTGACCTTTTTTAAAATTGACCTTTAAGACTTATGATGGTGCAGAACCTTGTGGTCACATGATCAAACCCTGGGCACTTGGCATCTTGGCTGCACTAACGACAACAGGGGCGCTTTAACTTCTGTCACCTGCCTATCTCCCCTCCCTCTATGCCTTTTTGGTCACCACTGCCCTGCGCTTCATTGCCCCGGCTTGTCTTTTTCATCTTTCTGCTTCCACTGCTGAGAAGGCATGGCTGCGCCAGGCTGCTGGGCTGGGGTTTGCATTGTGAAAAAAATAAAATAAATCCAAAAAGCTTGAGAACTGCAGCATGCTAAAAAGCCCTTTGCAAAGATGTTTGGGGTGGGGCTTCACATCCCCCCCCCAAAATAAAAGAAAGCAGCAGCAAAGTCTTTTTTTGATACCTCACAGCTTGGGCTACTTTTGACTGTTATCCATAGCACAAAGCTCATCCTCAACCTGGCTCATTAGCAGGAGATAGAGGCAATCCCTTATCTTATTAAGGTTCCAAACTGGAGGAACCAGATCAGAACGTCTTGCATTGGGATCAGTTAATGACCCAGAATTCTCAGTTAACTAGGGCGATGGAGAGGCCTAGGATTGCAGTTGGTAAGTAATGCAGTCGGGTGGGTTCTACTTACCTTTACTACCGGTTCGCAATGGGGCCACGTGCATGTGCTCGCTTCACTCGCACGCACACATGCTCTTCTGCGCAAGCGCAGAAGCATTTTCATGATGTCAGGGTGAGTGGGCGGAGCCTCCCACCAGTTTTACTACCGGTTCTATAGAACCGGTGCGAACCAGGGCAACCTACCACTGAATGCGGTCATGAGGTAATTGACTTTATGATTGCATTACTTAGCGACAGAAATTCCAGGCCCGATTTTGGTTGTAAATCGAAGATTATCTGTATCATTTTAAAACATTTTCTTTTATCATTTTTACTGGTATGGATATTTGTTTAAAATTGGGCATTCATTCATTGATTGGTATTGAAATAGTGATTTATTATTGTGCCACATTTTTCTTCAGCTGTAAGCTGAAATTGCATTTATTCATTTATGGATTCTGCTCTGCCTTTCCCTCTAGTAAGTGGAATGGGTAACAATAATTTTGTTTTTAAAAAAGCCAATTTAAAATGTAGTTTCGAATGCATTCAGAATATCAATTGAACTACTAATAGAGCAAATAGCATCTCCTATCAAATTTTCTATACCTAAAGATTGCTTAAATGAATGTGGTTTTGCATGCTTGTAGGTAAAAAGCAGAGGGAAAGTGAATCTGATCTTGCCTGGCAGGGAGTTACTAAGCCTAGGAGCAAACACTGAGAGGGTCTCTCTCCCCTAATTGTGGCCATTGACAAGCTAAGGTTCAATCTTGCCAGTGGTGGGTTTCAATTTTTTTTACTACCAGTTCTGTGGGCGTGGCTTGGTGGGCATGGCAGGGGAAGGATACTGTAAAATCTCCATTCCCTCCCCACTCCAGGGGAAGGTTACTGCAAAATCCCCATTTCCTCCCGATCAGCTGGGACTCAGGAGGCAGAGAATAGATGGGGGCAGGGCCAGCCAGAGGTGGTATTTACTGGTTCTCCGAACTACTCAAAATTTCCACTACCAGTTCTCCAGAACTGGTCAAAACCTGCTGAATACCCACTTCTGAATCTTGCCAATTTAGTAAGCTTTCTTTCTCATTAGGCGATCTTGAGCAGACTGTGGATGTAATCCACATTATGTACATTTGTGCTGTGATGTACTATGTGGCAAATGGTTTACCAATTTATACAGCAGTAGAAATAATGGATAATATTTTCATGTGACATGTTCCATTACTTTAAAAACATTTGCAGAACGTGGAATGAGATTTCTAACAGGTAGATAGTTTGGAAAGCTAGAAAGTCAGGAAGAATATGCTAAGTTGCAGTGTAATATTTTGTTTAAAAACATAGTGGCTAATTGTGACAACTAAGCAGGATTCAGTGCAAAGCTCTGGAGGTTTTTTTGAAGATCAATTATAATCTCTTCCATTGTAGATGTGTTCTGGCTGTCCGGTGCTGTAGATTTACAGTGCAATTGTGAAACAGCACTTTGGCTGCCTAAAGATAGGAGTGTTCCAAGGGCTATGGTCATTCTTTATCCCCAATCTAAAACTGTTCCTTCTACTGCTAAAGCTGCAAAGATCAATTTATATTATCCAACTTTTACTTGGCATTAAAATCCTGCCTGTGTACAATTTTCAAACATTTAATGTGATTTGATGATTAATTAAGGGTTAATAAGTTAGCGACAGTTAAGAGCCTATCAGGCCAATATGATGATTATTAAAATGCTTTAATATTTTTTCCCCAGCTATGTTGCTTGAGTGGTGTTTATGAAGAGGATGATAAATTGAAAGGGGCTTTAATTTCATTCTGTTCTACTTGCTACAACCTTCTGTTCAGTAATTAACACTAGAGGTTTTCTCAGCATAAACACTTCCCCGCAGGATTTTCTGCTTTAACTGACCTTCTAAAATCTAGAAACACTATATGCTGTGAATATATGCGTTACTTCCAGAGGTTTGCAACAAAGATTTAATCAAAGGTAAAATTAACCATGGGACTAGTTCCCTTATCAGATGGTTAATAACTGTGAAATTTCTTTCCTCTGGAAGGTTGAAAAACTCTGAGTATCTTGCTAAATTTTAATAACTGAAGTTGAGCCTGAAAAAGCTTTTAAAATTAGTTTTCACTCTTTTACTCTCTTTCTGATAAAAAGTTCAAAGTTGTATCCCTTTGTACATTTACTCAAGAATAAGTCCATCAAATTTAAAGAGACTGTTTCTGAGTAAATTTCATAAAATTGAGCTGCATACTTGTTTTATCGTAGCCTAATTAGAACATGCTGAAAATATAAGCATGGAAATTAAGATGTGAATAAAATTTGATATTGTGGATTGAGTAATAAATCAATTTGTTTGGGGGCAGTAAACCACAATTTTAGACATAAAGCTTGTAAGTGTGACTTACTATCTGTTCATTGTGATTCATTTTTTATATGGGGTTACCTAAATTATATTGAGGTGGTACTTCTAATGCTTAAATCTCTAACAATCCATAGAGGTGCAAAATCAGAACACCTTAAAAGAGAAACAAAACAGGAATTGGCCAGGTAAATTGTGATTACTTTGCTTTTCTTTTAAGACTGATTCTGGTTTATTTAGTTTTCAATAAAGCAAACAGTTTATTATGAATTTATGAATGCAGACTTATGAATTCATTATGTGCTCATCGTTTTAAATTTGGGATTGTCCTCTATGTCCATCAATTTGCTGTTTTTACTTTCTTGCCAATGTTTTCGAGTACATATTTTATGTATAGTTTTACTGCCTTTCACTATTAATAATCATTTTCAGTGTGTTGGAAAATATATTACATTTGTTTTTAATTTCACAAGTTCAGACAATTCACTTTAATCCTCATATGCTCTTAACAAATAAAATATGAGGATTCCGTTACAGAAAAGCAATGCAAAGTAGCAATAATGGCATTATTTCCATTTAATGTATAAGTAACAGAAAGGGGGATTTTCTTAACTCTGATAGAGTTCTAAACTCTGATAGAGTTCTAAATAATCATATAGTTATGTAGAGTATGTAGAGTGTGTGTGTGTATACATGTATACACATACCTCTTTCAGTTTTCCTGAACTTGGAATCCCTCAGATATAGATGGAATTGTAACATATAGAAAGGGATTATGGGATTATGGGATGACATATCTATATGTCTGTGCTTATTTATTCACACTGGTGTAATGTCTGACATAAGGAATCTTCATGAGAACAGAAACAATGCCTTATTGGATCAGACCCCTGACCTGTCTAGTCCAGCCGTCTATTCTCACAGTTGCCAATTAATTGCACAAGGAAGCCTCCCAGTAGATGTCTCTCCATGACACATAGGGCTCTAGTGACCTTCATATTGTGAGTCATTTAACTTCAGAAGTTACTTGGTTCGTGCTGCTCCAGAGGAAATGCAGTGAACTGTATTTGCTGTGTTGTTTCCCCCTCTGTATTTGCGGTGCAACCAGCTTTCTATTGATGGGAGGTTACACTTCCTGTCTCCTAGGATTCTCCTCTCTTCCTAAAGCAGAGGTGATGTGAAGCCTTGCTTCCATTCCCCCATTGCTTTCTGGCTGGTCCAAAGGCTAGTCCATTAGATCATGATTGATTGGCTTTTGCCTCATTCCCCTGCTTTTTAGGAAAGAAAATATAGAAAATATAAGTACATTTTTTTAAAAAAAGTTCTTTGTATCAGGTACATTGGTGGTATTCTGCCGGTTCTAATCAGTTTGGGTGAACTGGTAGTGGCGGTGGTGGCAAGAGGCTCCGCCCTCCCACCCGGATGTCATCACATTGCATTTTTTATGTTCTGCACATGCGCAGAAGGTCTTACGCATGCGTGGAGGTGGCGAGTGCGAGCGAAGCACACGCGTGCGCTCACATTTGTGAACCAGTAATGAACGTAAGTGAATGCCACCACTGATCAGGTAGTTGTCATTTTTTATTTCTCCCCAGCTGCATCTAGAAAGAGTCTTAGCTTAGTGGTTCCCCAACCTTTCTGGCTTTGAGGACAGGGGATGGGGAGAAGAGGGGATGGTTCACTGAGAGTGGTGGGTGAGCGAATTTGCATGAGTATTGGGTTGGGCACGAGTGTTGGCCGCTTGCGCAAATGGAGGTTTGTGCATGTGCGCTCACCCGCTGCTTGTGCAAGTGGAGTTATGAGCACACTTGCCCACCACTTCCGCAGCCTGATTCCAAATGGCCAGTAGTGGGCCGCAGCCCGGGGGGGGGTTAGGGACCCCTGTCGATTCATGCAGGAGAAGGTAAGAACACTCACAGAGCCCCCATATAGCAACATACAAGTGCTCCTAATGGATTGTGCGGAAAACCCATTGTATATAGAATGGGCCTAAGTTAAGGTCCCTGCTGTGACATTTCCTGCGGGAATTGTGCAAAATAATTAATATTCCCATTGTTCCTGAGCTAGCCCAAAGCAGAACTCATAAAATAGCCTTTGTTGGCACTATCATCTATATCAGGCATGGACTGAAAAGTAAGCTGACAAAGTTCCTATCTATCTCTGAACTCTCAATTTGATTTCAGTTGAATATTTATTTATTGGCTTGTTTTCTCAATTGCATTGGACCCTATAACAACCCCTAATTCTTAGTCAAAAAGATGAAACGGTAACATTTTTGGGAATATTTTCAATAAATAAGAACATGCATGAAGTCAATAAATAAGAACATGTATGAAGTTTTACTTCTTTCCTAGATGCCTATTATGTCTCATTGGAAAAGTTAGGTATTCTCAAGGCTATGGAATGGAATATTTTGCCAATATATTTCATAGTTCTGTGACTATGAACTCAGAATCCCTGATAAGAGTATGACAGAAATATTTCCACTGCAGAGACTGTATTACTAAAATAATCCCATATGCCTTGAAAGCATATAAGGCTCATTTATGTTACAAATCAGGAATTGGGAGTGAATTGCCTAAAGCTACACACACTGCTGTGCCATAATACAGCTTTTTAAAACTTAGCATTATGGATGAACAAGGGTTTATAAAAATACTATAGTTTAAATATTCCTGCCATAACATTATGTTTACAATAGACCAATAATGTGCTTATGAAAGAAATTCTTCAGAAGACTTTCTTTAGCATCTTACCCATCTTACTGTTGAATAAGAAAGGAAAATAAAAATGTGTGAAACCTATTTCTGGAGGAATGGGGAATATCTGCTTTTCACAGGTTTGTGTACACATGCGTGGCAGCAAATAATTTTATTTATTTATTTATTTTATTTATTTATTAAATTTTTATACCGTCCCCTCTCCTGAAGGACTCGGGCGGTGAACAGCCAAAATTAAAAACACACAATACAAATATTAAAATACATTAAAACGAAATTAAATTATCTTTGGCTTCTCCAATTTAAAACCCCTTGCCCATAAAATTCCCCAATTAAAAGATTTTTAACCCAGCCCGGCTTGCTGAAATAAAAAAGTCTTCAGGGCCCAGCGGAAGGTACGGAGGTCTGGGATCAGTCGTATCCCTGGGGGTAGCTCATTCCAGAGGGTGGGTGCCCCCACAGAGAAGGCTCTTCCCCGGGGGGTCGCCAGCCGACATTGCCTGACAGACGGCACCCTGAGGAGGCCCTCTCTGTGGGAGCGTATTGGCCGGTGGGAGGTTATCGGAGGCAGAAGGTGGTCTCATAAGTAACCGGGTCCTAAGCCATGGAGCGCTTTGAAGATGAGAACCAACACCTTGAAGTGCACTCGGAAGACCACTGGAAGCCAATGCAGCTCGCGCAGGAGAGGTGTCACATGGGAGTGCCATGTCACCCCCATAAGTACCCGCGCGGCCGCATTCTGCACCAGTTGGAGCCTCCGAGTGCTCCTCAAGGGGAGCCCCATGTAGAGAGCGTTGCAGTAGTCCAGGCGGGAAGTAACGAGGGCATGAGTGACCGTGCATAAGGAGTCCTGATCCAGAAAGGGGCGCAACTGGCGTATCAGGCAAACCTGATAGAAAGCCCCCCTGGCCACAGCTGTCATATGCTCTTCTAAAGACAGCCGTGCGTCCAGGAGGACACCCAAGTTACGCGCCCTCTCCGTGGGGGCCAATGTCTCGCCCCCAATAGTCAGCGATGGCACCAGCTGACTATATCGGGATGCCGGCAGCCACAGCCACTCAGTCTTGGAGGGGTTGAGTCGGAGCCTGTTCCTCCCCATCCAGACCCGCACGGCCTCCAGGCACCGGGACATCACTTCAAGGGCATCGTTGGGGTGGTCTGGGGTGGAGATGTACAGCTGGGTGTCATCAGCATACAGATGGCACTGCACCCCAAAACCACGGATGATCTCGCCCAGCGGCTTCACATAAATGTTAAACAGGAGAGGCGAGAGGACCGACCCTTGTGGCACGCCACAAACCAAGTGCCTTGAGGTCGACCTCTGCCCTCCAGCCAACACAGATTGCGACCGGTCGGAGAGATAGGAGGAGAACCACCGTAAGACAGTGCCTCCCACTCCCAACCCTTCCAACCGGCGCAGCATGATACCATGGTTGATGGTATCAAAAGCCGCTGAGAGGTCTAATAGGACCAGAACAGAGGAGCAACCTCTGTCCCGAGCCCTCCAGAGATCATCAACCAACGTGACCAATGCCGTTTCCGTGCTGTACCCGGGCCTGAAGCCGGACTGGAATGGATCTAGATAGACGGTTTCATCCAGGTACTGCGGGAGCTGTCACGCAACCACACTCTCAATAACCTTCGCCAAGAAGCAAAGGTTGGAAACTGGACGATAGTTTGCCAAAACAGCTGGGTCCAGAGAGGGCTTCTTGAGGAGGGGCCTCACCACCGCCTCTTTCAAGGCGGGAGGCAAGAAACCCTCACTCAAGGAAGTGTTTATAATCCTCTGGAGCCAGCCTCGTGTAACCTCCCGGGTAGCCAGCACCAACCAGGAGGGACACGGGTCCAATAAACATGTGGTTGTGTTCAACCTCCCTAGCATCCTGTCCACGTCCTCGGGGGTCACAGGGTCAAACTCATCCCAGATAACAGTCTCAAAACACACCTCAGACAACCCGCCTGTACCTACCCAGTCAGAGTCCAAGCCTTCCCGAATTTGAGCGACTTTATCGTGCAGATAATGCGCAAAATCCTCAGCACGACCTTGCAAGGGGTCTTCCCGTGCTCCCAGATGGAGAAGGGAGCGGGTCACCCTAAACAAGGCAGCTGGGCGATTTTCTGCCGACGCGATAAGAGCGGAAAAGTAATTACACTTCGCCGCCTTTATCGCCACTAAGTAGGTCTTGAAATAAGACCTCACTAGTGTACAGTCAGATTCGGAGCGACTGGCCCTCCAACTACTCTCTAGACATCTTTTCTGGCGTTTCATCCCCCTCAGCTCCTCGGAGAACCAAGGAACTGGGCAGATTAGGCGCCGGGTCAGAGGCCGCAAAGGCACGACCCGATCTAAAGCACCAGCGGCCGCCCTATCCCAGGCGGCCACCAGGTCTTCCGTCGAGTCGCGAGCCAGAGTCTCAGGAAATGGCCCAAGCTCCATTCGGAACCTATCAGGATCCATCAGGCACCTGGGGCAGCATATTCTCTTGTTAGGAACCTTAGATTTTAGCAGTATGGAACCTGCAACAATTGAAATGCTTGTGTGAACATGTCTAGGCCATAACTTGACCAGATTTTATTGGTTGTGACATTACTGTGTTGTCAATCTATGTGATATTTATCAGCTGAGATGACTTCTTGTGGAAGAACCAGAGGGAGCAAGATTTAAATACCACTAGGACATAATTTTATTATGTTGAAAATGCTTTCTCATATCAGAAAGCCATTGGTATACCTTTGGGGTTAACAAAGCCAGCTTCTGTTTCCTTTCCTGTTCCTGAGTTCTGAGTAGTTAATGTGCTGGGGAAGTGACATAAAAACCAATCATTAAGAAGGCTAAATTCTATAGCTCAATGTGTCCGAATTACTTCACTCAGTCAGTCCATGTGAACATACTTGAACAAAGACTGACTACCTTTGGGTTTCTTGTGGCATCCTGATTCTGTGAAAAAAGGTATGGGCAAACAACACATTGATTTCCTCGTCTGTTCTGCGATTCACCATCCTTCAATTGAGAGCTATGTTGATTGGAAAATGATGGCAATAATAATAGAGATATTTGTTCCTGAGTACTTAGGCAATACAGACTGGGCACAAAGCCAGAAGAAATTTGAAGGACAAGTCATTGAAATCAATGGCTCAAGACTCGCAGGAGCAGTTGCCGAGGAAGCAATGAGGGAAAATATGGACAAATCACATGAAGTTGCTACTGTGAAATGAGACAATGAAATGGGTAGAATGGAAAGCACTGTGCTTTCATTGAGAAGGGGTTAGAACAGTAACCACTATCTCTCAACCCATATAAAAGTAATGTTGAGTTATCGTACAAAAATAATATCAGAATTATAGAATTAATGTATAACGTAGATGAAACTTGCTGACAGTTTATGCTTATTCCTATTTATTTGCATTATATGAAGAAATGCTTCAATTAGTTTTCTAATTAGTAAAACTGCTTTTGTTTCAAAGATTCTGCAATGGATTTAATTGTTGTTGTGAAATAGTAGCCTCAAGGCAGGTACCAACATTCCAAAGCATTCCACTAGTTTACAAGTTTTAATCTCATATGGAAGCCATGTGAAACAATCTCAGTCCTTGGACAGACAGAATATGTTCTAGAGGTTTTTTTTGACTTGTGAATTGCCTAAATCCTATGGACAATTTGCAATCTGAGTCAGATTTCTTTATGGCTTTCCAAAATGGAAATGTTGAATCTTGGGAGAAAGTGCAATGGAGAAAGCATGCTTCCTGAGTTCTATAGATAGCAACATTTAAAAGGTAGGGTCTAGAAATGCACACTATAGGCTTGCAAATAAATTGGTTTTATGCCCTTTAAGTCTTTAAAGGTGATATCCAGCATTTTGAATTGATTCAGAAGACCCACCCCCGGAACCTCTTGAATCCAGTTGGATTCCAAGAGGCACTAGGACAGCAGTCACCAACTGGTGGTCCGTGGACCACTGACGGTCCATGAGAAAATTTTGGTGGTCCGCAGAAAAATTATTTGCATTTTTTATATTGCACTAAATCAGGGGTCCTCAAATTACAGTCCCTGGGCTGGATATGTGCAATGAACATTTGTGTTGCTGCAGAGAGTCTCCCCCTTCGGGGTCTTTTTGTGTGGGTTGGAGGGGGACAGAAATTCCAACTTGGGATCTGCTTCGGCCTCCTGGTGCAGGGCTTTGGGCAAAGGCTGGAGGGAAGTACAGCTGGTGGCAAAGAGCCGGAGGGCCTTGTTCCAGTGGGCCTGCCTGGAACTGGCTGACCATCTCAGCCCGGTGAGCCTCCAGCCACCTGTACCTGGCCTTGTATTCCCACAGGTCTTCCCTCTTGGAAAGCCTAACCTCCTAGTCCTCAGGGAGGTGCTTCTGCTGAGCCTCCTCCTCAGTCAGATCCAATCTGAACTGAACTGTTTTGCCATCTCTTTCTCATGGTGGCTACTTAGCTCCAACAACTGCTTCCTGTTGGGGCCCTAAGGAGCCCAGGCGGGGAGTGGCTGGGAGGGGAGGGGTTAATAGAGGCTGGCGAAGCGCCCCTCGACGTGAGTGACATTGATTTGCCCATGCCGACCCAGTCACATGACCACCTAGCCACGCCCACCCAGCCGGTCATTAGGCAGATCATATTAGTGGTCCGTGGGATTTAAAATTATGAATTTAGTGGTCCCTGAGGTCCAAAAGGTTGGTGACCCCTGCACTAGGATATATTCACAGTGATTTGGTAAACAGTGATACTTTGAAGCAGCGTCTTTCTTTGCATGCTGATCCCAGTTGGCACCTTGTTTTACCAAGAAACTGAAAGAGATAAAAAAAAATTACAGCAGAACCAAACTCTGGAGTACCAGTGGTGAAAGCTTGACTTCTACTACCTGTGTTCCAGACTCATTCCCTTCCTGGCTTTTCTGAGAATTGGTCAGAGACATAATAGATTGGATAAAAGTGATAATCAACACCTCTCTATGAGTGAAGCCTTCCATTGATTCATCTATATCTTACAAGTATTGTTTAGTCTCAAAACTTCTTTTGGGGTGGAGGGTGGGGAAACTTGTTGAGACAGTGATAAGAATCCAGTTGCAAAGTGCTCTGAAAGAAACAGATTATCTGTACTCCTTTCAATCAGGATTCAGACCTGGATCAGAAACAACACTGGGGATTATTTTTGTTGGGACCTAATATATCACTTTTGTCCCATTATCAGTTTTGATGTAATAGTCATTGTATCCCTTTAGATTGTCTGTAAGTAGAAGACACTTTTTTTCCAGTGGTTATTTTCCTACCTGAACAGGTGGTTTTACTTGGTGGTGAATGGGCAGGAGAGGTTGGCTCTGTGGCCTTCATATGTAGGGTGCCTCAGGAGTCAGCCTTTCTTCCCCTGTTGAATATCTACATGTACTCATATTAAGTTGGGTTATCATCAGAACAGTAACAATACCTACATCGCCTTACTGGACTTTACTGGTGATGTAATGGAAGCGTTTTCTCAATGTCTGGAAACTGTAGGGCAGGGATGGGCAGTGGTGGGCAACTATGGCCCCTTTATGACCTGGGGATTTCAACTCCCAGAATTCCTGAGCCAGTTATTGTGCACATTTATACCCCACTGAGGACACTGGAGAGAGATAGAGTAAGGCTTTTTATAGTGAGTTGTGAGTCCCCTGTGATCCATTAGTCTTAGTTCAGACTCTTCATTTCTGTTCCATTATTACTGATTTTAAAAGAGTGCAATTAGAATAAAAATTCACTCTCTGTTAAAATATTCTAATCTCTCTTAATCAGTTCTTACTAGCTTTTTAAGAACATTTTTTGGTTATTGCTGCTGTTATGGAACCCTGAGCCCACTCTTAGAATTCCTTTGCACTTTGAAGTAGGCATTTAACCAAAAAGAAAGAAGTATTAGGAATGGCCTCCATTTATAGTTTGAGGTAATTTTGCAAAGCAGAGAAGGAATGTAATTTTGATATATAGTTACTGTGGAGATGATAAATGCATTGCATGAAAGTGAATTCACTACTGTATTTTAGGTTACATCAGTGGCTTTAATGTTTGTCAGATGTTTAAATGCTGCAGATTTCTGGCGAATCAACCCTGTATATAGTATAACTAATTTATTTGCTTAAAACTATCAAAATTAATGTTGCATCCTGATTTAAATGAGACAAATGTTTATTTGGGATTAAGATTCACAAATCATTTTTTTTTTCCTGCCTGAAGCATGAGCAAGATGGTATTTCACTCTTTCGCTTACAAAAATTTTCTGACGCAGTTGGTGAATCTTACTTCAGGGTTTCTGATGAGCTACATCTCCACTTCATCTGTGAACATCAAGTTATCATAAATGTTGTGGACCAGGCTGCCTGGAAAACACACCTCTGTCCTTACTGCAGAGTGGAAGAGTCAGAAGGATGCCATCATTATCCTCTTCACAAAATTTAGGATTACATGACTGAAGTTACTATCTTATTCTACTACTCCTCTTGAGACCGTACCTCTATCCTTCTACTATGCAGGTTGCACATCAGATCCCATGAATGATTGCAGGAAATAGGTTTGCTTTAACCACTTGAATCTATCTTTCATGATACCATTTCTTATTTCCACTGCAGTAGAGGGTTTGCTACCCAGCAGGTTCATCACTGGCTGAACATGAATTTATTTATTAAATTAAATTCAATTAAATTGATAAGTCCATCTCATTGTCAAGAGACTTTCCATTGGAATGGCATCTAGAGTAGTATATTCCAGTCTGCCTGCAGTTTTTCACATAAGGGAGAGGCTCTTGAAAGATAATCAAATGGTATAGATCAGTGATGGCTAACCTTTCTGCCATAACATGCCAAGAGGTGGGGGGACGGAGGAGGTTCATGTGTGTGTGTGCCCACACCCATAATTCTATGCGCCCTGCCCTGCCCATGCGGGCGCAACCCCCTCCTCCCCCCCCACTCCTGGCACACGATGGCCCGGTAGGCCCATTTTTCTTTCTCACCTGGCTCCAGATCCTTTCTATGCATCTGGGGAGGGCAAAAACAGCCCCCCCAGGCCCTGCGGAGGCAGGAAACAGCCTGATTCCCTACTTCTGGTGGGCCCAGAAGGCCTGAAAATCAGCTGGCTGGCGGGCGCATGCGCGCCACAGCTGAGGTGACGTGCCCACTGATATGGCTATGCGTGCCAGCTCTGGCACGCGTGCCATAGGTTCGCCATCACGGGTATAGATGATATTGCAAGACTTAGATCAAAAGAAGATTGTTTATCAGAAAAATCCCCTCCTCCACAAAAAAAGCAACTTTTGTGTGTTCTGGATGCAATCCAGAATGGATGCCTAGGTTGCAACAAATGCAGAATACCTGCTATACATAAGAGAGATGTCCCTGAGATCAAATTATAAATATGACATTTGTTATTATTTGCAGAATGAGATCTTTTGCAGTCCTAAAGGTGTGTAATGGCAGGACAGGTGCTTATTTCAAGTCATAGCTTCCTATAGTTTAAATTGTTTATTGTCTCTCTATTGTCCAGTCTCTCTCTTATTCTCTGCTAGCATATTTTCTTAGAGACCTGTCTGCAAAAGAGATGGGTTTTCATGATGAGAGCCAAGATTGTGTTATTGACACACACATACTTCATATGCATGCAGCTCTGCTGACGCAGCATCACCCTTTAGTGCTGGGGTCATGTTCGGAGCCCATGAATAAGCTCACACAAGGATCGTTTGGGGCTTTAAAAAAAACCTGACTTTGTTGTAAATTGGCCAAAATCCAGCATTCTCCTCCCCTGCATAGAGATTAATAGCCTTGAGCAGCAGCGGCTTGGGAAGAAAGAGGCTATTGTCTTCTGTCTTTATCCTTCTTAGTGGATGGGGAGAAGCCGATTAGTTAGGGGGGAGGAGAAGGTTGCTGCAACTGGCTACCAGCACATGCCTGGCTCAGTGCCTAGCAGATGGGGGTGGAAGGGGAAGAGGGCAAGGGGCTTAGAGCGTTAGATCAGCTGTCTCTTAGTCTCTGTGGTGAGAGGGAATCATCTTAACCCTTTATTGGCAGCACATATCTCTTATGTTGAGATCTCTCAGGCAGAGAGTGCAGCTAAAGCTAAATTAGTGAGTTACTAATTCAGCATTTACAGTGCATTCAGGGGGATCTGGAATATCCCCAAGGATGATATGTATGCTATTGCATTAATTTATATTTATGGAAATTTATACTGCTTTATGGGAATTGGGGGTGATAAAGACAATGAGACAGTATGGTTACAGAAGGAAAAATGTGTTGAAAGAAAACTACATTTCAAAATCTTGAGTTAAAAAGGATGAGGGAGCTCTCCTTAGATGAACCAGCAGTGCTTTAGAAAAAGGCGTTTTGGGTACTCATCAGCATTAGATCATTTGAAATGGCTACTTTCATACTGGTTTTTTTTTTTTAAATGAAGAAATTGATTTGTTTCTAATGGTATGACATAAAGAGTATAGAGCCGTGATGGTAAACCTATGGCATGCGTGTCAGAGGTGGCACGCAGTGCCCTCTGATGGCACATGAACTGTTGCCCGAGTTCAGCTCTGCTGCGCATGTGTGGGTGCCTCCCACCGGCCAGCTGGTCTTCAGGTCTCTGCCACGCATGCGTGAGGGGCGGGGCACATGCAGGGGGCTGCATGCACATGCGTGGGGGGCAGGGTGCATGTGCAGGGTTTGGGCGGCATTGCATTTTGGGGGGTTTGGCGCACGCATGTGCATTTGCGCGCACACGGACACGCTTTGGGCACTTGATCCGGAAAAGGTTAGTTATCACTGGTATAGTGTATAACCTAATAAAGGCCATTTCTTAGTGAAGATTATTTTAGAAATAAATGGATATTGTGTGACAGTTGTGACTGATGAACAATGCCTTTAAAATTGGAACAGTGATTGAATTAACAAAATATACTGACAATTATGATTGTGCAGTATGGATATTGGTTTAGTTAAGGAATGCGATTGGAGGAGTCCAACATGAATGCTGTTTTAAATGTGTGATAAATCTTCAGGATTTGCTGTGTTTCCAGCCAAATGTTGATGCTAGAAGTTAACATTTTCTCATTACTTTACATGTTTGGTGGTCTCTTCTCATGAACAGCACTGTGTAAGTTGATTGCTTTCAGATCTTGGTTGCAGCATCCTTTGTGATATGCAGCCAGCCTAAAATGGCTCCTTTGGAAGACAACAATGCATAGCTAAATCTGGTTTCCATGTCACATGTGCTGTTTCCTGTGCTTCTGTTAAACTAGTTCCAAAGACATCATTAGGAAAAAGTAAAAGCAGAGAAATCAGAATTGAAATTGATATCAATGGCGTTCAGCACATGGTCAGAAAAGCACCTGGCTCCTCTTTCTGGGGTAAGGATGATATAGCAGCAGCTGGTTAAGGCTAGTGTTATATATTATACAATAATTCCCCAAAGAGAGTTTCCCATTTCTTATTCTCACAGCCCTATATGTGCAGCTGAGTTTTATTATGTCTTTAAGAATAATATTCTCCCTGCTGTGGAACTAACATTTGGGGCCTTTGGAGGGATAGCCATTTCCTTGGCAGGTTTCAGATTCATTTACTTTTTAAACCTGGTTTTGCTTGTTGCCAGCTAAGAAGAGTTGTGATTTAAGCCATGTGTGTGCATCTATATGAAAATGTAAGTCCTCCATGGGTTTTTATTTGCATGCATGGAGATGTAAGAAATTACTCGGAGGAAGATTTTTGAAATTTGTTGTGGTTTGATCTATTGGTATAAGTAAGCAATGTGTACCAAGTCCTGATCTTATTCCTGACTTTAAAATTGGTTTTAATAGTTTACTCAATTTGGTGGGGGGCAACAGGAAACAGGAGTAAACGTATGATGTCAGCAGGACCTTGAGTTCAAACTATTTTCATATCGAGATCAAAGTTTCATGCCCAAGTAGGAGAAAGTAGCTTGAGAGCAAAGCAAAATTATATTTGGAAAAATCTTGACTAAGAGTTGGTAAACAATATTTTATGTAGCTTCAGCTAAACATTGAAAGCAAGCCAAGTAAGTTAACAATCACACTATAAAGGTTAAGTTTGCCCTGTTGTTTCATCTGACAGTGTTACCATCTGTTCACTTTAACATTGATCCAGACAGGGGTGGGATTCAGCCAGTTTGGAGCTGTTCGGGCGAACCAGATGTTAATTTTAATCTGGTTTGCTGAACCGGTAGTTGCAAGGACTGGCTGATCCTGCCCACCCCACCCCTCTCAGGAGTCTCCACACAGCCCGTTTTGGATGCCAGGTAAGTGCAGGGCTTGTGTGGAGGCTCTGGGAGGGCGAAAAATAGGCCTACCAGAAGTACTGGAAATCTGGAAACAGGCCTGTTTCTGGCCTCCGGAGCCCAGGAGAGGCCTTTTTCGCCTTCTGGAGGCTCGAGGAAAGCCTCCGGAGCTGGGGAGGGAAAAAACGCCCCCTGCCATAATGCAAGAGACTAAGTAGGCCACGCCCCCATGACCACATCCACCGAGCAACCGGGCACTGAACCGGTTGCTAACCAGTTGCTAAAATTTTTCAATCCCACCCCTGGATCCAGGCAGTGAAGCACCCCTAGAGCTGGGCTGTTAAACTTGAACCTATGAAAAAATGATGCCACAAAAAACCAACTCTCATGTCACTGCTGTAATATGTTAGTTATGTCAAGAATCAAAATAGGAACAGTTAATTAAGGAGAAAGCAAAGGAGGGGATAGAAGCCAAAAAAATAAAATAAAATATTCAGTAAAAATGCTTTTAATCATCTATCAGGAAAAAGAAAGTTAGGATGCCAAACATATCTTCAAATATAGGAAGCTTTAAAATGTAAGTGATAGCCCTGTTCTATTTAAACAACTTCAGCTCAAGTGACTGATGTGATATAAGACATCCTCTAAATAATTCAGTGGGCAGCCACTAATGTATGAAAATAAATGTTCTTTTAGATATAGTGGATTCTTTAGCTACCCTTTAACCTGTAAAGATTATGCATTTAACCTTGAATAGGGTTTTGAAAGACATGGGAAGAGAATGTACCAGAGATATATACTCCCAACTCCTCACTACTACCACCACTTTGTCCACAGTTAGACAGTTTCTGAATACTTTTCAAGAGAATCTGTGCACAGAGAACATTAGAAATAATTTAATATGTATGACACAAAAATAAGCATGCATATCTATGAAAGTGTACAATAAGCACTAACTTCTTTAGTATACTAGGACTAGAAGCACTCTCATACAATAATCTGAATGTTCGGGCAAAGTGTAATCTAATAAATATGGTAGGAAAAAAAAAAGCCAACTTAGTTTTAGACAGATGAAGTTACCTTCCTCTTGACTGCATTACATCTCCATTTGTTAGCTCATATCCAGTATATCACAAATGCTTTATTTTATTCACTAACTCTATAGAGGCAGAGTTCCACTACATCTTTAGAGGCACATAGAAAGATTGAAATTAAAATCACTGTATTCTGTATCCCTGGAAGCTTTTTTTGTTTTATTATGGAGATGTTAAAAACCATGGGGGATGAGTATAGGTCAAAGACCAAGAAGTAATCCAACTTCAGCTTTTGAAAGCTGTCCTCCCATTAAAGTCAGAGCAGCCATTTAATCATATGTTCCCACACCTGTTTTGGCTAAGTGATTCAGACAAGAGTATTGTAGTTTCTGGGATTGAAAGCCACTAAGAAATAACAGGAGTGGATTCCACTTGACCGGTTCAGTATATATAATCTGCTAAAGAATAGGGGTTGTGTTGGATAGTTAGAAAATGACTTAGGGTGATGCCTTCTACTAGGTGGCCCACATGTACTTCAGAAATCGGGGAAATTTTTAAAAGGCCCTTGTATGTTAATTTTAACAACCACAAACTGGTTGTTAAAAGGTAGATGGTAGATTTTTCAGCCGTAAACAATATAGAACTCAAATTGGGTCAAATTCAACAATTCGTTGAAGCTGAATTATTGTATGGGTTTTTAGAAAATAATTTGCCGGTTCTCCGAACTACTGAAAATTTTCCACTACCGGTTCCCCAGAAACTGTCAGAACCTGCTGGATTTCACCCCTGGTATGGATGGACAAGTGATGAAATCGCTAGTATTTTTTAAGAAAGCAGGCAGCTGGTGTGGTCCTAGTCTGAGCAGACGCTTAAAGTTTAGTAAGCCTGCCTAGTGCGGCAGCCAAGACTCAGTCATGCAGAGTGGACCCATTAATAACATTTACTTTAAATCAGTTTAGATTAACTGATGTCATATCTGTCAGTGAATGTGAGCTGTTAAGAGTTTGTTGCTCTTATGAACATTGATTTTGATTAAGTATCTCCCTGGCTTTTTTTTTTTTTCTTTTTGGCCTTATGCTGCTATAATTAAAGTTCCAATATTTTCTGGCTTGTAGCAATACAAGGTCTGGGACTGAAGTCATGCTTGTATTAATCTTTATTAAATGGGAAATTAGTTTTTTCTCAGAATGGAAGGCAGCAGCTCATCCTGCCCTATCCCCAAATATATTATTGATGAGATGTAGCTATGAAGCTGATGGGCGAGAGGATTTTGGTGTTCAGTAGTGAGTCCGCTGCAAATAATGAGAAAGTTGGATTGTTACACAATCCTTTCCTCTCACCCCAATAAACAGTGGGGAAAGCTGAACCTCTGGGACAGTTTTCTGGGTTAAAAAGGATCACTTTATGGACCTGTGGAATTACAATTCAGTTCTGCCAGGCAACGAAATGCCTCCTGAGTCATTTGCTTTTAGATAAATGGGATACTTGGCATTTCTAGAGTCACAGGCTGTCATATTAACAGAGATGTGGATTGTAGGAGGTGAGAAGGGCTGAGCTGTATTTCAGTTGATGGGGGCATTGTTGCTTAATAACACATTTATAAAAACACGTTTAAGATAGTTTATCCTTCCAAAACATTTTACTTTGTAAAATAAATGAAGTAAGTTCATAAAATGCAAACACATGGATTATACCGAAAACAGTAGCAGCAGAACATCACTAGATAAATAGGATAATAACATGAACAAATAATCACATATCCAACAATTGAATATTAAAATAATAGTAATAAAACAGTTTGAACATTAGAAACATCCGGAAGCAATTAAAACCAGCTTCAGAAAATGTCTAAAAGCCATGAAGTTGGGGAAGAAACACATTCTCAGAAAGAAAGAGACTATTCAGAGAAAATACCCATCTTTATTATTCACTAAAGCAAACATTCTTGCTTGCTTAACTAAAGAGCAGACTCTGAAATTCAGAGTCTAAATGCTAGTTTTTATCTTTAAACAAGAACATTATCCTTGAAGTTATTTAGAGTTAATGTTATAAAGCTGATTCAGTGAATTCGGTTTATTTATCTTTACAGAGCGCCAAGAGTTGCAATTTTGTGTTCTAGGTATTCAAGTTCACTTCACAACTTGGCAACCAGCTGGCATTGCCTCTGCTTGTCCCTTTTCAACACTTTCCTCTTCTAGGCAACTGTGTGGCAAAATCTATTTCCAGCTGTGTCAACAAATTATTTATTTAGAATGAGTGTTACCTTTCAAAGTCCTCCTTGATTTGGAAGAACCTTGCCTGTGACCACAATGAAGTCCTTGCTGTATAGGGCTATAGTCAGTGGAAAATTTTCAGTGTGTGATCATTTGAGGTTAATCACTGGTTGCAGCAAACATCTATTTGAAAGTAAAAATACAGCATAATGGTTTTGAAAAGGAACAAATAAACAAATATCCTTTAGAATAATTCTTGAGACCAGACTTCTTAGTCATGGAAACGTTAGGATGTTATTATGGATAAGTTTATCAACAGTTAGGAGCTCTATAAACTTCTGTATAAATCTCTTGAAATTCTGCATTTATACTTCTGCAGAAGGTTAGTATAGGTAATCCTTGATTTACGACCACGATTGAGCCCCAAATTTCTGTTGTTAAGTGAGACATTTGTGAAGTGAGTTTTGCCCCATTTTACAACTTTTTTTTGCCTCAGTTATTAAGTGAATCACTGCAGTTGATAAGTTAGTAACCTGGTTTTTAAGCGAATCTGGTTTCCCCATTGTCTTTGGTTGTCAGAAGGTCACAAAAAGTGATCACATGACCTTGGGGCCCAGCAGTGGTCATAAATGAACCAGTTGTCAAGCATCTGAATTTTGAACACATGATCAAGGGGATACTGCAAAGGTTGTAACTGTTATAAGCCACTTTTTTCCAGTGCTGTTGTAACTTTGAACGGTCACTAAGTGAACTGTTGTAAGTCGAGGACTACCTGTATTCCGTACAACTCAGCACTTGTATGTGTCTCTTGGGCTGTGTGGAAACCTCAGCTCCTTTTCCCAAAGGTGTGTTCTTTTCAAAAGAAGACTTGGTCTTTTTTTTAAAATAAAGAAACACATTTCGCTTCTCATCCAAGAAACTTTTTCTTTTCTGAAGTGAAGAAGCTTCTTGGATGAGAAGCGAAATTTTCAAAGAAAATAACTAATGCCTTCAAAATGCCTTTTTAAAAGCACCTTTGGGATAGCCATGACCTGGATGATTGAGAATCTCCAGAGACACTCAGTTCCATTTGTTCTAATGTGATTTGACAGATCACTGCTAGACATTGAAGACAGAAATTCCCTGACTTCTGTGGCTGGTTCAGACTTACCTGAATAATTTCAGGTCCTACTTACTGATTCTCTTAAATATGGAAGTATTTGGAACTCCCAGTGTCAATAAACTTTAAAGCGCAAAGAAGCAATATTCTTTTATTTGATTCAAGAATGTTGCAGGATTTCCTCCACCCACCCCTTTTCCCCACAACGATGTCACTTTGGAATATAACACCTTTCTACTTCTAAACAATAAAAGATCCAAGAGGCCTTAAAATTAAAAAAAAATACCTAATCTATTAATAAAGGTTAAGAGCACTGTTTATTTTACTCTGCTATGGTATTTATGCGATAGCTTCTTTATAGCATTATAAATTTATTATTTGCAATAAATACATTGACTTCTGAGTAAATATCAGTTGCTTTTTTCAATTGTAATTATCAAACCACATAATGTTGGTCTTTAAATTGAAACTTTTGGATGGGCAGTGCTTGGAAAGCTACTTTTCAAGGATGTGGGAAGTGGTTGCCCGTCTCTAAAATACCGGAGAATTGTTGGGATTAGAGTCCAGGATACACACAGAGATGTTTCTGTATCCGTTGCTTTTCAGATCTATTCAAGCGATAAGTTCCCTATCCTGGCAGTGGTGTGTGGCTAAGTAGAGATAGCTGAAATTTCTTATTAAATGCCTCCTGCTGCTGTTGTATGAATACTCAGTCTCTGTTCTGCCTGCTCTATCTTGAATACTATGTCTGAACCTACTGAGTTTCAGGAGAAGTAATGTAATAGGGTGATTCTGTTGTGAATGGGATTGGGGAGTGCCTAAATGCTGAAATATAAACCATGTGGGGTGTTGGGAGTCCAGTGAGGAACATAGGATAACAGAAGGTAGATTTTGCTGTGACCACATTTTATAATGCAATTCTGGCTATCTCGGTGCTTTGTGAGTTGAGATTAGAGCAAGAAATGATTTACCGTATTTTTCAGAGTATAAGATGCACCTCCCCCCCCCAAAAAAGAGGGTGAAAATCTGGGTGCGTCTTATACTCTGAATATAGCCTGGCCCAGCTTCTCAAACAGAGGTTTCAGAGACTGAAAAAAGCATCAGAAAAGAAGCTTCAGAAAAGAAGCCCCCAAACAGAGCTTCAGAGGCTTTTTTTCTAAAGCTCTGTTTCGGAGGCTTTCAGAGGCGGGGGG
Organism: Pantherophis guttatus; assembly: GCF_059756535.1. NCBI lineage: Eukaryota > Metazoa > Chordata > Lepidosauria > Squamata > Colubridae > Pantherophis > Pantherophis guttatus. Next base: position 224,635,314 of record NC_142064.1, read on the forward strand.
GGGGGCGAGAAAAAAAAAAGCAAGGCACAGAGCTCACAACCAAGGAATCTGTTGCTAAAGTTCACCTCTGGGAACAGCTGATTGGGGGTATTCCGGGAGGCTGATCCACCTGCCAATCAGCTTTTTTCTTATTTTCCTCCCAAAAACTAAGGTGCATCTTATACTCTGGTGCGTCTTATATTCTGAAAAATATGGCAATTGGTGCATGTATGACGTCTGGTATGCTTTTTGGCAATAGTGTTTTACTTTAACATTTATTCCTGTTCTAAATCAGTGGCAACAACCACTTTGTGTGTGTGTATCAAACTCTAAGGGGGGAAAAGCAACTGATGGTGGGAAATGTCGCAAGTATCACTTTATCTGCCTTTCTCCCTTGGCCTCCCTGCAGAAATATTTCTGGAATGGACTCTCCTCATATCTTCCAGCAGATGTCACCCCAGAGCATGGCACGGGAACTTGAAGGACAAATGGGAAAGGAGGAGGGGGGGAGAGGGAAGGGAAAGGGGCTTTGAAAGGCAGTACCATAAATAAGCTGTTCTTTTTGCACTGCTCCTTAGCACCCCATGAGCCCTGTAGAACTGGAAAGGGCTCCCCTGAAAAGGTTGCAAAGTGTGTTTTTAGCAGATAAGTCTCTGCCTTTGAAGTATGGCAGCAGACTAAAGCGCCCCCGTCTTGTTGTTGCTGCCAGCCACTGCGAATTAATCACAGCCATATACAGATAAGAGTACAAAGCATCACAGAGCATTGTGCCAGGGAAAGAGGAGGGGGAAGGAGCAGGCAAGAATGAGAAATAGGGAAGGACGGATCCACAGTGGGAAGGTCAAGAGTTTTGCAGATATACAGGAGTTGCAATTCCAATTTGCATTCCTCTGGTGCTTTGAAACATTGACAAACTACCCTGTCTTTTTTTTTTTTTTTTTGCTTTACTACTATGTGCATTTAATTGAGGTAGTTTTTAGTCAGTGTAATATTCAACCTAGCTCTTTCATCTGTTTCGCTTCGCTTTGATCTTTGACTCTTCAATTATTCTTAATATGATTTTATTAATTGAGTGCTTCATGTCTACCTGAGAAACGTACATAGTGGCGAGCTACCGATGAATGGGTTAAAAGTTAAAGTCTTCTTTGGGTTGAGCTCATCTGGTAATTTTTTTATGAACGTTTCTGTGCAATCTTGGCAACAGACTAAAAGTGTTTTTGCCATTGCCTCTTTCCAAGCTGTTTTGTTTGCTGTTTTGTTTTGGTTTTAATTTACAAGCACCTGTAATCTCCTTTACTGTCCCATTCAAATACCAACCAAACCTTCTTAACTTTTGAGGATAGATCAAGTGCTGCTATGTTCTGGGACAGTTGAATGGATTAGAACTGTGATGGCGAACCTATGGCACGCATGCCACAGGTGGCATGTGGAGCCATATCTATGGACAAGTGAGCGTTGCTCTAGCTCAGCTCCAGCGTGCATGTGCGTGCTGGTCAGCAGATTTTTGGGCCTTCCAGGCCCACCGGAAGTTGGGAAACGGGCTGTTTCTGGCCTCCGGAGAGGTGGGGAAGGCCATTTTCACCCTCCCCAGGCTCCAAGAAAGCTTCTGGAGCCTGGGGAGGGTGAAAAATGGGCCTACTGGGCCCATCATGCCATCGCATGCCAAATGCGGGGAGCAGCACGGGGGTGTGTGTCACACATGTATGCGCGGGGGGTGGGTGGGGCGCATTGAATTATGGGTGTGGGTGGGCATGTGCGTGCGTGACCCCCCCTGCGCTCCTCCCCCCCGCTTTTGGCACGTGATGGCAAAAAGGTTAGCCATCACTGGATTAGAATGATCCGATCTCCTATGAAGATGTTAGATGAAGAAGAACCTGGAACTTTAGATCCAAAAACCAGGATTAAGAAAGACTAACTAACCCTAAATGCCCATTTGAGACATGCCAACATCAGTACTGAAGAAGCATTTTCAAAAAAATCCACATTGGTAGCATGAGTTAAAAAAATTTTTTCTCAGAAATATAAGAGATTTCTGAGAACCGTCATTAAAATCATGCAAATTAATTCCCTTATATTTATTTAGAATTTCACACTTTTGACACATTTCTCAATATGTTTTCTTTCTTCAGAGCAGAAATTATGTTTATGATTAGGCTATTTGTCTGCAGAAGATCCCGTGTAGCATATTAATGGTTATACAGTGAGCATCTTTATTGAAAGACTATTGAATCTACCACAATAGATGTGGGGGGGAAAAGTGCTAATAAAAGTAACCATCTGATCACCTTTTCCAAAACAATATAGGAACTTTGCAATATGGGTAGCAACAGTATACAGTAATAATTAGGGATAGGGATGTAAATCTTTTCTAATATAAAATAATTGATCTTTGCAACTTTTAAATTGTATACAGAAGCCCGTTTGGTGTAGTGGTTAAGGTGTTCGCCTAGAAACCTGGAGACTGTGAGTTCTGTTCAGTGGTGAAATCTAATTTTTTTTTGCTACTGGTTCTTTGGGTGTGGCTTGGTGGGCGTGGCTTGGTGGTCATGTGACCAGTGGACGGGCCAATTTGCCATCACTCACGTCACTCACTGTTAGAGCCAGGAACTGCACATTCTGAAGCACATTCTGCCCTTCTGAAGCCCCCAACGCTTTGAGTTTCTGCAAAGGCAGAGCCTCCCCTTGCAGGGCAATTGAAAGAGGGGAGGGGGATGCTGCAGAAAAGGCCGCCTTCTACCTGGGCCTCCTCCTGCAGCCAAACAGGCCCAGCTGTGTGTGCCCTTTCCTCAAATGGGCTGTACATGGGGTGCTTGGAGAGAGAGAGAGAGAGAGAGAGAGAGAGAGAGCGAGAGCAAGAGCAAGAGAGCTCTCCAACATCTATTTTTTGTGGGTGTGAGAATGAGGAAGGGAGGGAGGGAGTGATCTGAAGCCGAGGCACCCAAACTTCTGGCAGTGGTGGGGGTGGCTTCTGAGCAGCCCTGAGTCAGCCAGCTCCACCTGACCTACTCCCTGAGTCTTGCCGTTCTTTTCGCCCTCTCCCCACTCAAGCAGCGGCAGGCTCTGAGAGACAATAGGGCCTCTCATTTTTCCCACGGCGCGGCTTACGCTTGTTACCTCTGCTTGTCTGCTTGCAAACAGTGATCTTCTCTGCTTCTCTCAGGATCCTGGTGCAGGCCATGGCGCACCTGTTGAGCGGGCGACCGGGTGGGGGCGGGGCTACCAGGGATGATTGCTACTGGTTCGGCGAACCAATGCCAATCATCACTGCCGGTTCGCCTGAACCGGTCCGAACTGATAGGATTTCACCCCTGGTTTTGATCCCGCCTTAGGCATGAAAGTCAACTGGGTGACTTTGGACCAGTCACTCTGTCTCAGCCCAGTCTACCTCACAGTGTTGTTGTTGTTGTTGGAAGGAGGAATATTATGTATGTTCACTGCCTTGAGTTACTTATAAAGTAATAAAGGCATGATACAATACCATGCCGTGCTATACCATACCATACCATACCACCACATCATGAACATCAACATTGTGGGAAGAAGGGCAAGCCCTCTTCATCTTGGAAGATGTATGACAGTATTGATCAGTGACCTCACTTGACCTATCCATTATCTGAGGACATGTGAGTGATAAGCCACAGATTTACTGAGGAAAATTTGCATTGTAATCATGAGCTATTAATTTTGAGTGCAATAGAGTGCACCCAACCTTAAGAAGCCATGAATTTTGGGTACAAAGTAATCATGCATCCCTGTTTATACATATTTACAAACTTATTCTGCATAGGTGATCAAAATAGATGCAGGAATAAAAGGATATTTTTAGAAATGTGGTTACACACAGCAATTTTTTTGTTGAAGTGTCTAAAACTCATGGGAATAACTTATCTGAAGTTGAGAAAAATAACTTGTGCTATATTAAAATCAAAAGAGTGTAATTTCAATACATACATTTTGCAAAGTAGGAAAACAAACCAAAATACTGACTCCCAATTTCTAACCTGCATATTCATAATCCAGCTCTAAGATGGACATAGAAGACAATAATACTAGTAAATATTATCCTTGACTGCTTCCTCTTCCTTCTGACTAATTGCTTCCCATTGTGCTGTTCACCGATACTCCCAAATTATTTCTGCTGATTCTCCAAAGTTTTTTCAAACAGTAAATTCCACATTCTTTTTTATTCTCCTCATTTGTTACGTAGCTTTCCTTACCAACTCACAGTTATGCACTATCTTCTCTCAAATATTTTATCAGGAGAAAAAAAAATCTGCATATATCTGAAGTATAGTATTACCCAGACACCAGACACCTTTCTGGCTTACTTCCCTCCAGATATTTACAGAGTCTTTTGCAATCCTACATACCCATGAAACTATCTGGAGAACGTAAATTGATAGAACTTTCGTTAGTGCTGTGCTTTGGTTACAAAACATGCAATTGCTTGAGGACTTGGTTGTACACCAAGGGCCTTCTGATTAATTTGGGACCAACGGATGCCATTTAATTTTTAAAATGATTATAATGTTGGCATATATGCCACTCCATTTTTGAGGATTCCAAGTAGTTTCCAAATGACTGACGAACTGACTGACTGACTTATTTATTGTTGCCAATCTCACCCACATGACTCTTGAGTTGCATATACAATTAAAACACAAAGGTAAACAAACAACACAGTTGAAAATAGTTAAGACGACCATAACATTAAAAAGACAAGGGAGAGTGTATTCTAAACCTGTACAGCAGTGTTTCTCAACCTTGGTAGCTTGAAGATGGGTGGACTTCAACTCCCAGAATCCCCCAGCCAGAAGCGCTGGCTGGGGGATTCTGGGAGTTGAAGTCCACCCATCTTCAAGCTACCAAGGTTGAGAAACACTGCTGTACACAGTACAGATATTTAATGGGTTTGACACTTTCATGAGATCTCCAGTCCCAATGGCAAAACCAAGTTTTTGAGGATCTTCTATGAGATCAATGGTGTTGAGGCCAGTCTCTGGTAGAATTAAGTTTAGTTAGTGCATGTGGAACCAGCTGAAGCTATTGAATGATCTTCAAGGACCGTCCTATGGAGAGCAATTGGAATAATCCAGCTGTAGAGTGACAGTGGCATGAGTGACCAAGACCAAATTATTCTGTACCAGAAATGACTGCAATTGGCACAAAAAATATACCGTAATTGCATGAAAGCTCTTCTGGCTGCTGTTCAGCCAGAATCAAGAAGAACCATCAGATAGTGAGCCAGCTCCATCTTGCAGTATGTCAAAAATTATGGAAATACTTGCCTCTCCACAACCACTCTGTCTTGCTGAGATTGAATCTATGCCTGTTTTGCCCATCCATGTCCCAACAGCTTCCCTGCACTAGCACTAGGTCATCTACTTTCTGTTTGGCCCAGGGTGGAGATAAATAATTGATGATGCGTCATCCCACACTAGCAGATGACTTTTCCCAGCAATTTCATTTAGATGTTATTTGGCGGGAGAGAGACAAATTCTGTGACACTCCGTAATGCGATTTAACCTCTTCTTTCTCACTGCCACTGAATAAAACTTAACTCGGGAAGAGCACCACAAAACAATGTCTATCACTTGGAGCCAGCCTATATTATGACTGGTTGAATTAAAAACTGCTGAGAGATCAAATAAGAGCAAGAGAGTAGCTTTCCCCTATCCTCTACTATCCTAGGTTTCCAGAGGTCACCAACAAGAGCTTTTTGAAACCTCAATGTGGTTTCAGTCCCACAATCAGGCCAGAATGTTGATTGGAACAAGCCCAGGTAATGTACTTCAACCAGGACTCTCAATACCTGAAGTTTAATGATATTTTAACCAACCTTCCCTAAAACAATGATGTCAAATAGCTTCTGAAGAAGGGCACAACCATCATTATTTAAAAGTAACACCCCTCATTCGCAAAAGGATTTACCAATGTCTGTATTCAGTCTCCTATTACTTCCCTGGCAGCTTTTACTATGAGGTTTAGACGAGACCAGGGCATGGAGACTGTGAACTTCCTCAGGATCCATAGATTCAGACCCATCCTAGATAAACCTATATGATGAGGCTTCTGTCATGTCTGTTGAATCTTCTCAATGGCATTTAACTCTGAGCTGGTATGAGTGATTTTGTCCTGAAGGAGCTTGAATTTATTGCTGTGGCCCAGCAGATAGTTTTCTGTCTTGGCTTTTCATGATGGGGGTTGATTACTATGGCCCCTTCCTCTGAATTTATCATTCCCCAGTGGGACAATGCTAGCTTTCTAAAGTCTGTACAGTTTTATTGTTGGCTAATGTCATCGATAGCGAAAGAAAGATAACTCTCTGTATCTTCATCCGGATATTATCCTGCTCCCATTTCCCAAAGAATGCATAGTGGTCCTAGGGCAGCACTTCCATTGACCATGCTACTCAATGTTTCTTCATGGTCTGCTAATGGAGACCGGTTCATTTTATAATCATTGTAGGCAGTTTCCTTCCTTCCTTCCTTCCTTCCTTCCTTCCTTCCTTCCTTCCTTCCTTCCTTCCTTCCTTCCTTCCTTCCCTCCCTCCCTCCCTCCCTCCCTCCCTCCCTCCCTCCCTCCCTCCCTCCAAACTGCTGTCTATTCTCATGACCCAAACAGTCTATTTTCCATGCTGAAGGAAACTTTTAAGAAACTTAAAATTATGTTTGTAGGAATGATTTGCACAGCAAGTGAGCAAAGTTACTTACTTGTGGTGTCAAAGTGATCCTTTAGCACTTGTGTTCTGTGTGCTTAAATGAACCACATGCTACCCAGTTCTCTTTGTCTCTCTCTCTTTTAAAGACTGGTTCCTTTTATAAACATGAAACTAGAATTTTCTTCCTGATTTCAACTGTTAAGATCTAGACTCCAGTTAAGATTTTAAGAAACCACTGAGGATTCTCATAAATTGCTCCTTAAGGCAACTGAGATGATATTTGTAAGAAAGCAACTTTTATCTTCCAGCAAAAGACCTGTCTTATTCAAAGCAATATCATCTTTTTTTCCTCCCAAGTTCTTTCCTTGTTTTCATTTTCTCTTTTTCAGTGCTATTATTGGCTTTGCTGTAATGATGAAATCTTATTATACGAAAGGATGTGTCAAGATATGGATTGGAGTATTTTAACCTTTGACCCCCATAGAGATTACTAGACCAGAACTGGTATTAACAGGCAGTCACACTGTATTTGCATATTTCCTATTTTGTGCTGCCACATTCTGGACCAACTGCAGCTTCCGAATGATCTTCAGGAACTGCCCCATATAGAGCATGTCATAATAGTCCACATACAAAATGAACCAAGTATGACTGATTGAAAAAAAGATTGTAAAAACTGATTGTAAAAAAAGAACATATTCAGGAATAGATTGAATTAGCTCACAAGATGAATCTTTTTAAAGACCCTCCTGGGCTTGGTTGCCACCTGCTCCTTGAGTAGGAACTGCAAGTCCAGAAAGATTCCCATATTCTGCCCCAGTCCCAAATGGAGCACTGCAACTCCATTTGGGATTAAAAATGGAAAACTTGCAAATTTGGGTAGTCCAAATATTCACATCTACTTGGTCTTGCCAGAGTTCAGCCTAATCCTGTTCCTTAAGAGTCTTCAGCCACTATGCTAAGAGTTGACAGCATCACTTGGTTGGTCCATGGATGGGATGTACATCCCAAATAGTAATAGTAACAGAGTTGGAAGGGACTATGGAGGTCATCTAGTCCAACCCCCTGCTCACACAGGAGACCTGTACTAGGGATTTGAACCACCGAACTGCCAACCTTTCTAATCAACAAGCTCAGTGTCTTAGCCACTGAGCTACCTAGTCAGGCTAACTGAGAAATATTCAGCTAGATTTAATTGGTATACCTGACCTCATACTGATGGATGACCTTATCTAGCAGCTTCATGTAGATGTTAGACAGGAGAGCTGTCAGCTGTCCTCTAAGTCAAGGAAAATTGAACTATTTTTCCCTTCGCGGAGCTGGAGTGGGTGTGGCCTGTGCGTGACACATCCGGCCTGCGGGCCGCCAGTTCCACACTCCTAAGGTAGATGCATTTGTGTCCTGGAATGTAGATTGGATTGTGATTCTCGGTCTCATAATACTTGACTTGGAGATGCAAATATTCATTTGATATTAGGGTATTGGATGCTGTTTCTTTTGCCTCTTTGTTTTCTTCAACTTCCAAGTACCTGGGCTGACACAAACTTCACATGAAAATAATTATTCGGAACAGAGTGAAACTAATTATTCAGAACAGGATCTTTCTCATTAATTTGGATCTCTAAACAATCTAAGGTGCTGCAGGAAAAAATATATTCTTTGACAGCACAGTTGCTACTTTTAGTTTCTTGAGAAGAGGTTTGACTCTCAGAGTGGTGGCTAATAGTTTTTGAATATATGCTTCAAGACAAATCCAGATCTTCAACAATGTAGTTTTCTTACGTTGGAGTGTAGCCAAATATAGTATAAGGTAGGCAGAAGTATAGATCCAATTCCATGGCATAATTAAACTTTACAGCCTTTTCTAATTGCATATTCCAGAGATGGTAGGCAGATGCTGAGAATTCTGGAAATTGTAGTCTCAATACATATGAAGAGCATAGTTATGAGAATTAGTTCTATAACTGCCTCTTCTGCAACAGTTTCAACATTACATACAAGGCAAATCATATGTACATGTAGTCCTTCACTTACAACCACAACTGGGTCCAGAATTTCTGTTGCTAAGCAGGATGGCTGTTAAGTAAGTCCCACCCGATTTTACTACCTCCCCGCTCCCCTGGATTGTTAAATAAATCACTGCAGTTGTTAAATGAACCCCATAGCTGTGATCCAGTTTCCCCCATTGGCTTTGCTTGTTGGAAGCTGGCTGGGAAGGTCACGAATGGTGAGCTTATGAATCTGGGATGCTGCCACCATTGTAAATACATGCCAGTTGTCAAGCAGTCAAAGTTTGATCATATCTGTGGGGATGCTGCAACAGTGGTAAGTGCAATGACAGGTCATAAATAACTTTTCAACAGTGTTGAAACTTGGAACAGTCACTATAAACGTATCGTCGTTAAGTCAAGAACATATCCTGAAGGAAATCCAATTGTGTTCATTGAGGCTTGAGTACTATTAACTTGTGTTTTGATTATAACATAAGCCTCTGAGATGTCTCTTTCTTCCCTTAAAAAAGGTCGTAATCTATTTCTGTGATGTTAAGCTAGCTCAAGCCAAATACTTTCATGCTATCCTCCCTAATGGAGTTTAGTGTGGCACATGTAGGATTATCTCACTGTGTCTCCTCAGCCGCCCTCTGAGAAAGATTAGATTGAGAAAGTGCCTAAATTAAGGTCTCATCAACTGGCTTCATGCCTGCTCAGATCTCTTAGTGCAAATATTACGCACTATTTATTGTATCCTGCTGTCTCTGATGCCTGCTTCAATGAAGCAGCGACAATTGAATTAACGTTCTCCTATTTGGGGCCCTATTTTTTTTTTCCATAGGATCATGTCACATAAACAGTAGATTGATATAAATTGTAGAATTACCACTGATAGTTAAAAAGTTACTACTGGAATTGCTATGATACCACTGATTGGTTTTAAAACTAGAATAGGAATATATTGATTGAACTATGAATATGGCCCTTAAAAGGACTGAAAAGGTCTATTTGTCATAGGAATTCAGCCTATGGGAAACTGTTACCATGCTTAAAATGTTCATGGGATGCTTCTCAGTTAATTCCTGAAATTGACAAACCTAGAATTATGGACACATGTAACAGGAAGTGTTCATTTTTTACACACACCCCTCTCTCACACACAGTGATTTAAAAACCATTCATCTCCCTCAGTATAAGAAAAAGGGTTTTATTTTTTTCCCTGAGTTAAACACCGGATTAAATGGCAGTTTGCAACTTTCAGAGTTACACTGAATTCCTTATCCATTGAAATGAGTGAGAATTAGGCTGTGGCATGAAAGAAATGGGATTGAGATCCCCGCCAGCCTGAATCCAGGGATATCAATCATATTCTAGAGTTCACTACTTGTCCAACTTTAGTTTTCAAAAATTGGCCCTAATTTGTTATATTTGTTATTAGTAGTTTTCATTAGATATAGGAAAGCTCTTAGAAGTTCTGTCACCCTTAGCTTGCTTTATATGCATAGGACATCAGCTGATGTGGAGAAATACTCTGGTTGCTTTGATATGCTGTGATTGAGGGATAGCATTCTCCTTGGGGTTTGGTAAAGCTTGGAACTTGAATGTTTTCAAGCAAATATCTCCTAAGACTTGCCACACTTTGTTCTGAAATCGTAGGCACTTTGCATATTTTAATAATAACGTGACACAGGCCTGTTTTAAAGAAATTTAAAAAAAATCTTTCTGAAGTATTTAGAACATAGAATCATAAGGCTGAAAAGATCTAAAAAGTCTCCTAGTCCAGCCCCTGCTCAAGGCCATCCCAGTCAAATGGTTGTCCAGTCTACTTTTGAAGGCAAGCTATTCCACTGATTAATTTGTAAAACTTTATCTTTGACCTAGCTTTAAGAATTAGGAATTGGGTAGATCTTTTGGGTGGCTTTAATTGTTTTTGAATTGTCTATTTTTAATTTATTTTTTTATTTTATTTTTATTGATGGATGGATGGAATGTTTCTAACACAACAGGCTTTGAATGGGAGAAAATCTCAGTATATCCAGAGTAATGTTGATTACTAACACAGATATTGTAGTAACTTCAAATACTGGCTTGTTGGTAAAGCTTTAAAGTATTCAAAGAGAAATAATTAACCAGTAGGTGGTTAACAGTTTTTAATAATGACCTATATTTGCTAAACAGGAGAAAGAGCCCAGCCTGGAAGATTAATAAAAGGATGTGTTTAAACAGCTTATCTTCTGCCTTTATTTTGCTGTGTGAAACTGGATTATAACTTTCTTTCATTGTTTCAATACCTTAGCAGAAATGGGAGGGCCCCCAGTTTTGATTTCCTACAGTATGTAGCATATGTCTGGTGAAAAATGAAGGTATGTCTGCCTTGCATATTTTCCATTAGCCTGACATTAAACGGATTGGAATGAGCTAAATGGATTGCAATGATAAGCCGAAGAATCCATAGGAAGGGTGGGCGGGGGAGACGAGTTGGCAGCGAAGAATTTAAAAGGGAATGTAGAGTATGGTTGTGGGGGAGAGATAGGGAGGGAGATACGGTCATCAGATCCAGCTATGGAGTGAGGGAAGTTTCAGATTAGCAATTTTAGGGAACGTGTTGGGATGAAAAATTGGCAGCTGCAGACACGCATTCCAGGACTCGCTACGTATTAGCTGAGCAGCTGTCAGGCTTTGTGCAAAGACTTCTCGCAATCACACCTGCATTCCTGGACACCTTCACGATGAGCCCAAGCCCTGTTCGCTGTAGGGGACCAGCCTCTCTATATCTCTGCGGCTGCTGATCTATCTTCTTTCACTCTGGGGCGTCTCTCTTAATCAAATACATTTGTTTTGTAAAACTGACTAAAAATAATCCTGGGCTGGTATGTGCTGGATGTTGGCAGTGAATCAAAGGCTCTGCTCTAATTAAGCAGGCCCTGGTTTGTTTGTGAGCTGCATATATTTCCATGCTAATCAGCCACACGCCAGGATCCTGCCTTCTAAGCCTCACTTCCTTTGCCTGATTGGAAACTATGCAAATGGACGGAGGGAGTCTATTTATTGCAACCGAAGAATGAGACGGCAACCCATTTTGTGGGGCTTTATTGGAGTGGGAGGGGCAGTGCTTTGGCTGGGGTTGCAAAGATAATGGGTAGGCCAGTGATTCAGTCCAATTATTTACAGTTATACAAAGGGTATCGGTTACTCCTTTGTCATGAAATACTTTTTTAGTCAAACATTCTGCTCAAAGTCACTTAGAGTTGTTGACCAAGTATTACTACAGTTCCTAGGGAATAGAATGTAAGAATGTAAAACAACACGAATCAAACACAAGGCTTGTCTAGTCGTAGGTTATATTTCTCACAGTTGCCAACCATATAAGAAATCCACAAAGGGAGCATAATCACGGTAGTAGCTTCCTGCTTATGTTTCCAACAGGTGGTATAAAGGAGCATTTTGCCTCTGATTGGGGCAGCATAAAAGCATTTTGATAAGTAGCCATTATGGATCATATCTGCCATGAATCTGTTTTGTTCTCTATTAAACCCCCTACATGTTTAAGTTTATTTGTCAAGCATATATAAGATAACAAGTAAAAGTATAAACATAATTTGAATACATGAAAAGAGTAAATAAAAAGAAATATTAGGACAGGGACGGTAGGCACGCTGGTGCACTTATGCACACCCCTTCAAGACCTCTTAGGAATGGGGCGAGGTCAACAGTAGACAGTTTAAGGTTATAAACTACAGAGCTATAATTGCACTCAACAATGAACTAAAGGGCCACCATCAGTGAGCTGTTGGACAGTATTACTTGGTCTGTTGTGTGGATGTTTGGGTGGTTTGGGGGGGGGAATTGTGGTGGGGAGTGTGTTTGGGGATTATGTGTGTGGGACCTGGTCTTTGGATGTTAAGTAAATTTCGTTGTATGTGTACACTGTGTATACACATACAATGACAATAAAGTTTATTATTATTTATTATTATTAAAGTTTTGGGGGTTTGGGGAAGAAAGTACAGAGTCAGGTAGTGCATTCCAGGCATTGACCATTCTGTTACCGAAATCATATTTTCTGCAATCAAGTTTGGAATGGTTTACCTTGAGTTTGTATCTATTATTTGCTCGTGTATTGTTGTGGCTGAAGCTGAAGTAGTCATTGTCAGGAAGGACATTGTGGCAGATAATTTTATGTACTATGCTTAGGTCAGACTGAAGTCGGCGTAGTTCTAAATTGTCTAAGCCCAAAATTTGAAGTCTGGTGGCATAAGGTATTTTATTTATTTATTTATTTTTTAAAGATTTTTTTTTTATTTTCAAACAAAAACAACATAAAAACATCATTCTTTCAAACAATTACAGACAGTGTTTCAGTCGGTTAAAATCTTTTCGTGCTCCCAAAATCTTCAAAATATTTTGAAGGAATAAGGTATTTTATTGCGGTTAGAAGAAAGGAGGACTTCTCTCGTAAAATATCTCTGGACTCTCTCGATTGTATTTATGTCCGATATGCAGTGCGGGTTCAAGACAGATGAGCTGTATTCAAGAATTGGTCTAGCAAATGTTTTGTATGCTCTAGTTAATAGTACAACATTACCAGAGAAGAAGCTACGCAAGATTAGGTTAACATCACTACATCTTGGGGAAGCAAAATTATTCATTGTACAAAGTAATGCTTTCTTTTATCTGTTCTGAACTTTTCAACTTTCAACTTCATTACGTGACCCCCAGATTCTAGTATGCGAATGAGGGGAGCTACCTCCACACCACTGTGATAATCTTCAAGTGACCATCCATTCTGAATGTTTAATCATGCCAACCAATCTTGGGACAGTTTAAATGGTCATTTGAATTAGTGCAGGCAGTCCTCAACCTACGACCACAATTGAGCCCAAAATTTTTGTTGTTAACTGAGACATTTGTTAACTGAGTTTTGCTCCATTTTATAACTTTTCTTGCCACAAGGTATTAAGTGAATCATTGCAGATGTTAAGTTGGTAACAAGGTTGTTAAGTGAATCTGGCTTCCCCATTGATTTTGCTTGTCAGAAGGTTGCAAAAGGGGAATCACATGATCCTGGGACACTGCAACTGTCATAAATACGAACCAGTTGCCAAGCAACTGAATTCTAAGCATGTGACTGTGGGGCTGCTGCAATGGTTGTAAGTATGAAAAACAATCATAAGCCATAAGTTTTTCAGTGCTGTTGTAACTTTGAATGGTCATTAAATGAACTGTTGTAAATTGAGGACTATCTGTACATTATCTTTGTCTAGATCAGGGCTGTCAAACTCACGGCCCATGGGCCGGATATGTCATGTGCTGGCCACGCCCGGTTTAGCGAAGGAAAAAGTAGCGATACATCACGTGATGCCGCCCTGACGACACGAATTTGACACCCCTGGTCTAGATAGATTGTAGGGCCAAAAGACGATAGAATCCAGATTTCAGGATTAAGGTTATTCTCCATTTTCTCCACGATTCAGGTTTTGCAAGTTGGCTTCTTAAGTCTTTTAATTGCAGAAAGAAAGAAAAAAATACTTTCAGTGCAAATAGATAAAAGAGAAGCATGATGAGCATCTCAATGGCAGCTGAATGAAGAGAATTAGCCTAGTTATATTCTGTCCCTATCTTGGGTTGAATAGGATCTTATAATGCCTTTTAATGCTGTTATTTCCTCTGTGGTGAAAGCAAATCTTTTTGGATAAGATTTATTGTCACTATTATTAATGGGATTAGAACATTTGCTATATCCCTGCTGTGCCGGGAACAAATATGCTGATTGACCCTCACTCCTTTTATGAAGTATAACTTCTAATAGAATATGCTGGCCCTTGATTGTAATATAGAAATGGTGATGAAATTTGTCTTCATTCTCTTGGCTCTCATTATGCACCCTCTTTGCATAGATGCTTGCATGGGTTGTTAGTGCTTAGGTGCTTTCACCTTCTTGATGTGCTGGAGAGTATTTCAAGAGCAATGCAACTATTAGGCTATTGAAAAGTTCATTGGGTAAGGGGAGCTGGCTAAAACAAAGCATATATAATTCATCGTTAAAAAAACCCGAAGATGATTAATTCCAGTACTGATTCCAGCAAATGTACGAGATGGTAAATGCTGAGAGGTGGTAAATGTGTAATTGCTCTGGCAAAGAAGATAGACTGTAATGACAGGTGAAGGAAAAAAGGATCTGTATACATGAGAGGTAAATCCTATTGCTGGAAGTGCAATATTTCTGAGGCTACCGCAAGAGAGGCTGCAGTTCACAAGTAGCTACCGTTCTTCCTCCATCCAACTCAGCCTGTAGAGAAATTGATAATGGGAAACTTGCCCTAATTAAAGGATTTTTATATTTTCTACATGGTGATGGTCAGTAATGCTCAACATACCTCTTACCGGCACTTTCTCTAGAGATACTAATACACATTATCCAGTAATTGCCTGCTTCGGTTTTTTTTTTTTTTTTCAGATTTATTATTTTAACTGTAGTGCACTCAGAGTTCATAATAATGGCAAGTGGTATACAAATACATCAAATAAATCTTCAATGGGAAATAATTGTTTTTATTGTGAAAGGCATAAAATGATAACTCAGATATATTTGCTTAAAAATGGCAGACAAATTATTAACTGGCCAAATGCGATTGATACTTATTTTTTTCTTTTTTTCTTTTTTGTTTAAAAAAAGCAAAAACAAATAAAAGATTTTTATTTAGGAAAATCTAGCTTCTTTATTTCATTAATCTGTTCTTTCCACTGCCAAGTAAATCAAATTCTTGGGGTAGTACTTTTGGATAGTCACATTAACTTACTTTTTCAATTATCAGGCAGTTGATAAGATAGGAAATTATGGAGTAGTAATTGAAATAGTAAAGGCTAAATATATGTTATGCTTAACAGTGCTAATTAGGACTAGCAACTTCATCACTAAGCACTATGGTTGTAAAGTGCAACATCACTTGATTGTACTGATTTGTGCTAGTAGTTGCACAAGTCCCATTTGCTTCTGTTATATGAATTCCATGTGTCTGCAGCATTCCATGGGCACATGATTGCCTTTTACGATTTCCTGCTGGCTTCCCCATTGCTTGTTAAAAGTCAGCAGTGAACATTGCAAATTTATTTATTTATTTATTGGTTCGATTTATATGCCGCCCTTCTCTGGAGACTCAGGGCGGCTTACAATGCGTTAAGCAATAGCCTTCATACTTTTGTATATACCTGCTTAGTAGGGCTTTCGGCCCCCCCTAAGTGGTGTTCTTTTTTATACAAAGTCAGCTTATTACCCCACAATCCGGGTCCTCATTTTACCTATCTTGAAAGGATGGAAGGCTGAGTCAACCTTGAGCCTGGTAAGATTTGAACTTGCAGTAATTGCAGGCAGCTGGTACTATTTAACAGCACTTTAGTCTGCTGCGCCTTATGTGATCAAGGCTCTTATGTGATCATGTAACCACAGACATTGCAGCCGGTGTAATGGTGAGCCAGTGCTGATTGTGATCATGTGACTGTGGGAATGCTAAGTGGCTGCAATTACAAGGACTGGTCATTAGTTCCCCTCTTTCAGTGTCATAATATCTTTGAACAGTTGTGAACTTAGTGTCGTTCAACGAGGACTACCTGTAGTTGTATAGAACATGGAACATTGTGTCTTTGCAACCTCTAATAAATGTAACTCATCTTAGTTTTGCAAAAATTGCATCAATTTTCGTGCTTCTTACATGCTCCTTGTTTCTTTCAGATCTTGGTTGATCCTGCCAGTCCCATTGGACATTCAGTCTTTCAATATGAAAATGTGATAGCCCATGATGGCAGTCCAATTTTGCGGGATTTAGTGCTGAGCCCTGATCTGCAATATCTTTATGCCATGAGTGAGAAACAGGTAAGAATCTAAATTTGTATTACATTTCATTTGCATAAACCCAACCCTAGGGAAACCATAACCAGATGATTCGAGGTTTCTTTTTAATCTTTGCTGCAAATGGAACCTTTCTCAAGCACAGTGCATTAATTTAGGGCATGGTTGTAAGATTCTTGGATGAATTGAACAAAAACTGTATGGACTGGTGATGTAGATCATTGGAATAAAAGTATCTGAATGACTGACAAGCAGCACCTTTATAGAAGGATGGCTCTCTTAAGAGATTGTTTAAAAAATGAGCAGTTTTTATAGTACCATAAGATAGCTAACATGAATTTACTCAGTAAATTTAAGTTTTAGCAAGCCTTACACATGGATAAAATCAGTGTAATGCAAATTAGCTTGCTGCTTTCATTACCATCAATCATTGTATCCTTCTGAATTGTCCCCAAGGATTAGGAGTGGCCAACACAGTCTTGTACTGCTCACCTCCTTTCTCCAGTCAGTAGTGAGTCAACATCTATATGAGGCTACTGGGAGACCTCATCCATTGCTATGGGGTGAAGTATCATCACTATGTTGCCGCTATTTATATATCCTGGTGTATTAAGCAATGCTCTAAACATTGTAGCCCAGTGCCTTGAAGACAGGAGGGTCTGAAAAGGGGATAACATAACAGGCTTCAGGTGTATTCTGGCAAGACTGAGTGGCATGGAGGGCATGCCAGTTGAAAGACTATACCATCTTTGGTGCTAGAGATCCTCCTGTACTCACAACTCTTACAAGGTGATAGTTGTAGTTATAGTAGGAGGCCTATGCATAGCTTTGTGTTGTACACCAATTGGGCCTGTTCCAGTGGTGGAATTCAATTTTTTTTACTACTGGTCCTGTGGGCGTGGCTTGGTGGGTGTGGTGTGGCTTGGTGGGCATAGCTTGGTGGGAGTGGCAGGGGAAGGTTACTGCAAAATCTCCATTCCCACCCCACTCTAGGGGAAGGATACTGCAAAATCCCCATTCTCTCCCCACTCCTGGGGGAAGGAAGGCTATTGCAAAATCTCCATTCCCACCCCACTCTGTGACCAGCCAGAGGTGGTATTTGCCAGTTCTCCGAGCTACTCAAAATTTCCACTACTGATTTTCCAGAACCTGCTGGATTTCACCCCTGGCCTGTTCCTAGATCTGTTTCAGACAGAACAGCTCTGTGAGAAGCACTGGTTGGCTCCAATTCATATTGCTAGTTTTAATCTTTAAAGCCCTTCATGGCATGTGACTGGATTATCTAAGGGATTGCCTCTCCCTAATTATATCTCCCGTCCCATTAGGTCTGGCAGAAGAGAAATGCTGTGGGTTCCAACTGTTAGGGAATTTGGTGGGTCCCAAGAGGTGGACATTCCCTGCTGTGGCACCTCCCTCACTAAGCAGTTTACAGAGTCAGCCTATTGCCCCCAACAATCTGGGTCCTCATTTTACCCACCTCGGAAGGATGGAAGGCTCAATCAACCTTCAGCCTGGTGAGATTTGAACTGCCAAATTGCAGTCAGCCGGCAGTCAGCAGAAGTAGCCTGCAGTACTGTACTCTAATCACTGCACCACAATCAATTGATTTTAATCAATAAACTATTAAATATTAAAAAGTTTTTTAGTCTTAGTTCTCCCTTTTTTTAGAATGTAAACTCTGAATAGTGTGTTTCTGTGCATGCACATACACACATTCATGCATATGCCCATACGCATGTACACATGTGCCAAATGTATTTGTTACAGAAAAAAAAATTCTAAAAAAGTTTTAAGTGCAAGTTGCTAACCCTAGGTTGTCAGGCAGGGGTAGCTGGGGATTGCATGGGACTTTTATTTGTTTCTTTTTTTATTCCGGATTATCCTCCTAGTTGAAAATTTTAGATACTTTTAGGTATTGCCTACATATACTGCCCTGCATTACAGATGTCTAGTCTGGAAATTACTGCAACATCAGTGGTATGCCTATGACTGTCTTCTTCAGGAAAAGATATACAAAAGCATTTGTTTAAAAGCACCACAACCATCTGATTAAGTTCATCTGTTTAAATGCGAACACTTCAAATGGAAAAATAAATTGGTATAAAAACATATGGTTCAGGCATGTAAAATAAAGGCACTATAAACTCTCTAAACAGCTTACTACGCCATTCCTTCAGAGGTTTTATTTTAAAACAGATGAAGACATTGAAATAAAAGCTCGGCTCTTCTTCCATGTAAAATGGCAGTTTGAAATGTCTGGTCAAATCTGATTTTATGGCACCAGCATTGGCAAATTCTTTACTTTGTCAGTCACATTTCCATGGGCCCTGTATAGGAGAGAAAGTTAACGCAATCACAACGGAAAGGTAAGGAATACAGGTAGTCAGCAGCTTACCATCACAAGTGAGCCCAAAATTTCTGTGGCTAAGGAAGACAGTTGTTGAGTTTTGCTCCATTTAATGATCTTTCTTGCAACGGTTGTTAAGTGAGTCATTGTCATTGTTAACTTAGTAGCACGGCTGTTAAGTGAATCTGGCTTCCATTGAGTTTGCTTGTAAGAAGGTCACAAAAGGTGATCATATGAGCCTGGGACAATGCAACTGTCATAAATATGAGTCAGTTGCCAAGTATCTGAATGCCTTTCTTTACAATCAATTGATTTTAATCAATAAACTATTAAATATTAAAAAGTTTTTTAGTCCTAGTCCTCCCTTTTTTACAGTGTGAACCCTGAATAGTGTGTATGTGTGCATGCACATACACATTCATATGCATGCACACACACATGTATATGTGTCGCAAATGTATGTGTTAGAGGAAAAAAAAATTCTAAGAAAGTCTTAAGTGGGAGTTGCCAATTCTAGGTTGCCAGGCAGGGGTAACTGGGGATTGAATTTTGATCATGTGACTACAGGGATGTTGAAACAGTTGCAATGTGAAAATGGTCATAAGTCACTTTTTTCAGTGCCGTTGTAACCTCAAATTGCCACTAAACGAATGGTTCTAAGTCAATGACTACCTGTATACCCATCTATAGGTTGATTTTCTCTGGCTTCCCTGCAGAAGTAGACCAGTCTGGAAGATCATGGCCCCCAACGAGCCAAGAAAGTTGTCTCAGTCACCTTAGCACCTTAGGCCTGTTTTGTTGTGAAAGGGTGAGGTATAAATCTTATAAATACATAAATACAATTAAATTTGAAATGAAGGATAAGCTCTGCTCATAAACAGATATACAATACGTGGCTGCTCTTTAGATTGGAGAAATACAGGAAGAAAATACAGCAAAAATCTTATCTTACATTGCAGTCATTCTTTCTTTTGAATTCTGAGCTGATAAAATCAGATATTTTCTGTAGTATAGAATCCTTTCCTCCTTCATCAATGCTTATCAGCATTTACTCATATCCCAGTCCCACTTAGAACGCCCGCCTATCTAACCCTTTCAAAACTGGCATGCTTAGCCGCTAAATACCTCTTTCAAAACAGCTTCTTTGTTCCAATGCTTGAGGCTGAAGTGGCACACCTGCTATGAAAGAAAATGGCCTGCTTCAAAAGATTGCATGTCCCCTTGGTAGTTAAACGGTCAAGCAGGCCTTGCAAAAATCCCAGGCGCCTGAGCACACAGAGATCTAACTTCCCATGATATCCCTTGTTTTCTTCTGTGAAAGACAGATTTCTAGACATTCAAAATATGTTTCCAGAGCTGAACAAATGCCATCCAAAGCCTCTGGATTATATCAGTAGTTCTCACTTGCCTACGGGTGAAAATAAGATTCTGCTTTAATGTGATGAAAGTAAATTGTCTCCACTATATGCAGCATTTGAAGCAATCTGGGAAAGGAGTTAGAAAGCGTAGCTTGAGGCTATTGCAAGCGAGGTATTTGACATATTCATCTACAATTTAGGAGTGATGTCTAGAAGTAGTAATTTCCCACATTTTCTTACCTATTCTAATCTAATGAGGTAAACCTTGGACTGCTTATATGTAGGCTTCTGCTGGGGTTAGTGATTTTAAAAAATGGGCTTCCGTTTAGAGATGGCTAGAGCTGGGAATCTTCTAAGGCAGAATCACCTTTAAACAGAAAATGGGAATCTTAGCCTTAGTAGGATCGCTCATCCCTGCCCCACGCCTCTAGGACTTGGGGGCAGGTACATTTTAAGGGGGTTACGTTGGAGACGGAAAGGCTGACTTCTTTCTTTATGAGGGCAACTGATGTAGTGTCATTTTCATACAGAGATCTGAACTGGATTCTGAATAATGCTCTACAGGGCAGAGCTGGTCACCCCATGGCGCTGATGCTTGTAGTGGAACATCTGCACACAAGCCAGAGCTAGGACTGTGTTTTACATGTGTCAACAGCAGGGGTGGTTACATGGAGGCCAATTCAAGCTGACTTCTTGATAGAAAGACAATATGTACTTCTGTTTCGGTAAGTAATTGTAGAAAGAGAAGAGAGAAGCCGTATCTGACAAAGAAGCAGAACTACCAAGGGCTTTTCTTGATTCCATAATCCAAGCCAGCAGAAGGGACTTTGCCAGCCAGGACTTCTCAATTTTTTTCAAATCAATAGGACTTTGGAAAGAAATTATGTAAAAGCCCTTGATTTTTTTTAAAAAAAAAAACCTGGGTTAGAGTGAGACTGGAAAATAATCCTGAAAAGATCTCTATGGGAGAAGCCATTGGTTAGAGACTTGGAATGTGTTATAGAGCAATGTGTTAATGTTATCAATTGACACCAGTGTTTCCCAATGTTGGCAACTTTAAAATAAGTGGACTTCAGTTTCCAGAATTCTGCAGCCAGCATGATTGACGGGGACATTCTGGGAGTTAAAGTCCAGATATCTTAAAGTTGCAAAGATCGAGAAACACTGGCTAAAAAGTGTTGGTTAAAGTATTGGGCAAGGAGGGGGCAGACCAGGTTCTAGTCCTCCCTCATCCACAGAAATTCATTCATAACTTGCTCAGTGGCTTTCCCACACAACAACTTCAAGGATTATTACGAGGGGAAAAAAATAGGTCATGTACTATGCTTAGCTATACTTAATTACCAAATTAAAAAAAAAAAACAAAGTTTTCTCCATTTTAACCTCTCTCCTCCTTCCAAGCATGTGATCTAGAGCATAGCTGTTTTTAAGAATTCCAGAAGCAATGCTCTTTTCCATACTTTAATTCAGGGGTGTCAAATTCAATTTCATTGAGGGCCGCATCAGGGTTGTGTTTGACCTCAGGGGGCTGGGGTGGGCATGGCCAGGGTGGGTGTGACCAGCTCAACGTCACTCATGTCAGGGGCACCTGTGGTGGCCCGAGCACTCTGTCAGTGAAAACGGGCTTCCAAGTTCCATTTCCAATTGCAACGGCCTCCTGCAGCCCTCTGCCAGCGAAAATGGCACAGCCCTTGTGAGCTCTGTTTCCGGCTGTGACGGCCTCCTACAACCCTCTGCCGCTGAAAATGGAGATCGGGAGGACTGCACATGGCTGTCCCAACCTTCATTTTCGCTGGGAGAGGCACCATGGGCCAGACCGTCACTGTTTCCAGGGTGGCCCCGCGAGCCAGATCTAAGCACCCTGTGGGCCAGATTCGGCCTGTGGGCCTGGAGTTTGACACCCCTGCTTTAATAGATCAATTGTAGTTATCTTTATATCTCACAGATCTATGTTCTTTCCTGGAAGAGAGGCCATTGTTCCATAGAACAAGGCAAAATACGAAATTAGAGGTCCATATTAAATTTCTGGGAGGCATCTGGGAGGGGACAAGTGAAAGAAGTCCGTCACAGAACATGAATAAAACATACAGGAGAAGGTGTTGTGATATCTTTGTTTGTAATTAGTGGATTTTGTAGGTTCTTTTGAACATGGACATTTATTCATATTCTTTTGGCACTGTAGCTATTGAATGGCTCATTTTACACTAAGGTCCGAATCTCCTTGGATACAAGAGGAGGCTTTTGACATTTGTTCAAGTTGCTGTGATGACACTGACTCAAGAATCATTCTGCTTGCACAGGTCCCTTTCTCTCACTTTTGTGTAATAAAAATAGCTTTCATCCATAGCATGCTGTTATCAGGATGTTGGTGGAAAGTAATTAAATGAGCAGTTGTAACAGAGCTCAAAGGGCCTGAGGAATGAGGGGATTTTAATCAAATCTGGAGGAGCAATTAATAAAGAACTTGTAACCCCTTAAGGGTGACTCCTCCTGGCAGATTAAAAAGAATGAGGGTTATAGTTTGTGTCTGGGGCAAAGACAAGTTAGTGCAAGAAGCTCCTGTGGTTTTTAAAATGAGGTTTACCCTCTGTTGTTGTTGATAATAATGAGAATTGGGAGCTAGGAACTGAATCTTTCAGCATCAGTATTTGTAGCAATTGTATCAAAAGATACCCTCCTAATAAGCAATTTTTTTGTGTATGTTTGTGTGATTTCGAGTCCATATTGACTTCTGGCAACCACATAAACAAGTCCAGCAGCTCTCTAGGCAAGCTTTTCAGAAGTGAGTGGTTAGCCATTGCCTTCTTTTTATGCTTGGAACTTTGGAAACTGCAACATACAAAAACTTCTTTTCTTCTTCTTCCTTACAGTGGTGATACAAAATATGTTTTCCAATCTGTTTGGTTGAGCCTTTTTCTAAAAAAAGATAAAGGCGTTTGTGATATGGGGAAATGTCATATTCTGACTGGGGAAACAGTTTTCAGCTAATGCACTTTGTAATGGAGATGTGTAGATTGATACAGAAATCATAGCGTGGAAAACTAAGCCTGGAACGTATTGCCTGAAGTATCCTGCCACATTTATTGTGGCATACAGAACAGAAAATGTATCCATGTGCAAGGAAGGAAGTCCAAGTGCTCTTCCATATGACCACTCAAGAATCAGACTTTGCAACTTCTGAAAGCCATATAAGTTTTGTTATGGGTAGTGGTTGTTAGTTACTCTATCTTCATTTGATTCACTTACAATAGCATAACTAATTTGGGGTTTTCAGAAGTCTTTGCTTTTGAACCTAAGTTAAATTTCAAACATAAATTCTCTGTTTGATGAGACTTCTGGAAAGGGAAGCGCTTGATTTAAAAACAAGCACTTTGGGGGTAACTAACATTATTGTTTCCATTTCCAGAGGCGCTCTCCTCATTATTCATCTTCTTGGCCTAGATAGAACATTTAGCAAAACAAAGATTGCAGAAGTACCTTAGGGAGTGGCCTGCACAAGTTGTGGTCTTTCAACCAAAGCAGTACACTAGCTTCATGCAATGGCTTACCTGGAGTTTGATGAACCCAATTTGGCTGCTTGGAAACAATAGTGTGAGTTGTTTTCAGCTGATTGACAGATAGTGCCTCACCTATTTTCCTTTTTGCTGAGTTACTGTCTATGAATGTCAGTGCCTTCTTCCAAGGGCTGACTTGAGGTCATCTAGCTGGCTTTGTATCTACAGCAGGACTATAACTCTCAATCTCCTGGTTTGTAGGCTGCTGCCTTAACCATTCCACCAAACTAATTCTCACTGCAGCTATAGTCAATCACAAAATAACAATTTATCAGAAAACAAACTGGTATTCTCCATAGATCTCTAGGATATTCTGAAAAACTGACACAACCGGGAAAGGTAGGTAATGTTTTAGATAAAAATAGAAGATTTTTTAAAAATCTAGACAGGCTTGAGTAGTGGGTTGAAACAAATAGGATGCAATTTTACAGAGAGAAATGTAAAGTTATGCACCTGGGAAGGGAAAATGTAAGCCAATATTATATGATTGGGTGACTTGGCAATATTAATGGGACAAGATATGTGTGTCTCATCAACCACAAGTTAAACAGCCAGCTATATGATGCAGCTGCTAAAAAGGCAAATACTATTGAGGTGCATTGACAGGAATATAAAACCGGACTATGGGAAGTGATTGTTTTATTCTTCTCTTCCCTGACCATATTACTTTGGACCACTATGACAGCAATGGACTCCTCAGTTTAAAAAGAATAGTGACGGATACAGCAAGTTCAGCAGAGACCCAGTGAGATAGTGAAGAGTCTGGAAAGCAAGCCTTACAGGGAACAGTTAAAGCATCTGAGTATATTTAGCTCACAGAAAAGCTGACTGAAGAAAAATATGATAGCAGTCTTCAAATAGGTGAAGAGTTGTTTTATAGAAGAGGGAATGGACTTATTTTCTGTTAGTACATATAGCTAGACTAGAATCAGTGTGCCAAAGTTCAAGGAAATAGCTTCAAGGTTAGACATCAGGAACAACTTTCTGACTGTACAAGGTGTCAGACAGTCAAATAGGCTGAAATTCTCCTTCTTTAAAAAAAAACATACAGTGCTCCATCAAATATTACATCTCCATCAAAATCAACTAATCATTTGAGTTTAGAGTGGGTAGCCAAAAGGCGACTTGGTAAAAACTCCCTCTAACAATAAGATTTAAAACTGTGCCCCTGTGGACAAGCTGGATGATCATCTGTTAGAGATGTTTTAGTGGATTCTGCAGATGAATCTAAGTTTCTTTCCAACTAGTTCCATTTAACTTTGTTTCCCCCCCTCCTTTTTTTTTTTTTTTTGGTGAGGTTTGCACATTTAAGGAAAGAACATTAAATTGTTGCTTTATTTTCTAAGAAATCTTGGGCTGCCTTTGTGGAAATAGAATGGTGCTTTGAATGAATGCAATCCTGCAATTACTTTGCAGATTGCAGTAAGGGTTTTTTTTTATAAGCAATCCGACTTACTCTGGTTGGGTTGAGGATCCCAAAGGTAGAAGATTAAAATAGCACATTTATGTGTCTTGGAAGTCAGTATAGGTTTTGTTCAGGGCAGTAGTGGGTTTCAATTTCGACTGCTACCATTTTGCTCATGGGTGCGCTCGTGCTCACTTCTGCACATGCGCAGAGACGTCTGGGAGGATGGGTGGGGCCGCCCGCCACCGCCACTACCGGTTCACCCGATCCGGGGTGAACCGGTAGGAATCCACCACTGCTTCAGGGTGGATATGATTTAAATCAACTCGATTTAAATCACAATTTAAAACACAATTTAAATCATGATTTAAATCACCAGTAAAAAGGCTTGATTTAAATCAACTTGATTTAAATAATAATCTTTAAAGAGCAACTGTCATCTCTGTCCTGCAGTGGCTCCTCTTCTGACCCGCTGTTGACTCACCAACAGTCCCATTCACTTTAATGGGATAACTGGTGATGCGGCAGTGACACAAGGTGAGGGAGATGGCGGGCAGCAGGTGAGTGGATGCCCACTAACAGGATCAGCTGCCATGATGGCTCTGAAATGATAGGTGCTCTTTAAAAGGTAAGGACATATTCTTGCTGGTAGTTAGAATCTTTAATATTATTATTTGCAAACAAAATGAAGGTTTCCTATTTAGCTTGCAGAGCTTGGATTCATTGAATGAGTTTACCAAAAATGTAAATATTGCAGAATATACAGCCTCATGCTACATAACTAAGCTCCATTTCATGCTGAATAAACTAAATTATTAATGTATCTTAAATAGAAAACTATCTTTAGATAGATTTTTACTCCAAAAGCATTTTATTAAAATAAATTTGATAAAAATAAAAAACTCCGATTTAAATTTTAAAAAACCCAATATTTTGATTTAAAAAAAAAACAAAAACCAACGATTTTTATCCACCCTGGTTTTGTTACAGTTTCCTAAAGCCAGAGCGCAGTACAAAGACTTTATTGGTGTGTTATATATAGTCAGATCCTAGAGGTCATGAAATTGTATATGCTACAAATGTTTATGGACTTCAGTGATCTCATTGTGCTAGACTCTGGCCTTCCATACTGGGACTCAGAGCCACCTCTGTATTCACAGATGAAATGCACAATAGTGTGCCTTCTTCTAACCTGAAATGCTATCTATATAAATAGTTTAAGGTTTGGAAAATAGTTTCTAAAGTTGTTAATCATGCTCTAATATTATTATTGGTTAATCTTTAGTGAGATTCACAGCCTTTGAGGCTGGTTAATAGCTCAGCAGCTTGAGTCCTAACCAAGGACCTAGGAACTGTTAAGGTATCGTCAGAGGATGTAAGCTGTTTCGAGTAAGGTGGTTTTTTGTAGAGTCAAAATTTTCAAGTCCGGCAAATTTAGAATTTCTAAATAGCAGGGTAGCCCTTTGGGTATTGCTCCAAGGGCTCCAATTACAATCGGGACAACACACAATTTCTTTTTCCACAGTCGCTCAACTTCAGTTTGCAAGTCCCGGTACTTTGTGATTTTTTCTTGCTGCTTATCTTCAATCCGTGCATCACCAGGTATTGCAATGTCAATGAACCATATTTTTTTCTTTTCAGCTATTGTTATGTCAGGTGTGTTGTGGACCAAGTGCCTGTCAGTCTGAATCCTAAAGTCCCACAAGATCTTGAGTTTCTCATTCTCTAAAACTTTTTCAACCTGATGTTCCCAATGGTTTTTGCTGTATTCAAATCCAAACTTCTGGCATAATTTCCAGTGAATAATCTTAGCAACACGGTCATGTCGTTGTAGGTAGTCAGTTTGTGATGATGATGATGATGATGATGATGATTAAAAGAAGCAAGGCAGTTTCTTCCTGAACCAGGCTTTTCTGATTAGCCAATTACCCAGGAGTTGAATTTTATTTCACATTCTGGTCACCTATAAAAAGAGAGTGACATACAACTCTTGCTGATGATATTGTAATCAGAAGCGGATCTACAGAGGGATGCTGGTATTACTGTCTGCTTCCTTTTCTGTTTTAATGAAGAGTAACTGAAAAACCTTTGGGTAAATAAGATAAACATTGACTCCCAGAAAATTGTTGAAATCAATTTCTCAGAAATATTAAATGCATGGAACAGATAAACAGATATTTCTAGCTATCTTCTGGAGAGGTGTACAGTACATTAGAAACAAAATAAATATATAGTAACTGAGAACTGTACATATTTTGAGATTTTCGTTCTTATCGATTTTTCATCCATAATGAAACTATTCGAGATATATCCAGTGGAAATTGCTGGCAGTCAGTAGCTCTGTTTTCATGAAAGGAGAGAATGAACACAAATATTACAGGAAAATGAAGTGGGTGACCCCATTTCTTAGCCGTATACATTCACTCAATGTCTGTCTAATTTCTACATAGATGAGGTTGTGTCCATATAGCCAGGAACTATGGAAAACAAGTTTCTAAATTGAAGATACATGATAGTGAAGTTGAAGCTGAGTATGAAAACGTAATTTGGCTTGTTTGATTTTGGTGTATTGGGCCAAGAAGCCACTATGATTTATAAAAGTTCATGGTCTAGTGCAGGGTGTCAAACTGGATTTCTTCGAGGGCCAGATCAGCATTGTAGTTCTTCTCTGCAGCCAGCTGGGGGGGAGGGGAGACAGGGAGACAGCACGGACGCCTCCTGCAGCACTCTGCCAGCCAAAATGGAGCACGAGGGGGCATGTGTGGCCCAGACCTGCCCCGTTTTGACTAGCGGAGTGCTGCAGGAAGCCGTCCAGCCCGAAGATGGGGTACAGGGCCCCCCACACCCTGTTTTGGCTGCCAGAGGCACCATGGGCCAGTCCTTTACTATTTCTACACTGCCCCAATGGGCCGGATTTGAGCACCCCGCAGGCTGGGCCTGACCCGCAGGCTGAGCCTGACCCGCAGACCTTGAGTTTGACACCCTTGGTCTGGTGTGACTATTTTTTTTTTCTGATATTCATTGAATACCCTTGGATTGGTTATTATCTTACAGACATGATGTGATATAAATATGCTATATTTATGAATACTCTTTGAGAAAGAATAGGATAACATGGAAATCTAAAATGGGGTAAAGATTATTGCCGCATATTTTGGAAAGCTAGGATAGTATTGTCTTTTGTTAAGGGTTCGGGTTAGGGTTAGAGAAGATTCTCTTGCTATTCCAGCAAGAGATACAAGTTGGGGAAGCATTCATACTGGTATAGTTGCACACTCGGCAGCTGTTAGTCTTCGGTTTTGCACCACTGCAGTCTATGTTGTGGAGTATAGGTTCCTTTCAGCCATTCCCATCTTCATGGGAATGTTTCCTTTCTTCTCTTTTTGAAACATCAGTTCTTCTTAGCTGATGTTCAGACACAGGCTCCTCTGAGTTGGAAACTGATCTAACAGACCCAGAATTTTATTTTTTAGACTCAGGAATGACCCAGGGGAATATTGAGAAAATTGAAAGCACAAAAAAAATTGCTTCCTTTCCCCTCTGCTGTGATCAGCAACATCAAGGAAGTAGTAGGGTGCCTCCAATGATTGACCGTGCGCTTAGAAAGAACCTTGGTGTTTGACCAATATTTTGTTGACCTTTTTAGGCCCACTGAAGGTATTTGGCTTTAAATGTGGTGATTGCAAGAATGGGAAGTGTAAAATTATTTTAGCAAAGCAAGCTTGCATTTTGTTCTTGGTTTTTTTCCTCCCTATATAAAACTACTTAATTTGTATGAGATTTTCTGTACCTTTGTTGACATTCCTACCTACTCTCTTATCTCTTCAAAAAGAGATGTCTAATTTTCATGTCTAAAATTCAGTTGTAATGTTCAGTCAGATCCTTTTCTGATAAATTCCCGAATCAGTCCTTAGGTGATTTCAGCATGAACTATTTCAGTTAGGGAATGTGTGCATATTATTTTATTGAAATTTAGCTCATTTCAGCATCATTTCAGGTCTTATAGCACTAAAAATAGTGGGCTGAATTATACTCCACTTTCCCCCATGCCAGTGCCCTAGCTGATACGCAGAATGATCATAACAGAATTATGCTGGCAGGTGATGATGGGAGCCCTAATATAATATATATAGAAGATATGGGTTAGGGAAAACTATAGTCTTTTTTAACTATTTGGGAAGGATTATGTATTTGAAGCAGGTGCAATATTGGGCCAAAATTGGCCACATGCAGATTAACAAGCGCCTCCCCCTCCCCTGTGCCCCAATAGCCACTAAAATAAAATGTTTAGATGTGATGTGGAGAATTTCCTAGCAGGTAATCATAGTTGCTGTAATTGTCTATAGTAAAATAACTACCTTATCAAGGTCCTGCATACTTTCTGGAGGGTAATCCTACCACATTATTTAAAGGTCAAGTGGAGATCTCAGTTTAGGGGAAAAAATATGCTTCCCTTGAAATAGCAGAACAAACTGAAGGAACGATAACATAATTTTGAATTCTAGAATGCTTTCAATGCTAACTGAATTGCTTCCCCCCCCCCCCTTAATGATTGCATTGTAATCATGTTGTGTAGTCCATGGAGAACAATTGGGGTGGTAGACAAAGAGTCCTCTGCCTCACCTTTTTTCAGTGCTTGCCATCTGTTTCACAAAGGCAGTGGCGTTTTCTTCTGGCAGCAGCAATGAAGTATTCTTTTCAACAGCTGGTTGTCATAACACCCCTTCCCAATTACCTATATCAAAGGAGAATTGAATGTTTAAAAGATGGTTGGTAACCATAATTCCTTCCCCTTAGTACAACACCATAATGTTGTAACATAGTATTAAACAGAGAGAGCTGGTGTTGGGAAATCATTGTCTTGAGTTGCCAAGAAGTGCATCTCTGTTTCAGCCAAGACCCTTTTTAAATTATGTTATATTAAATTTATATAATTTATGTATTGACAAGAACAAACAAACTGGAAAATGCATTATAATAAAATTATTAAAAAGAACAAGAACTCATGGCAAGTCCTAGTAACAGCACTCCTCCCCCTCCCTACCAAGTGCAGCAGGACACTATCCACCCTAACTCAAAGTATAGAGAACAGCCAGGTCTTTAAGGTTTTGCAGAATGCAGAGTAGGGTGGAAGCTACATGGATCTCAGGAGGAACCTCATTCCATAGTGCTGGTACCCCATGACAGAGTGATAAAATAAGACTTCTCTTATTTTAACTCCTAGTTCTGGATTTTTCACTTTTTCTTCCCTCGTAACCAAGGAATAGGGTGCTGAAACTGAATGAACTATTTTCAGTTGTCTGATGGTAAATAGGGAAAAAGAGAAAGCACTGGGAATTTCATTTGAATAAGAACTTCAACTTGAAAGTCTCTGAAGTATGACTTTATTTAACACTAGTGCTTGTCCCCCCAGGTGACCCGTGTGCCAGTGGAAAGCTGTGAGCAATATACAACATGTGCTCTGTGCCTGGGTTCTAGAGATCCTCACTGTGGTTGGTGTGTCCTACATAACATGTAAGTATGCTGAATAGTCTTTTGGTTTGGTTTGATGGGGTCTCCCTATTCTCTACACTCCTTTATTTATATATAAAAACTTTGTTCCCTTGTGGAAGCCTTACTTCTGACATTGTGAATGCTTATAAACCTGTTTACAATAGTACAGTTAACCTTCAATTTAGTAACAAAGTCATGTACAAAGAGGAATATGGTTCTGTATGGTCTAGATGTACAGAGAATATTTGTAGCTCAGGATTGAGCTGAGGGATCCTTTCATTGGTTGTTTCATTGCAGATGTTTCATTACCCGACTAGGTAACGTCATCAATGTTAGCACAGACCTAGTACTGATGAAGTTGGGTAATGAAACATCTTGCAAGAAAACAACTAACTTCAGAGAGCACGAAGTATCCCTCATGTAATGTTAAGTTTAGAGATTGAACAAGTTTCTTGCTGATGCTATATAGATACTAGTTGTTTCTTTTCTTTAGTTTATTTTAATCACTAGGATGTGCATTTTTACTGTATGATCACTAATATAATTGTTGTAATTGTTAAATTTCATCAATAAAAATTTAAAAAATGTATTAATATTATGTTCTGTAACACCTAACTATCGTAGTTCCTACCATCAAGCATATGATAGCATGAAATACATAAGCAGAACTTTTGGGAGCGTTAAACAAGGGAAAGTAGCAAAATATGGCCATATTAAAGTTAAGTTAAATCAGAAAACAATTCGTTAGAACAATGCTAAGGAAAGAAGGACTGATAGAAAAAAAAGGGGAAATGGTAGAAGGCATAGAGTTGAAAAATGACAGGAGGCCTTGACAAGAGGTGAGCTTGGAGTGCATTAGTCATAATGCTGCTATGAGATCTAATTATTAAAAACAAGAGACTATTGAATGTGAAGTGATGAGGAAAGAGCCAGAGAAGGAATTCATTTCTAGATCTGTTTGCGGGCTTTTGGTGGCACCTGGTTAACTTCTATAAAAAAGTAAAAGGCAGGAAGCTGTGGCGTTTTTCTGTCTAATGGACAGAAATGCTATTTCTTAGTGTAGCACTGCTCTTTCTCTCTCTCTCATGTTTATATAATACTGAGTTTATGGAGTTATTATAAGATTGCAATAATAAGATTGAAGTGCTGTGCATACTCATAAAAATGTTATAACTATGATAAGGATAAGGATGACATTATCATTTCTTTTTGTACTGTTGGGGAAATTACTTGTTTTGCTTGAGTGAGTTGGCCTGTCATGTAGATTCAACCTTGAATCTCCTATGGTAGGATACCTCAGCAAACTTTCGTAGGGATTAAAAAATTCGGTCCATTGTAGTTGCCAGGAATCCCTCATCCTGCTGATTTGCATGAATGTGGAACCAGCACAGTGGGGGAATAGAGCAAAGAATTGCTGTTAGGCTTCACCTGTTTATTTCAAGCTGAGAGAAGTAAACCTCAATGTATACTTAGCCTCCTCTTGCCTCTGTTGTAAATGCTTAATGCTGTAAAGCTGATTGATGACAGCCAGCTCCGAGTTGCCAGTTGTCTACTGAATCGGCAGCTTCTGAATGTCTGATGTGTGGGTGGCTGAGGACTAAATTTTCTACTTCCTATCTTGAAACACAGCAGGAGTCACCCTCATTCCAGCATAGATTGATTGACACAGACTATGCATTCCCCAAAATAGTTTGCTGCCCTGAGACTAGTTGTCCATGATTTATTTATTTAGAGAGGGTGTGCAGCATCTTAATAGTGATACACACACATGCACGCACACACGCACGCACACACGCACGCACACACGCACGCACACACACCTATGCATATATAATGACTTTAGATATTGAATTACTTGGACTAATGGAAAATGGGTGGGGGTAATAGCATTAATGTAGCATATTTAGTTCTTTCTGCTTGAAAATATTTTATCTTAGTCTACAGTTTAAAGAAACTTTCCTAATCGTTTTATGAATGCAATTTGATTGCTCAGCATGAAATGTCAGTACTTGTAGCTATCAAACGTTTCCAGTTATGTTGGTTGATGCATCAAATGCAGGTACCCCAATGCTACTTGTTTGTCATATTGGGAAAGTTGAGATTCTTAACTTTTGAAATTGGCTTGAACTGGGGCAGCGTTGAGATGCCAATCCAAGAACATTTGGCAACAGGGAAATATTCTTGGGAATCAGTTCTAGCCCTGTTTTAGCTGC
Source organism: Pantherophis guttatus (assembly GCF_059756535.1). Classification (NCBI taxonomy): domain Eukaryota; kingdom Metazoa; phylum Chordata; class Lepidosauria; order Squamata; family Colubridae; genus Pantherophis; species Pantherophis guttatus. The sequence goes on from NC_142064.1 coordinate 224,668,161, forward strand.
AGAGGAACAGTATGAAGAAGACATTATCTTTTATAACTCATTTGTCTGGTTTTCTTTGAAGATTATGTGCATCTATTGCCACGGATCAAAACTAACTTACAATTCAGTGTCTTTAACTCAGGAACTGGGCCTCTCATATAGGGTTACAAATGAAAGCGTAAAAGAGAAGGGGCAAAACAAAAAATTGAAAGACATTAAAGGGGTGATTTTCTTTGGGCTTGAGGGGGAAAAGTTGTTAGAAGCTACAGAGTCCTGACTGTTTAGCCATGTGGAGCATTTTAATTAAAATTCAAAGACATCTCTCTCCCTGAAGCATCCCAAGGATATAGGTGGAATGTTGTAGTGGCTCAGAAACTCCATTGTGCAGTGTCATGCTGGCACTTGCTAGGGAGATAAATCATTGAGATTACCAAGACCTTGAATGGTGCATGTGTATCTGCTTATACTGTATTGCCCTCTGCTTAATTAAATGCTTTCTATAATGAAATAATGTTATCACAAATGCAGGGAAGAGAAGTTAAAGAAACCCATTTAAACTTATTAATGGAGGCAGAATACCTGGCTAGAACAGTGCTACGGGGGCAGCCGAGTGGCTGCCTTTGATGAAATAGATGGAATATTTGCAGCTGCTTATTTGAAATTGCTTGGAGTTGCTTAATCGAGAGCATAGATGAGTGTGATGAACTGTTAGGCTCAAAGGAAATTGAAGCAGGACTGTAGCTCCATTAAAATCACAATACATGAGATGGGAAGAGCATGGAATTGATTAGGGTAGGATATTAAAGGACAGAAATTTTAAAAAGGATCTAATTCAGACATATAAATGCCCAGGTATAAAGTTGCATCATCAGTGTCATACAGAGAACTGAATCACAAAATTTTCAGCTTGAATTTTGACTCTGCCATGAAGTTGCTGATCTTTACAAAACCACTACATAAAAAGTCACAGAATAAGAATGAGTCTCAATGTTACTGTTTCTTATTCTTACCTGCTAGGTAAAACTTTTTATGTTACTATTGTATTATAAGTCCTAATTCATTACATTCTTACAATAAAGTGATGTTTATATAATAAAAAAACCTTAACTGGTAAGTTACTCTTACTGTTGACTCCTTCTTCTTGCGTAGTGAAAAAAGCAGTTTTGACTGTGATATTTTAAGAAGAATATTAATGAGCTAGGATATGTCTGAAGGATGGTGATGAATATGTTGAAAGATTGTAAGCATTGCATATGCTTATTCCGAGAAGACTTGATTCAGGGTATCCATCTTTGCATATTTGAAGAACTGTTACAGAAATGAAGGAGCAGTTGTTTATAGTATCCAGATCAACTAGTTCAAATTACAAGACATTTCGTAACTTTAGGAATATTCTCTTAGCTATTAGATAAACATGTTTTGCTCGTGGAATGGACTGTCTTCCCTACTTTTTTTTTTTTTTTTAAAAAAAGGTCTGATAAGCTAATACAGTTCTAAAGGATTTCTTGCATAATCATCATATTGGATGAAATACATACTGAGACTCTTTCCTATTCTGTGACTTATCATGTAGTGGTTTTGTAAAGATCAAGTGCAAAAGCTCACTGCACACTTGCAAGCATTTATACAAACAGTGAATATTAAGAAGCTGTTCAGCATGGTAAGTATTTGTTAGATTATTGTGTTGCATCGTTAATAACCCATGCACAATTGCAAATGAAATTAAGATCCCATCATAAAGATAGAGATTTAACTTTAAGGAGTAATAACATCTAGGTTTCTTCGTTTAAAGGACTAATTTTCAGAGAGAAATATTGAAATTTAATTTAGCAAGCAAACCAAAACAGAAGAATAAGGCTTGTTTTCAAAATTCAGATTTTATTGCAGTAAAGACATAAATTTTAATAACCTTCTAGGAGCAAACTTTTGTACTGTGATTAAGGCTTCCTCTGAGAAGATATACCTATGTTTGTAAAATGTTTCCTTTACTCCTTTCTCATTAAGATTAATTTGTAAAATGATGCATAAAGCCCATCTTTATTTTTTTTCCCAGCAAGATTCTTTGAGACATTGAATGCCATCCTAACCTAGGCATTAGTTTTCTTATAAACATGGATGTGGGTTCAAGAGCAAAATATAATATACAAAAATAAGTTGAATTACCAAAGAAATATTTCTGTGATTATTGGAATGTGAAGTTTCAGTATGTATTGTGAAGCATGTTTTCAATTGATAATATTTATGGTCTCTTTTATTATTTGTGTAATATAGGAATAGCATTAAGGGCTTTCTCATTTAATTGTGCAACTTTTATTCCATTTCCATTGTAACTGACAGCAGTCATGAAAGGTGGACTAGAATTTAAATAAAACTAAAATGAACTAGCAGATGAAGATAAGATCAGTCTTTGCATGTCATTAATCATCAATATAACAGTATAATGAGAACATTATTAGTTGTAGCTAAAGATTACCACAGTCTTACACACATTGTTTTTTGCTTTTTCACAGCTGTTCTCGGAAGGAGCGTTGTGATCGAGCTGATGAACACCAGCGATTTGCCTCAGATCTGCGTCAATGTGTTCAACTTACCGTTCAGCCTAAGAATATATCAGTCACCATGTCGGAAGTCCCGGTGGGTCATTTTACTTTAAATTCCATGTAACTCTGGAATTTAAATACTATGTCAGTATATTTCTTTAAGATGGCGAAGTATGCAAGTTTTGTTATAGATCCCCTTAAAAAAAAACAAAAAACAGATCACTGAATAGATTTTTTTCCCCGTCAGCTGGTTTTGCAAGCCTGGAATGTTCCTGATCTCCTGGCTGGTGTGAATTGTTCCTTTGAAGATTTCACTGAATCTGAAAGTCGCATTGAAGATGGCAGAATCTACTGTAGTTCTCCATCTACAAAAGATGTGATACCTATTACCAGAGGACAAGGTGAGTTAATATCCTCTCATCATCCTGCAACAGTTAAATATAGAATAAACTGAGTGTATTTAGGGAACTGAATTTTTTCAACAAATATTTAAGTAATACAAAAGCTAAGGCAGTCTATGTAGTTTATTATTATGATTCTATACTTCTTGTAATATTTTTATTCCATTACAAAATCCTTCTCTTGGGGGGTTAAAATTGTTCAATTTTGGCAATGTGAAAGATGTGTATACTTCAACACCTAGTTGAACTCCTCAATGCTGGCTGGGGAATTCTGGGAGATGAAGTCTAGACAACTTCAAGCTGCCAAGGTTGGGAAAGATTGCTCTAAGCACTGTCTAAAAATACTGTCCCTGTATGGAAGGCAGATAATTTAGTCTTCTGTTCAGATGGTATAATCTGTTCCAGTGATGGCTAACCTTTCTGCCATTACGTGCCAGGAGCTGGGGGGGGTCGTGCGCATGTGTGCCCACACCCATAATTCTATGCGCCCCGCTCCCGCGCATGAGTGTGCGACCCTCCCCACTTCCCCCCCCCACTCCTGGCACAGTTTTCTCTCTCTCCAGGCTCAAGACCCTTTCTCGGAGCTTGGGGAGGGTGAAAACGGCCTTCCCCACCCCCCTAGAGGCCCTCTGGAGGCCGGAAATGGCCCATTTGCCAACTTCTGGTAGGACCGGAAGGCCCATTTTTTGCTCTCCCCAGCCTCCAGACCCTTTCTAGGAGCTTGGGGAGGGCGAAAACAGCCTTCCCCACCCACTCAAGGCCCTCTGGAGGCAGGAAACAGCCTGTTTCCCTATTTCCAGTGGGCCCAGAAGGCCCGAAAATCAGCTGGCTGGTGCGCACATGAGCACCAGAGCTGAGCTCACATGCCCACCAATATGACTATGTGTGCCACAGGTTCGCCATCATAGATCTATTCTGGCCTCACATACTTGGGTTGTTTTTGTTACAGAGAAATCAAAATCCCTTAAGATATAACATATTAACCCAAGGGAGAGGTAGCATGTAAATAGAGAAAAAAGGACAATAATTGAAATATTAATATTAACATATTAATTGAGGGACTGGAAAAGTCAGTTTGTCATTGGATAGAGTAGCTTGAGACCAAACCAGTGATTTGCTGAGGCTAATTTTTCATTGAGGTATATTTGCTACAAATCTTTTGGTTCCCCATTTTTAAAAAGTTCAATCAGACATTATTGCCAATTACATCTTCAGAAAGTTTCCAGATTAGATCTAGAGAGGTATTTAAGGTGGAGAATGCCAAATATAAATTCTGCAGTAGGCAGTTAAAGATCTATTATCAGAGTCTTTCACCAGCTTTTTTTAGTTTTGCACTAAGCAAGATTACTTTCTCTCTAAATCATTAAAGCTATCTAGAAAGAAGAAAAGTGGTTTGGATGGATCATCTTCCTCCATGATTAATGTTTTCTCATGGCCTTAGTTATTCACTGAAACTATTTCTCAATTTGGTCAGAACTATTTATTTCAATCTGGTCAAAGTAAAAGTCTTTATTTTTACAGATGTCGGTGCCAATCATCAGTTTGTTGATTTCTGATTCTCTATGCTTGCTTTGTTCTCTTTCTAGGTGATAAGCGAGTGGTAAAGCTTTATCTTAAGTCCAAAGAGACAGGGAAGAAGTTTGCATCTGTGGATTTTGTATTTTACAACTGTAGTGTTCACCAATCGTAAGTAACCTAAAATACATGTTATTCTGAATGTTTTTGGACTCGCTCTGAAAGAAGGCTATGAATAGTATATAGTAAAAGCAATCAAATGAGGGAAAAGTCAGACACTGTTTCCAGAGTTGACATATTTATTTTAAGGAAAATTATGCCATTGCTTGGCTGATAAAATATGATTTGGTCCAAAAACTAGGCAACCAAAGCTGCATGTATGTACTTTCATAACAAATGATTTAATTATAATCATATATTGATTCTATAGAGATAGTTATATACATTTCCTTCGGATGGTTGGTATTCATATTCTGTGAGTGATCTTGTGAAATTTGGTTCACAAAACTCTTACCAGTATTAAATAGATTTAGAACATAAATTGAAAAGATTAAGTTAAAGGGCAAAAGATGCCTTCATTATTGGAAGAACAGTGCTTCCTGTGTGGATGCAGATACATGATTGGCAGTATTATTTGAACTTTTGTGCATCTATGAGAGTTCTACACTCTTGCATAGAGTTTAGAGCTCTCATAGCACAGAATCGTGGTGCTGCAATGGTTAGAATGAAATATTGCAGACAAATTCTGCTGATTGCCAGCAGTTTGATTCTGACTGGCTCAAAATTGACTCAGCAATCCATCTTTCTGAGATCAGTAAAATGAGGATCCAGATTGTTGGGGGCAATGTAACTGCTGACTCTGTAAACCACTTAGAGAGGGTACTAAAGCACTATGAAGTGTTATATCCAGTGCATTCAGAAAGTATTCAGATCCACTTCACCTTTGTCAGTTTTGTTATGCTGTAGCCTGATTCTATAGTTGTTGAAGTTCCTTTTTTTCCTCATTAATCTACACTCAGTACCTTCTAATGACAAAGTGAAAACAGAATTTTAGAAATGTCTATAAATTTATTAAAAAGAAAAAAATTGAAAGACCACATTGGCATAAGTATTCAATCCGTTTGCAACAACACGTGAAATTTAGGTCTGGTGCCTCCCATTTCTCTTGATAGTTGCTGAAATGTTTCTACACCTTGATTGGAGTCAACCTGTGGTAAATTAAATTGGTTAGACATGATTTGGAAAGGCACACTGCTCTCTATAGAAGGTCTCACAGCTGACAATGCTTGCTGTAGCAGAGCAAAGCCATGCGGTCAAAGGAACTGCTTGCAGAACTCAGAGACAGGATTATTGCAAAGCACAAATATAGGGAAGACCACAATAATTTTTTTGCTGCACTGAAGGTTCCTAAGAGCACAATGGCTTCCATAATTCTCAAATGGAAGATGTTTGGTACAACCAAGATGCTTCCAAGAGCTGGTTGCCTGGTCAAACTGAGCAATCCGTGGAGAAGGGCCTTAGTAAGAAAGGTGACCAAGAACCTGATGGTCACTCTGACTGAGCTCCAGAGATCCTGTGAAGATATGGAACAGAGTTCCAGAAGGTCAACCATCACTGCAGCCCTCCATAGATCTGGGTTTTATGGAGTCTAGGGTCTAGAGTGACTAGATGGAAGCCTTTTCTCAGTGCAAAATGCATGAAAGCCCACTTGGAGTTTGCAAAAAAAAGTACCTGGAGGAATCTCAGATTATAAGGAACATGATTCTCTGGTCTGATGAAACCAAGATTGAACTGTTTGGCCTCAATTCTAAATGTTGTATCTGAAGGAAAACTAGGCACCGTTCATCACTTGCCCAATACCATCCCAATAGTGAAGCATGGTGGTGGCAGCATCATGCTGTGGGGGTATTTTTCAACCGCAGGGACTGGGGGACTGGTCAGGGTTGAAGGAAAGCTGAATGGAGCAAAGTACAAGGATATCCTCAGTGAAAACCTGTTCCAGAGCTCTCAGGATCTCAGACTGAGCTGAAGGTTCATTTTCCAACATGACAATGATCCTAAGCACACAGCCAAGACAACACAAGAGTGACTTAGGGACAACTGTGTGAATGTCTTGGAGTGGCCCAACCAGAACCCTGTCTTGAACCCTATTGAATATCTCTGGAGGGACCTGAAAATGGGTGTCCACTGATGGTTGCCATCCATCCGGACTGAGCTTGAGAGGATTTCCAAGGAAGAATGGCAGATCCAATCCAGTGTGCAAAGCTTGTTGCGTCATACCCAAAAGGACTCAAGGCTGTAATTTCTACCAAAGGTGCTACAACAAAGGATTGAGTGAAGAGTCTGAATACTTATGCCAATGTGATATTTCAGTTTTCTCTTTTTAATACATTTACAAATATTTCTAAAATTCTGTTTTCACTTAGTCATTATGGAGTACTGAGTGTAGATTCATGAGAAAAAAATTGAATTTCAACAACTGTAGAATCGGGCTGCAGCATAACCAAATCGACAAAAGTGAAGGTGGTCTGAATACTTTCTGTAGTCTAAGTGCTATTGCTATTTCTGTAGTTATAACTCATCTGGTTAACAATTGGCAGATTATTTTATTCAGATTGTTTAAACTAAAAATGTTAAGATTTTACATACTGAAAACCATAATATCTAAATTTGCAATATACTAAGATACATATTTCAGAGAATCTATAGAAGAAATAACTTCCACAGTATCTAGCTAGTTACTGCAAAAACATTTATTAAGGCCAGTCTGAATCTATTCCTTAGGAAATATTTATTTGTTGGGGAGGCTGGTTGGTGGGCTGAAATGATGAAATGGAAAATTATGAATATTGAGAGACATTTGCTTAAGCATCATGAATTTTAATTGAGGTCTTTCCTGTCTGCTTTTAATACATATCTAGCTCTTCATGCTGGGATGGTTGTATTTGTAGATGCGTGATAGAGCTATGCTTCTATAATATTTGACAAATTATTTTAATATGCAAAGTAACTATTTTAAATCCTATGGAGGTTCTCAGACATCCAGGTCATGCTTGTCCCAAAGGTGCTTTTTCAAGAGGCAACTGGACTTTCTGGTTTTTCTTCGAAGACATTTCACTTTTCATCCAAGAAGATTCTTCAGTTTGTCAGTTTTTCAGATGAACCCTAACCTTAATCCTAACCTCAACCCTAATCTCTTGAAAAAGCACCTTTGGGATATTTTAAATCCTGTTACCAAATGCTCTGACAATAATTTTAAGGAATATTTTGTTTTAATATTTAGGAAAGGGAAGGATACTGTATATTGAGATGCTAAAAGCCTAAAAGATCCTTAACACACCTACAGTGAAATCTATTACTTGATACTAGATCTATTGGACAGGAAAGGGGGAACATGCCTGTATTTGTTTTTTGTGAAAATTCCTGCATCTAAGAAAGTGGTCTAGGGCAGGGGCGTCAAACTCAATTTCATTGAGGGCCGCACCAGGGTATTGTTTGACCTTAGGGTCCTGCGGTGGAAGTGGCCAGATTGACGTCACTCGTGTCGGGGGTGCCTGTGGTAACCCAAGCGCTCTGTTAGTGAAAACAGGCTCCTGAGCTCCATTTTTGCTGGCAGAGGGCTGCAGGAGGTCAGCCAAAAAATGGAGCCTGGGAGGACCATGCGCAGCCCTCCCAAGCTCTGTTTTTGTTGGCAGAGGCACCATCGCTGTTTCCAAGGTGGCCCCGCGGGCCAGATCTAAACACGCCATGGGCTGGATCCGGCCTGTGGGCTTTAAGTTTGATACCCCTGCTCTAGGGTATAAAAGTTGGACAGCAGGATAGAAGAGTTAAAACTCTGATCTGGGCAGCAGAGTGTAAAATATGCACATAGGAAAGTCCATTGTAATTTTTCCTGAGAAAGGTGATGCCAAGACTGCTACTGGGAAATCAGTACCAACAGCTGTGTTTCTCAACCTTGGCCGCTTTAAGATGTGTGGACTTCAACTCCCAGAATTCCCATATTGGCTGGGGAATTCTGAGAGTTGAAGTCCACACATCTTATAAGCTTGCAAGGTTGAGAAATGCAGCTTTAGAGAACATATGCTGGCTTCTGAATAGTTGCCAGCGAGGGGGTGGATTGTACAGGCAGGGAAGGAGACAGATTTCTGAGCAGGACTTTCTTTTTCATCTTGATCCCTTTTGGAGAAAAGAATATGGATTTGGTTTCTTTTTGATTTTATAAGTCTAAAGATATTTCATTGATAGACGGGGAGCACATTTTTACACGTGTATGAACACAAATAAAAGTGGCTTTATAACCGAGACAATAAAAAGTATGTTTTGTTCAAGAAAGGCACAATAAGGATGCTGTTTTTAAATATTAATATATGCAAAAATTTAAAAAAGAGCCAAAAAACCTCTGCAGTAAACAGCCCCAGTTGCTGATTTATGATCAGATTGAATTTCAATTTTAGATGAATTATTTTAAAAAGCAAATTATGGTTTGTATTAATATTTATAAAATCACTTTAGAACTATTGATGGCACTGGTTGTTTACAATAAGACTTTTTTTTTTAAAAAAAATCCTTATTCCTTTGCTATCATCTAACTTTGAGGTTCATCATAAAGAAAGAAGTCCAATCAAATAAGTTCTCTGAAAAACAAATACATAAATAAATGTTTGTCATTGTACATTAACTTGAAATCAGTTAGTATGCCAATTGAATCTCTGTTCAACCTTACATAATTTAGCTTGCTTCTTCCTACAGGATTTGCTTAGACAATGTTTTTCTATGTTTTAAAACAGTTTTTAAAATGAAAGCTGGTATGTTTGAAATATTTTTTGAAAACAACATGCTCTTTCTTTCTCCTTCATTGAATCTGCTTCTGAACCATATTAGGTTGTAAACTTGAAGCATACATTAGTTTGCTTTCTAGGGGGAAGAATGCAAGATCTCTTATTTCTAAACGTAATGTAATAAATCAGATTCTAAGCTATTTTTGCTTCTAATTTGTCAATATAGTCTGTGCACACACACACACACTCTGAGCACTTGCTTTTAGTGCACATTGCTGTTTATTCATATATTTAATTCATATAAATAAAAGAGAATCGGTTTGGTGTGTTAGTGAAGGTCTGGGCCTAGAAACCAAAAGATTATAAATTCTAATCCTGCCTTAAGTGTGACAGTCAGCTGGGTGACTGTCTGCCTTAAGCATGACAGTCAGCTGGGTCACTGGCTTTAGGCCTGTCATTTTCTCTCAGTCCAACTCAGTTTACAGATTTGTTTTTGTGGGGAAAATTGTAGGAAATAATATTATGTATGTTGACTGCCTTGTGTTACTTATAAAGTAATAGAGGCGAGATTTGAAAAATCTAGTAAGTACAAGTGTCATTTATATATGTAACATTCAGAATGGGCATTAAAAGTTATGTGGTTAATATGATCAAAGTATTCTTTGAGAGCCGCGGTGGCTCAGTGGTTAGAGTGCAGTACTGCAGGCTACTTCTGCTGATCACCGGCTGCCAGCAGTTTGGCAGATCGAATCTCACCAGGCTCAAGGTTGACTCAGTCTTCCATCCTTCCAAGGTCAGTAAAATGAGGACCCAGATTGTTGGGGGCGATATGCTGACTCTGTAAACTGCTTAGAGAGGGCTGTAAAGCACTGTGAAGTGGTATATAAGTCTAAGTGCTATTGCTATTGCTATTATTGGTCCAGCATGTTTTTTTCAACATGCGTGGCTGTCTGAATAGCTCTGAGCACTTTCAAATGTACTAAGGTATCAGCTGTTTTCTTTCATGTATTCTCAGCAACTAGTATTAAGAAACACTTTTATATCTCCTACAGTACTATGCATTCTGTAGCAAAGTAAATAGTTGAGCAGTATGATTAAGTAATGTCACATAAAAAGATATGTGATGATAAATAAAGGGTAGTGAACATTTCTTACAGTTGTACGCTTTGCGATACAATCAAGAGTACCAATATTGGTCTTTTCCTGATACTTACACTTCTCTTGGATATGTTTAGACATGATCACTTTCCAGATGGTGTATTAGGCACTTAATGGACATGTTCTAGGCAGGTTGCCACAAGATGATTATTTATGGTTTTTAATTTATAGAAGGTAGCTTTAATAAAACACCTGTGACTTGAAAAACACTACTTTTGTATTCATTCTGTCAGTTATTTACTTATAACTGAATGTTTTGCCTGTGAGTCCATTTTTAACCGAATCCTAATATATCAAAATGTTTGTCAAGGACCATGACAATATGTTGTGTACAAGCTTGATGGACTGAAGAACAGACTTTACTTAAGTCTGGAGATCCAGGGAGGTTCAGCTAGGCAGAAACTGAATTACCACAAAGATTATATTGTACATCATGCTAAGCAGTGTTTATAGAAAAACCTTTGTTTCTTGAACTATGTGTGTATTATCCACATTTTGGGGAAATTGGTGGTACCTTTCTGAGGAAGCATTATAATACAAACATAGAATTTGAACAGTTGGTTGCTAGTCATGGCCCTTTTTTTAGAATAGAAGAGGACATATATGGAATTAAAATGCAATTAATAAAGAGGATTATAGTTACCTACAGGCAGAAAGGACAGCTTTTTGAAGAAAGAATGATCACTAATTAGAAAACTAGGAGCAAAAGAAAAAATAGGAGTGTGTGTTACTGCTATCAAAAAACCCTCTGCAGATGGATGAAAATTTCGAATTATTAAAGGGGGTATTCTCAGTAACTTGGACAAATTGGAGCTGCTTCAGTAAAGCTGGCACAGTTAGTTGATATCAGCTGAAGAACTGTCATGATGTTCTCCAAAATCTCAGAATATTTGCGAGACAAATATACTGGACTGGGAAAAAATAGATTTGGGATCATTAAGTATAAAATACCCTTGCTTTCTTTCACCCTAACATTTGCAAAAGGTAGACCTGCTTGTACATTTTCTATAGCACCATTGGAAACAAAGGAAACCCTAAAAGTTCGGGAAAAATTCTTAAATTTGACAGATTTCCAAAAGGAGAGTTTTATCTAATAGAAGAATAAGTTAGAGTGTTAGTGCTATTCGGTTTTAGCAAGCAGAATAGTTAGGAAAATACTGTTTTGTCAGATTTAGAAATAGATTTCAGAAGATACAAAGGGACTGTTAAGATTTCACAAATCAAACCCTGAATTGTGTTTGGAAGATTAGGTGTGAAGACATACAATGTGTCCACAAGAATTGAGTGTGTGGACTCTGATGTGATTTTTTTCTTGGCAACTGTTGCCATTTGATGATAGATTATATTGTTCTACAAAAGCTGCTATGTAGCACGCAACCCTCGGTGGGTAAGGACTGTAGCTCAGTTGTAGAACATCTGCTTTCTTTGTCTGAATTATTTAGTCTTTAATATTCCAGTTTAAAAATGCAGATAGTATGAGATAGGACTCATAGAAACATAGAAAAGACTCAGCTGTATTTATCTTGGAATGTAACTATCAGAGTATGTAATGCTCATTAGGATTGGCTTAATTTCACCTAGTTTTATGGTTTAAGTGAGATGAATTGTCAGGACACTAAGAATTAGCATTTCTGGGAAAGAAATGGCAAATTGATGATAGTTCGCCTGAGAGTGGAGTCAATGACTGTGGCAGAATGAAGAATTGGTGTGCAAAGTCAACTCTTTGCAATTCATCTCTAGACAAGGAGAGGACTGGGATTGCCCATGAACTCTCCAGACAACTGCTCTTCACAAGGAAACTTGTGGTAGTCTCTGGCAGGTTCTCTGGCAGGTTTAAAGCACTGTGGGAAAATGCTGTTGTTTTGAAGGGGAAAAGCATGTGAGTTTGACTTACTAATATAGAATGGAACAAAATGCTTTTAACATTGGAGGATATTTTGGTGGGATTCAAATAATTTAACAACCAGTTGTTTGCTAGGTAGGCGTGGCTGGGTAAGCATGGCCAACTCGACGTCACTCACCACGCCTGGCCCCGCCTCCTGGCCGCTCGCCTCAAAGGTCTCAAAAAGATGCAATCTGTATTTATTTATTACTACTGAACATCACTTAACAGTGGCAAGGAAAAATCACAAAACTCACTTAAATCTTGCTTAGCACTGGAGATTTTGGCTCAGTTGTGGCATAAATCAAGGACTCCCCCTAATGAGAATGCAGGAAAAGGAGCCTACTTTTCTCACCACTTTGGGGTGACTTTCAAGAAACATTTCAAGATGAAAGATTTTGGGCGCAGGTGGTGGTGGTGTCGCTGAACCTGGTGTCAGTTGGTGTGGCAGCTGCACTCGGCCAAGAGTTGCCAGAGTGAAGCAGGGCAGCGCTCCCGGTGAGAAGACCCTTCAGTCGCTTCTCACACAAGGAGACAGGTGCTACCCGGCTGCCTTGGGAACGAGGGGGAATAAAGAGGCCATCCAGCAGGTCAAATGTTCACTTACTCACTTGCTTTGCTTGCCTGCCAACACTCTTAATAAGCTGCCTTTTCTCTTTCTGGCTCCCCTCATTCCAGTAGCACTCCCCTCTGTACTGTACTGTAAAGGCAGGAGGTGGGCGCACGGACTGAACACTTTGGTTTGTTTTGTAGGATCTGGAGCTTAGCAGGATCTTCTGTTTTAGAAAGCGGGTTGCACACCTTGCCCTGAAGCAAACTTTTCTTTGAAGCCTGAATGGCAGAGCACTGCACCATCTCTCCAGTTGTCCTTTGTATTTCCTGCCACCGCTACCCGCTGCCTTTTGCTGATCCAAGCTAAGAAACTTGAGTTTACTTCATGATTCTCGCCCTGCTGCCTTTCGGTCCTCCCCCCATCCTGCCTGTTAAATTTCTCATCCTACCCCAGGCTCTAGGCTCGATTTAGTGAGTTGAAGCAGACATGCTGGGTGGAGAGGGGAGAGCTGGTTTTTTTGGCTCAGGATTGATCTTGGCTGCCGCATTGGAGGTTTTATTAAAAGTTCTTTTTAAAAAGTACGGCAGCAGAGCCCTTCCCGGGGAGCAAAGCCTGGCATGGACGAACTGATCTGTCCCGAAGGCAAGCGCCACAATTTCCACACACCTCTGCCGGCCCAAGCATCCTGCCCTTCAGATCCCAGTGGGGCCAGTGCCTGGCGGCGGCAGTGCTATAAACATGAGGGCAGATGTGCACGCATGCACTGCAGTAGAGCAGTGATCTTGGCCCCGGTGCAGCGGTCTCCCAGAAGTGGCACATCTCCCCATCATGGCCTGAATGTGGAATCCAAGGCAGAGGAGAGGGTAAGCAGGCAGGCAGCAGGTGGGCAGAGACCCAATGGAAGGCGAGAGACAGGAACTGGCACATCCTCCCAAGAATGGAGGGTGAGCAGGTGGCATGTGGGTGGAAAGATGGCAAGAGCCAGGCCAAAAAGATGTCCGAGTCTTGCTGTGTCCACCCGAGGCGGTCCTTTGGCCGAGTGCTTTAACTTCACAGGCAGCCCCAATGAGCAGAGTGAATGAGGTGCCAAGATCAGCTGGGCCACATGGCCAGCATGGTAGGCTATGGCGAAGACAGGCAAGCGGGTGAGGCGCGGAGATCAACTGGGCTTCAGGGACCGCATGGTCTGAGCAAGCCAGTGAGCGAAGGAGCTGGGCTGCGGGCACTGGACTCTAGGCACTGGCCAAGGCGAGGCGAGATGATGAGTGACTGGGAGAGGCGGGGGGAGGAGGAGGGGCCAGCTAGTGGTGTGGTTTGCCGGTTCTCCGAGCTGTGCAAAATCTTAACAACCAGTTCGTCTGAACTGGCTAAAGCCCACTTCTGGATATTTGTGAACAATGTTTTTAGAGTTTTGTTTTAATCCTGCTTTTATTTTTTATAAATAACTCAAGGCAGTACTTAATACTTCTTCCTCTTGTTATTTTCATAACATCAAGAACCTTGTGAGGTACATTGCCCTGAGAGACTGTAACTAGCCCAAAGACACCCAGCAGATTTTTATGCCTAAGGCTGAAGTAGAACTCACACTTTCTGAGAATTTTAAAAATGTCTGTCATTATAGATATATTTTGTTTGGAAACTGGTATGGAAAAGGAACAATCTTTTCCAGGTAGGATTGAATCTGATTTGACAGTGGATTTAAAAATGATGGGCTATGGGTATGATATGGAAGGAGATGCTACAACGATATATAAATGAAACCAGTTGATGTTTTACCAAACACAGAGTGTCCTGGATAACATTCTTATGTTGGATATACAAAAAAAAAAAAAAAAAAAAAAAATCCTGTTAAAGTTTGTGAAGAATGGTGTTAGAAGGGACAAAAACAAAATGAGAACAAATCAAGTTCCAGAGTTCCAAGACTTCATTTGAGGGGATTAAGGACCATGATTGTTAAAAGTAAAAATAAGAAATTTTAAAAGTTTAAGATTGTTAAAAGTAAAAAGAAGAAATAGAAAGTTGGTTTATTTGATTAAGGTTAAAGTATATATGTCATTTGTAGTAAACCTCAATGGACTTTTACTGACCAGGACTGAATGATGAGGCTTTAAAGATGTGTATATAAATAAGAGATGAGCTCATTTGTTGTATTTTAAGGAAAGATGATACTTTACCAAATTGTTTATATTGGTTGCTATGGTGGGGGAGATAATGTCTTCACACATACTTTTCTTTCTTTTTTCCTTTTTTGCACTTTATTTTTTTTTCTTTATTTCTGGTTTGTATTAGTTTTTAATTAGCACAGATCATAATTAAGGTAGATAAGCTTATTGACCAACATCAAAACGTTACAGGTAGTTCTCGGCTTTGAACTGTTTGCTTAACAACTGGTCAAAGTCAGTGGTGGGTTGCCTCCGGTGGCCCTGCTCCAAACTAGTAGTAAAGGTAAGTAGAACCCACCTCTGGTCAAAGTTATAATCAACCTCCCAAACTTTGAATCTGGTCACATGATTCCTCAATCCTAGCCCAAGTACCCAGTCTCATTTTAGCCTAGATTAGCATATTCTGCAGACCCAACTTTTGAGCATTATAAATACCATTACTAGCACAGCAGAAGATAGCAGTATGGGGAGAAGGCTAAATCTTATTGTCCCCTCCTGAAAATATCTGTATCTCTTATTGTTGCCAAAACTGTCTTTGTTACCCATGCTGATACCAGATTCAACAGGCATCCCAGTTTGGTTTGGTAGTGGAGAGAAAAACAGTTACCAGCTTTTGCTTCTTCTGGGCAACACAATTTCATGGGCCTCTGAAGAAAATATTTCCTGGGATTAAGCTTTGAATCTTTTCTTTGTAGTCCGTCCAGATCAACATGATGAAATGGTAGAGGGTGCTAGAAATTAGATATTATACCTCTCATTACAGGTTATCCATTTCCTACTCAAATATTATTTTTAGCAGAGTACCCCAAAACAGGCACGTCAAGAACAGATAATGCTAAATATATGAAGTTTGAGGTAAACTTTGTTAGATTTTTTAAAAATAAGCATGTAGGAAGAGAAACTAGACTTTGATTTTAACCATGGTTTAGTATTTCTTACTTTGAGGAACAATATATTGCTTTATGAAATAAATCCAAATTATCTATAATGTATTAACATTGTAGGTTAAAGGACAGCAGGTAGACTATGCAACTAGTTGGAACAAACTGCCCTACATGTTTTCGTATGTTTTTCTTTTTGATACATTTCTGTAGTTTAAAATTTACAGTTCGAAAGCATGCAAAATGTGAGTAGATAAATAGGTACCACTTCAGTGGGAAGGTAAAAGTAATCCATGCACCTCGGCATATAGTCATGCTGGCCACATCCCCACAGAAATGTTTTCAGACAACAATGGCACCCTCATCTAAGAAATGGAGAAGAGCATTGCCCCCTAGAGCCAGAAACAATTGGACAGGGAAAAAGCCTTACCTTTACTTCAAAATAATATTTTTGAAATATTTTTGAAGACAAATATTACCTTATTAGATTAAATAGAAGATTTTTCATGTACTATTTGTTGCTCAAATAATAAACAGTTGAGTAACTGTTTTGGCTCACCTGGGAATTTTCAGTACTTGCCTTAACCTGTTTTAAGGCTCTTAAGTTTTTGCATTGTACTTTAATTTGGTAAAGAAGAAAGTGTTAGAAAATAAGGACTGAAAGACAATTATTACATATATACACATTCTGTAAACATTTTTTTTGACTATGGCCAATTACTTTATTTTTTGGTTTCCACAAACATCTATTCCTGCTTTAACATATACAGGTTTTTTTTGTAAGGACCTGGATGGAAATACCTAAGAGGAATGATTGGAAGTACTGAACATAAACCTGAACAATAGATTGTGGGATGATATGATAGTTATGGGCAAGCTGTGGTAGAGAAGATGGCGTAGACTTGTTCATTATTACTTCAGAAGACAAGATACAATAAACAAAATATCATATATTATACAATATTATGAAACCTGTTCAGTAATGGAACAGATGTCCTTAGAAGACATGGACTCTTGTTTCCTGAAAAATATTTCAGCAGATGATGGAATAGCCATTTCTTGAGAAGTAGGGATCCCTCCAGTGGATTGGAAAAGTTGAGCCATGGTGGCGCAGTGGTTAGAATGCAGTATTGCAGGCTAACTTTGCCCACAGCCAGCAGTTTGATCCTGACTGGCTTAAAATTGACTCAGCCTTCCATCCTTCCGAGGTCAGTAAAATGAGGGGGGCTGGGGCCGTCCCTGTAAAAGGAAAGCATTCGGCTGTGGGGCCAGCGGGCGAGGCTGGGCAACAAGCGGGCCATGGAGACGGCAGAGGCACTGGTGATGGGAACAGTATTGCTGCTGGGGCTCTACATCTTTAATCTCACCTTGTCATTTCTTCCATCCCTACCATCCATATAAATATATTTACAGTATAAGTTGAAAAAAATGTGGGGACAATGTGCATCCTTGTCTTTGTGAACCTGGTTCTTCAGAACAATAAGGCACTTTATTGACCTTAATATATTTTACATCCTGACTGACATTAAACGCCTTGCTGAAATAATCTTGTTCTACATTATATCCATTTTAAGTTAACTATGTGATGTGTCCCTCTGCCTTTTCCGAAATCTGTTCTTGGTATTTCTCCATATATGATTCTATCTTAAAAAAAAAAACTTATATGTATATAACTTGTATGATGAATTAGTGCAACATTTCAATAATTTGTACATTATCTTTTATCTCTCTTTTTTGGTATAAGTATAGGTATATCGATATATTTCAACTTTTAAACAGCATAGTCTTATTTCATATTTGTTGACATAGGGATGCTAGCACTTTAACTGCCTCTTTGCCTAAATATTTAAATTGATCAGTTAAGTTTCCTTCTGCACTTGATTCTTGTACCTTTGGCAGCTTTCTAGAAGTGTCAGTTATTGAATATATTCTCTCTACGTCATTCTGTAATCCATAAAGGATTTCAGCATATTCTTTTCATCTTCCTTTAATCCTGTTTGCCTCTTTCAGTTCACTTCCACGATTACTTGATTACCTACCTTAGCTATACATTTTCTTGTGATTTCTCTAGTCTTTTAAAACACCTGTCATTCCCTTGTTTTTGTTATTTACTTCTGCTTGTTAGATGTCTTCATCAAGAATCTTATCCTTTTTTGCTTGATGTTGAAAGTCTGTGTTGTTCTGTTTGTTGCCCAAGGCTTTCATGCTCCTTTTTTCCTGACTATTGTGATAGCTTGTACTGAAAGCCACTTGGATCTTTTCCTCTTTGAAATGTTCACATCTTTTCTTTCTTTCTTTCTTTTTTTTTTGCTGCTCCAGTTTTCAGTGTCTCCTATTTCTTTTCATTGTTCCCCTGGCTATGTGTATCAAATCTGTTCCTAGCACTAATCTTATATTTTGATTGTATGCAGACAGATCAAGTTTTCCTGGCACACTTTCCCTTTTTAATTTTCTACTTTTAACCTATATATTTCACACCAAATAATGTCATGTTCCATTCTACAATCTGTACCTTTTATGTTATACTCAATTTTGGATGAACAGTTAAACAATTTCGTGTTTGCCATATTGAGATCCTAAAATACTATTAATATTGATAGAATTTTTTGTTTGTTTGTTTGTTTGTTTTATTAGATTTATATACCGCCCTACTCCCGAAGGACTCAGGGCGGTGAACAGGCACAAAAATAAAATACATAGATACAAAAGTTAAAAGACATAATTAAAACCAGATTAAATAATTTAGCCCGAGACAATTAAAAAAACCCAATAATTTAAAACAGATTAAAATTTCGATTTAAAAGAATTTTAAAACAGGGGAGAAAATTAGGCCAGGCGGGCTTGCTGGAATAGGAGAATCTTAAGAGCATGGCGGAAAGTGCATAGATCCGGGATCCTCCGTATCTCTGGGGGGAGTTCGTTCCAGATAGTGGGTGCCCCCACAGAGAAGGCCCTCCCCCTGGGGGCTGCCAGTCGACATTGTTTAGCTGACGGCACCCAGAAGAGTTCCTCTCTATGAGAGCATACTGGCCGGTGGGAGGCTGCTTGTGGTAGTAGGTGGTCCTGTAAATAACCAGGTCCTAAGCCATGGAGCACTCTAAAGGTGGTAACCAAAACCTTGAAGCGCACCCGGAAGACCACCGGGAGCCAGTGCAGCTCGTGTAGGAGAGATGTCACACGGGAGCGCCATGTTGCTCCCATAACCACCCGCGCGGCCGCACTCTGTGCCAGTTGGAGTCTCCGGATGTTCCTCAAGGGGAGCCCCATGTGGAGAGCGTTGCAGTAGTCCAGGCAGAAAGTGACGAGGGCATGAATAACTGTGTGTAGGGAGTCCCGATCCAGAAAGGGATGCAACTGGCGAATCAGGCGAACCTGATGAAAAATCCTCCCGGTCACGGCCGTCAAGTGCTCTTCTAAAGACAGCTGTGAATCCAGGAGGACACCCAAGTTGCGAGCCCTCTCCGTGGGAGCCAGCGATTCGCCCCCAATAGTCAGCGATGGCGTCAACTGGCTATATCGGGACGTCGGAAACCACAGCCACTCGGTCTTGGATGGTTGAGCCTGAGCCTGTTTTACTTTTTTCTTACCTTCAATAGTTTAAGGTTTATAAATATTAGAAATGTTGATAAATTTAATCATATTATGAACATGATTAAATACATAGGAAATTTGCATTGGAAATGTTTCATTGAAATTGAGACCCTGTTTGGTCTACTGCAGAGGTGGGTTTCAGCAGGTTCTGACCAGTTCAGAGAACCGGTAGGAAAAATTCTGACTGCCCCCCCTCCCATCTATTCTCTGCTTCCCAAGTCCTGGCTGATCGGGAGGAAATGGGGATTTTTTTTTAAAAAAAATTTGATTTATATGCCGCCCTTCTCCGGAGACTCAGGGCGGCTTACAATGTGTTAAGCAATAGTCTTCATACTTTTGTATATTTATACAAAGTCAGCTTATTGCCCCCACAAACTGGGTCCTCATTTCACCTACCTTAGAAAGGATGGAAGGCTGAGTCAACCTTGAGCCTTGGAGAGATTTGAACCAGCAGTAAATTGCAGGCAGCTGTGTTAATAACAGGGTGCTTAGACCACTGTACCAGCAAGGCTCTATTTTGCAGTATCCTTCCCCTGGAGTGGGGAGGGAATGGGGATTTTGCTGTATTCTTCCCCTGCCACGCCCACCAAGTCACGACCATCAAGCCATGCCATGCCCACCAAGCCATGCCCTTGGAACCGGTAGTAAAAAAATTTGAAACCCACCACTGGTCTACTGGTTAAGCTACAGGCTAGAAAGCAGGAGACCATTAGTTCTAGTCCTGCCTTACCCATGGACACCAGCTGGGTGACCTTCTGCCAACTACTTACTCTCAACCCAACTCAGCTCAGAAAGTTGTTGTAGGAACAACAGGAGGAAGAAGGTAAATTGGATAGATTCTCTGCCTTGAATTATTTGCAAAATTAATAAAAGCTGGATACAAATAAAGTAATAAATAAAATTAGAAAATAATAGAAAGTATCAAGATTTAGCCTATTACAGTATAAAAGAAAGAAGAAAAGTAAAAGGAAAGAAAATGCCAAGGAGTATTTGCATTTGTGGCCCTTTCTGCTTCACATTTGAATAACTTGACAAGACCCTTGACAGGATCATTAGTCTTGCTCGCAAGATAATACTCTATGCATTCAGGAATCCTTCTGTCAATACCAGTCTGAGATTCAAGAGGAAGTGATTTACCCCTTTCAAATGAATTCATATATATAGAGTCCCTTCTTTTTGCCAAGTCACCAAGAAAAAAATTTGAACCAAAGTTGACCTATTACATGTGTCAAATGTGTTTGACATGTGTCAAACTTTTAGATGAACTCAAAAGTTTTTTAGGTGTTAGGTGATGAGGGGTGTTAAGCAGCAGAAATGGAAGCACTGAAAGAAATATGTATTTTAAATTAAATAATCTAAAAATATCTCAAAAGAACCTGGAGTCATAAGACACATAGTAAGAATAATAAGTTCAGGAAAATGTCCACATTTACCTGAAGATGTATTTTTCGTTATATATTATTTGTGTAGGAAAATTTTGATTAGGGTATTTATTACAGAATCTTTGCTCATCATAAAGAATATTGGTGCTTTCATTTCTTCCTTTAGTATTGTATTATAAGTGAATTGAAATAGAGCAGTGATGGCTAACCTTTTCTGGACCAAGTGCCCAAAGCGTGCATGTGTGTGGACGAATGTGCACTTGCATGCCTGAACTCTCAAAATGCAATGTGTGCGCAGTCCCCCACACACACCCTGCCCCTCGCATGCGTGCGTGGTCCCCTGCATGCACCCCACGCATGTGCCCCACTCCCGTGCATGCATGCACACCCCTGCACATGTCCCAGCCTATACATTCACGCAGAGACCTGAAGACCAGCTGGCCAGTGGGAGGTGCACATGCATGCATGGTGGAACTGAACTGGGGCGATGGCTTGTGTGCCTTCTCTGGCATGCATGCCATAGGTTCACCATCACAGAAATAGAGCATTTCATAAATTAGGCTAGCAATAGGAAATAGCAATACCCTACAGATGAAAGAAAGGTACGCCATATAGTTTCACAGGTGCAATGATTCCCAAACTGCTAAAATCAGCAGGATAGTCCTGCAATTAAGTGACTTGCTTGCCCCTTGTTATTTAGATATTGATGTTGTTGCTTGGATTTATGTGGATTTACTCATTTCACCCTAGTTTTTTTCTTCCTGTATCCTGTTACTCACAACCTCTTTTGACTTTTAAGTTTGTTTGTTTTTTTTAAAGAAAAAACAACATTTCTTTCATCCATGCTGCTGCTGGATGGCATTATTTGGCACTTTACTTCTGTTAATTCTGCTCAAAATTCATTCACAAAGGACTATAGAAGAAGTAAGTTTGTGGGCAGAGACTACCAAAAAATATTGCACTAGAGCCGTGATGGCGAACCTATGGCACGTGTGCCACAGGGGGCACACAGAGCCCTCTTTGTGGGCGTGCCAGCTGTCACCCCAGCCCAGCTCCACCACACATGAGTGTGCACCTCCCGCTGGCCAACTGGTCTTCAGGTCTCTGCTGCGCATGCACTGGGGGTGGGGCACTTGTGGGGGATGTGCATGCACATCAGGCGCAGTGCAGATTGGTGCAGGAGGCTTTCCAGGCCCAAAACGGGGCACAGCAGGTTCTTGTGCGACACCCCGTGCCCAGTTTAGGGCCTGGAAAGCCACTGCACCAACCTGAAAACCACGACGGGCATGAGGGGGTCCGTGTGATCACCCCATTTTGGGCCTGGAAAGCCTCCTGTACCAATCTGAAAGCCAAAATGGGGTATGGGGGCTGGGGTGCATGCGCAGGGGACACACATGCATGTGTGGAGGTGGGGCACATGCACCGGGGGGGGGCTTGCATTGCATTTTGGGGATTCGGGCACATCTGCGTGCATTCTTGCACTTGCGCTTTGGGTACTCAGCACCCAAAAGATTAGCCATCACTGCACTAGAGCAAGATCTTTGTGGTCCTTGAACATCAATTAGGTAATTATGGTTATCGGGTTTAAAAAAAACCCCTTCTGTAAACTAGCATAAATTCTGATATGCCTCACCCACTAATCTTGACTACAAAAGAAAGATTCACATAGCAGAATTCAGAAGTTTGTGTAGGACTGCAAGATTTTTTAGGAGCAAAAATCTTTGTTTCTTGGCTTAACAACATAGTATACATTTTTTTAAGCTCTCCTTAGAAAATTTTTAAATGTAATTAACAGGCAAAGACTTTGCATCTCTTATTAATTTCTATTTTGAGAGAGTATTTAAAAATAAATTGTTTTCTTTATGTGATTCTTACATTCTATATTCCCTCATGAAAGCTTATGGATATGTATGCAAGCATAATTATAAATATTATTATTTTTTCCTATTTGCAAAGATGTTCTCCACTAGAGGGCATCGTGCCCTCCAATATTTCCCATGAAGCTTTGAGACTTTTTTATAGCGCTTTTTATATCTTATATAGCACTGTTTCCAGAATTGCATTAATATCCAATATAATGCCAAATCATATGAACCTGACCTCAGGCAAGCGTGAGAATCAATCATAATTAATTTGAAAAATTCCGCACGCAGATGCTTTGAAACCAACTTAAAAATGGCAGCAGTGAAAGAAACAAAAGTGACCCTGATTGTCTAAAAATATAAACCATAACTTTTGAAGGATGGTATTTCTATTCTCATTATCTCAGATTTAATGGGCTTTTTACAAAAATGTGAAATCCTGTCTAGCCAATTCGCAAACCCAAATAGAAATTTAATTAACACATTTCAAGTATCGCTTTGTAGCAGAGATGGAAATAGTACTTCCGTCTAGCTTTCCCCCCCCCCCTCAGAATCTTTCCATTCATTCTAGATCAGATTAATCAATTTATGGCTTTACTTACCGGAAATGCTGCTTGTGAAGAGATTACCTGGACTAGATGAAAGGATTTGAGTATTACCTCTTAAACAATACCTAAGTTTGAAAGGAAGATTGGGCTTGAGCCTATTATGACTGATTTGAGCCGGTTTGAACAAATATGTAAGTTGTGGAAATGCAGTTACTTTCTCTAAACATTAAAAAATGTTTAGTCCCTGAATATTGACAGTAAACAATGTTCACCCCAGGAAAAAGGAGAGATGGAACAGATGGTGTCAGGCTGTCAAGCAACCTGCTGCTGAAACATAAACAGATAGGGATGACATATGGATATAGGGGATAAACTCCCAAACATGCTATAATGCTTAATTTTGAATGAAGCATATTCAGATCTCAATAGAAGTATGAAGAGTCTCCCTGGCTCTTATACTTTGGTAAAATAAAGAACCTCAGTGGATATTGCCAGGGTGATCAGTTGAGATGAAAAGTATTTCTTTTTCCTTAGCAGTGGCAGAGGAAAAACTTCCAAAAAAGAAGGAAGGATGTTAATAGATATTGGTGCCCCGACTACCCACTAATAAACCCCAATAGAGGTTACATTTAGTTTCTCACATAGAACTATTTTATTCCTGCTTAAAGAATTAATGGTGGCACTGGAGTAATTCACTTTCATTTTCACATGATTATACTCTCAAACATAAATATTATTGCATTAAACTCACCCATTAATTAAGTGAACTTAACAAAAGTCTAGTTATATAATACATGTGTATTATATTATAAGCAGGTAGCCCTTGCTTACTCACTACCCTGTGCAGCCATCACTTGAAGTTACAGCAGTGGTAAAAAAAACAACTTTGTGACCAATCCTTGCATTTACAGCCATTGCAGTGTCACATGCACACCGTTTGTGTGCTTCACAACAGGCGCACATTTACAACTGTTACACATCTTTCAGTCATTGATCACCATTCACATACTTTGTAACTGGCACACATTTTTGCTTGTGACAAGCAGAATTAATACTGTACAATATGGAAGGTGGAAATAAAATCATATGCGTGTCTCCTTCACCCCGCCAGATAAATAGAATGATTCTCAGAGCTGTTGATTTTTATGAGCATCTCAAAAATGAATTCAGCTGATGTTTCACAGATGAGATTGGATGTCAGATCTATGTACTATCTCAGTGATGGCTAACCTTTTTTGGACCGAGTGCCCAAAGTGCATGCCCGAACCCCCAAAATGCAAAGCATGCACAGCCCCCATGCATGTGACCCACCCCTGCACATGCACATCCAAGACCCGAAGACCAGCTGGCAGGTGGGAGGTGTGGACGATGCATGGCGGAGCTGAATTGGAGCGACGGCTCGCGTGCCCACAGAGAGGGCATTGTGTGCCATCTCTGGCACGGGTGCCATGGGTTCGCCATCACGGTACTATCTTATCTAACTGCTTCTGTTACTATATCTCTTTTGACACAAAGTTGGGCAATTTTTATGTTTTTCCCTCATGGGGGTTTATTTGCTGATGCAAGAGGTATTAATAATTAGAAAAGGCTATATGGCCCAGTGAGTTCAAAGCAAGTGCATGGGACTGAGAATTTTGCATTGTACCCACTGAAGCCAAATGGTGTCCCCATAGTGCTGAATGTTTTTGTCATCACATGGTACATAACATCTTTTGAATCTGATATGCAAGGATTAACTTCATACATTCTTTATGTAAAATATTTAGTAGTTTCTTTCCAGATAATGAAATTATTCCATATTTTGCCTACCAATTATGACTGTACCATTTTAGGTATTAATGCATAATCACACATGCATTTGAGTATGATATATGTGATGTATAAATAGATGAAATAAACAAACATGTTTGTTAAATCTGTTTTTTGATTTGGGAATGAAAACACAAATAAACACAAATAAACTTCAAGAAAATAGCTATTTTTTTGTATCTTTAGCAATGATACCAATGTTCTACAATTGTTTGGTTACTCAACTTTAGTAAGTGGGTTGAAGTGGGTGGATTAACGATTAACTCTGATTTGAATTACCTAGTTACAGTCAGGGCAACCCATCTCCTGATTATTTTTCTTAACAAGACTTTATTCACATGGCTCTCCAAAGCTTTAGAAATATGGGAATTGATTTAATTTCTCCTCGGGCCTCATACAAATCTTCATTTCTCTGAATGCTGAGATCAAAAACATTTGCCTGAATAAGATGACAATTGAAAACATATCACATTTACAGCAAACCCAGACAGTAGCATTCTGTTTTTGCAGGTATAATTGGGCCCTGGTGTACCAGAGACTGGGGAATATGATTTCTAGGATATCTATTTATCTGATGTTTCTGGATTAGTAGCAGCCCTAACTATTGTCAGTATGAGAAAGAAAGCTGCTACTGATTTTAAAACAAAAAATAGAGTTCTGTTTACTTCACCTGTTTGTTTCCCTTCCTTCCCCCTTCCCATACATATCACAAATGAAGACTACCAACGAGATCCTGAATTTTTCTCTCCAATGTGAACAAAGCAGAGGCAAATGGGAATGAAGATCAAAAACTCATAAATAAACTTGAGATTACAGGCTTGATCATTGGGGGAAATGAAGTTAAAGAATTCTTAATCTATCAAAAGCCCCACTAACTCTTTTGAGCCCTGGTGGTGCTGTGATTAAAATGCAGTATTGTAGGCAAAACTCTGCCCACAGTGGCCTGTAATTCAATCTTGATGGACCTCAGGGTTGATTCAGCCTTCCATCTTTTCAAAGGGTATACAGTACGCACAGAAGCAACATAAGTTGATAATAGAAGACATTGTAGTATGTTTTTATAATAAGATTTAAAAAATGATTCTTCAAATGTTAATCTGACTCAGATTTTGCATTAACTGTATATATTTTTTCCTGGAATGATTCTATATTACATTTTTCAGGGGTTTTCTCCACTCAGTGGAACTCTCTTGTTTTGCTATCTGTTTATTTAAATTGCTTTTCATACATCCCAAAATAAAGCTCATAAAAATCTGTGACTCAACCCATAGTGCATATCGATGGAAAGAAAGAATTGTAATGCTGCCAAGTTAGAAGCCGAGGTCATTGGGGCACAGATTTAACCACACGGAAAGCATTATGAGGCCCCAGTGTGGAGAAAGGAGAAGGCGGTTGACACAAGGGCTAAGGAATGTGAATATTAAACTGTGACATTTGTAAAGTTCTGTATTTGCAGTCACTGAAGGTGGTGTCTTAGCTTCTTTATAGTGTTCTCATCTTCGATTCAGTAGTGAACTCGGTTGTCTCAACATGGAACTAAGGATGTAAAACTGTGGAAAAAGACTCGGAGGGCCCTGTAAGGGACATTTTTCATTGACATTTCACTCTGTATCCTATTATGATCCTAAGGAATGATGTGTTTCTACCATTGCCATTTTATGATTTGTATTATATGACAAACATTTTGCCAAAAAGCCACTGAGGCTTTTAGCAACAATAGAGATGTCAATACTTATGGCTCTATCCAGATGTTAATCCACTGTCCTAACCTATAAAATCTTCCCCACAGGTTCCATTGTATAGTACAAGTTTTTCATTTCTTGGCCTGATGTTCATTTCTTCGCTTATTGTATATATTGTCAACACTTTCTGGATCTTTGTCATGAGCCACTTTTGTTTATGACACACTGCTAGTAATAATGAAAAAAACACACTCTTATGTAATCAAGGTGTTTCTGAAAGTATTAATGCTTGCCTTCTTCTTCTTTTTTTAACAGCTGCCTGTCCTGTGTGAATGGATCCTTCCCTTGCCACTGGTGTAAATATCGTCACATTTGTACTCACAATGCAGCAGACTGCTCCTTCCTTGAAGGCCGTGTAAACATGTCTGAGGTATATACCCAAGTCTGCCTTTTTTTGCTCTGTGTTACAGTTCATCTGCTTTCTTGTCCTGTCTCTTTTTTCATTTCTTAGATGATACAGCCCAAAGCCCCATTTCATTTAAAGAAGGATCAAATCCTGGGTTGAAAAATAATAGTAATCATTTGATTCAATATTGGGTAATCCATATCTACTTAGGCATCAGAATAAGAAAAGGCTGAAGAGATTTGAAAGAATGAGAAAGAAGATTTTGAAAGTCAGGCCATGCAAGGAAAAGTTGAAAGACATCATAATGTGTTGCTGTGCAGTAGAGATTTAGACAAAGATGTGAAAGTACATCTACAAAATGGGTGGAATGTGGGCAAACCTAGAGGTATGCATGGTATTGGGTGCCTCTAGGTTTTCCCTTGTTACACCCCTGTTATGCAAGCTGCATAGACCGTCTAATTTCATTTCAGGTGCAATTCAAGGTTCTGGTCATTATCTTTAAAGTTCTACGTAGCATAGGACCAGGAACAGGATCAGGCTATTTGCAGGACTGCCTTTTTTTGACATATTTGTCCATCCCACTAGATTGAGTAGGAAGGGCATGCTCGAGATCACTCTCTGAAACATTATCATCTAATGCAGTGGTTCTCAACCTTCCTAATGCCGTGACCCTTTAATACAGTTCCTCATATTGTGGTGACCCCCAACCATAAAATTATTCCTAAAACCATTGAAAATATGTATTTTCTGATGGTCTTAGGCGACCCCTGTGAAAGGGTCATTTGACCCCCAAAGGGGTCCTGACCCACAGGTTGAGAACCACTGATCTAATGGAACCTTGGAAGTAGCTTTATCTCTGGCTGCCCTCCTTTATAGAATACATTCCCTTCAGCAATCCAGAAGGCCCCCATTCTTTTAGTGTTCCAGAAGGCCATTAAAACTTTGCTGTTTACTCAGGTACCGGGGTAGAGTGTTAAAGCCTGTGAAGGATTGTTGGGGCACCCTGGAAAATTGATTGAGGCACTGGGTTTTTAGGTGTTTTTTTAAATGGTTTTTATAGTTTTATTGTTGTGAGCTACCCAGAAAGGTGAGTGACCATAAACATACCAATCTTTTAAAATAAAATATAACATTAAAATATATAATAGTATAGAAAGGGAACTAATTTGCTTATTTTTTGTAAGGTAAAGGTAAAGGCTTCCCTTGCACATACGTGCTAGTTGTTCCCGACTCTAGGGGGCGATGCTCATCTCCGTTTCTAAGCCAAAGAGCCAGTGCTGTCCGATAACAATTCTGTGGTCATGTGGCTGGCATGATTAAATGCCAAAGGTGCACGGAATGCTGTTACCTTCCCACCAAAGGTGGTCCCTATTTTTCTACTTACATTTTTTATGTGCTTTCAAACTGCTAGGTTGGCAGAAGCTGGGACAAGTAACGGGAGATCACCCCGTTACGTGGCACTAGGGATTTGAACCACCAAACTGCCAACCTTTCTGATCGACAAGCTCAGCTTGTCTTAGCCACTGAGCCACCGCCTCCCCTTGTTTTTATGTAATTCTTCATAAATATTTGTAGACATCTTCTCTGTACATTTTATACGTAAAAAAATATGTATTGTTTTCATGGCATTTAGTATGAAGTAAGCATTATGGGGAAGGGCATTCCAAAGCTTCCCAAAAGTTGATCCAGAGATTTAAGCAGACATGACATTTGCTAGATAAACCTTGTTGTCTTGTTTATCATGCATATGGTGGAATGCTCTGTTTAACAAAGAATCAGAGTCTTTCAAGAACCAGAGGATTTAACTTCTTTATCCTTTTGTAGTTTCCTCTTAGAGTCCCTGTGCAAACCATTAAGAAAGAAGCCCACAGGCCAGCAAGTCAATTTCAGAGAGGTCACGGTTATGTTCACTAGGACCCTTTCTTCCTTTTTCTTCTCTCATCTTTATCAGACTGTCAATTTAGCCTTCAGGCATTTTATAAGCTCTTTTTCTTGCTCCATTATCTGAGAGGACTCTTCCAACCAAAATAAGTTGTAATGGTGGATAGTTTTTTTTTTTTTTTCAAATTACTTATAAACCGGCTTTCAGGAAATCATATGTATGTTTACATCTAAAGTCTTAAGGAAAATTGTAACACATAGCTTAAGTAAAACATCAGTTTAAAAAAAATGCCCTGATTTTATATATCTATTCCACCTTAGTTATTAACCTGAGTGATTAAAGTATTTGAACTGTCAAGGAGAATCAATAATTGTAAGTGACGGCACATGCCCTGCAGAAATGAGTCAGCTTAAAGCAAATTCTATCTTCAAACCATAATTTGAATAATTTGGAGCTTTTATCATTTGGCTTACTCCCCTAAGGGATGGCTTTTGATCTGCAAGGGGACAAAAATGCTGAAATCTAATGATACATTGGATAATAAACTTCAATAACAGGGTGGCTCTATATCATCCTGGGTTTCTTCTTTATTATAAAGCAAATGACTTTTATATTTCTTATCAAGTGCTAATTCTTGCTACTCCACAGCAACTAATTTCTGTCTTGTGTTTATTTATTTATTTTATTTATGCACCAAATTTATAGCTGCCCATCTCACGAAAAGTGAATTTTATCCACATGATTTGGATAAGTAGCAAAGTCTGTAAATTTACCTGGGTTTATCAGTTCTGTATATTGAAACATCTCATGTTAGTTGGTTTGGAGAAAATATCCTGTTTAAGAATAAGACTAATTATACTCCTTGTTAAAGCAAGGTGAGCTACTGACAAATATTCCTGGCGAAATACCAGTCTGAAAAGTCAAATTCAGTGCAATTCTATGGATATGGTATATTTACCGTTCTTTAAAATGAAGGGTAAATTTAAAATATAGAAGTATATAACAAAACAGAGTTGGAAGGGACCTTGGAGATCTTTTAGTCCAACCCCCTGCTCAAATTCTATAACATTTCAGACAAACAGCTGTCCAGTCTCTTCTTAAAAACCTCCAGTTTTGGACCACCCACCCACAACTTCTAAAGGCAAGCTCTTCCACTTGTTTATGTTCTCATGTTTTTACGTCAGGAAATTTCTCCTTAGTTCTCTTCTTGATTAGTTTTCATCCATTGCTTCTTGTCCTGTCTTCAGGTGCTTTGGAGAATAGGTTGGTTCCCTTTTCTTTGATCCTTCTTTTCATTAAACTAGATATACCCAATTCCTGCAACTGCTCTTCATATGTTTTAGCTTCCAGTCCTCTAATCATCTTTGTGCTCTTCTCTGCACTCTTTCTAGAGTCTCAACATCTTTTTTATATTGTGGCAACCAAAGCTGGGTTGCAATATTCCAAGTGTGGCCTTACAAAGGCATTACAACATTGCACTAACACTTCACATGATCTTGAGTCTCTCTCTGTGTTAATGCAGCCTAGGACTGTGTTTACTTTTTTGGCAGCTGCAGCACACTGCTGGCTCATATTTAAGTGATTGTCTGCAATGTCAAGGCTTGAAATGTTCTGCCTGGTGACAGTTCAGTAATGTTCAGCATTATTTCATTTAGAGCAGACAGGTACAACTCATATCACAGAAAAGACCATACTGATGCAATAAAAATAATAGTGGGCTGCCTAGGAGTAGCTGGTGGGCTGATGTGTGTTCAGTGACTAACTGTGCAGCAACAGCAACAGCAATGTCGCTGAGGATTGGAGGCATCAGAGGAGAGGTGGTTAAGAAAAAATAGTGGTGGTAATGGAGCCTTCCTGATGATGGTAACTTTTAGCAACGGGATTTGTTAAATTTTCAAAAAAATGCTGCACAAGGCTGCTTGGTGGGTTGCATGTGGCTTTGGGTCATATGATGTGCAGGCCTACTCTAGATTTTAAGGTTAGAATGTAGATAACCTGCAAATAGATTTATCCATTAAAAACATGCAACAAAAACTAGAAGGTACAAGTATGAATCACCAAAGACTTAATGTCGGTAATCTCCAGCTCTGATGGAAAGGTCTCTGAGGCTACCTTCATTGGTAGTTCTGAAGACAACGATGTGGTATCTCATAGAAACAAGATGAATTGGACTGTTTAGGGCCATTTATTGTAATTTTATATCTTTCAATTTGTCACCTTGGTTTATGAGCTAGGCAGATAATTATCTGCCTATTTGTTTATGAAGAAATTCACCATAAGAACCTGGAGCAAATTAAGAACACATTCTTGTAGCTATTTGTGTGTGGATTAATAGGGAATGGACGTTGGCTTACCTGAACATCCTTTTTCAGGGCGCTGTGACTACATTCCATGGCTGGGAATTCACTTGTGAGTAGCTAATCACTGGGTGTTAATTATTCAAATTTTCCTCTGGTCTCCTCCCCCTTTCATGCTGATTACTTCAGTCTTTTCACGAAGGAGCTGGAAACCAGGAATCTATAGGAAAGGAAACAAACAAACAACACAAACACCGCCAACAACAAGCCGGACAGAGCAGGAAGCCGGAACAAGGGCGGGAATGGAATGTAGTCGCAGTGCCCTGAAAAAGGACGTTCAAGTAAGCCAACGTCCATTTTCCAGTGCGCTGCTTCCTACGTTCCATGCTGGGATATACCCAAGCTCAACTACTGGGTGGGAGGCTGACTGCTCCCGGCCTCCCCGGCAGAATGAACTTGTTGAAGCACTCGTCTGCCAAATGAAGCCTCAGCCGAGGCGAACAAATGAATTTTGTAATGACGGATGAACTGAGAAGCTGAAGACCAAGTAGCAGCTCGACAGATGTCAGCAATTGAAGCCTGAGTAGCCCACGCAGCTGTTGTCGCTGCGCTGTGAGTAGAATGAACAAAGATCCTGCCCGGAACCGGTCTGGCCTGGCGCTCATAAACTATTGAAATACACGCCTTGATCCAACGACCCACAGTGGAAGACAACACCTTCCGTCCCATGGAAGCAGGATGAAATGACACCAAGAGCACGTTGTAGGGGCCAACCCTTTGTCCAACCCGGCTTGAAGAAATTGCAAGATCTCCAGTACATCGGCCGATGTGGGATCCATGTGACGTTTGGAACACCAGACAGTAAACACTTTCCAGGAAGCCTCATAGATACGAATCGTCGATGGTCGTCTGGCGATTGAATGGTACGTATCACATCATCTGGAAGTCCATCCTTCTTCAGGAGCACCCACTCAAGCGCCACACGGTCAACCGGAGCCACTGAGGGTCTGGGTGAGTGATGACCCCTTGGGAGAGCGACACCTTGTGCGGAGGAAGAGTCCAAGGGGGAGCTGTGGAAAGACTCACCAAGTCTGCGTACCATGCTCTGCGCGGCCAGCAAGGGGCGACAAGAAGGAGTTCGGCACGTTCCTTCAGGACCTTCCGGATGACCTTTGGGATCAGCGGTAGAGGAGGAAATGCG
The DNA here is from genome assembly GCF_059756535.1 of Pantherophis guttatus. Classification (NCBI taxonomy): domain Eukaryota; kingdom Metazoa; phylum Chordata; class Lepidosauria; order Squamata; family Colubridae; genus Pantherophis; species Pantherophis guttatus. The sequence continues at coordinate 224,700,670 of NC_142064.1, forward strand.
TAGAGTAGGCCTGAGGGCCACTGGCAACGGAGAGCGTCGTGACCTTCCGCTCCCCTGCAGGGAAACTGGGAAAAGAACCTGGGGAGTTGTGTGTTTTGAGGTGTGGCGAAAAGATCCACCAGGGGGGCTCCGAATCTCCGGGTTATGTCCTGAAATATCCCCGGGTGAAGATGCCACTCCGCCGGGTCTAGTTGTTCCCTGCTGAGCCAATCTGCCCGAATGTTGGCCTCCCCGGAAATGTGATCCGCCTGAATTGACCTTGTGTAGCGTTCTGCCCAAGACAATAGCTTCTCTGCTTCTATCATCAAGGGTCTGGACTGGGTCTCCCCTTCTCGATTTACATGGGGCTTTGTTGTCATGTTGTCCATGAGTAGCAGGACATGTTGACCTTCCAGGAATGGGCGAAAACGCCGAAGGGCTAGGCGTGCCGCTCGCAGCTCCAACCAATTGATGTTGTGAACCTTCTCCTCCGGAGACCAAAGGCCTTGGACAACCTTGTTCAGCAGGTTAGCCCCCCACCCTTCTAGGCTCGCGTCTGATATCACAACAATGCGATCTGGTTCCAGAAACATGCACCCCCTTGACAGCGCCAGTGACAGCCACCACAGGAGAGACTCCTGAACTTGGGAGAAATGTGGGAGAACCACAGGCGTCTTGGACGTGCCTCTCCCCGACTTCTGGAACCGCAAGAGATACCATTGCAATTGATGAGAATGTCTGCGTGCCCAGGGAACGATGGCTATGCACGACACCATCTTCCCCAGAAGTTGGGAAAGCAGTAGGGGGGAAACCTCTCGGTTCGATCTCACCTGAGACACCAGGCCTGTGAGGCTGCTGATCCGGTCTGGTGAAAGGAACACCTGACCCCTGCTGGAATCGATGATCGCCCCCAGGTGTAGAATGCGGGTGGTGGGCGTTAGATGACTCTTCTGTAAGTTGATGGAGAAGCCGTGCTGTTGGAACACGGTGATCACAGCTGTTATGTCTCGAGATGCCAGTTGTGGAGAGGAGGAGAGGACGAGAATGTCATCGAGGTAGCACAGGATTCTCACTGGTATCAGTCGGAGCTGAGCTGCAACTACTGCTACTAGTTTGGTAAATGTTTTTGGAGCAGAAGATAGACCGAAGGGCATCGCGCAATATTGGAAATGATGGCCATTGTACTCGAAACGCAGGAATCTGTGATGTGCTGGATGGATAGGGACATGTAAGTACGCTTCCTTGAGATCCACGGACTGGAGGAGGTCGCCCTGTCTGACACATGCCAGGATTGACTTCAAGGACTGCATCTTGAACTTTCGATAAAGAATGAATTGGTTTAGAAATTTTAAATTCAGAATGCCCCAGACACCTCCCGAGGACTTGGGCACCAGAAACACCGTGGAGTAGAAGCCTTTCCCCTCCTGGGATACGGGAACTGGTTCGGTGGCATTGATGGATACGAGATGTCGGAGTTCTGCCTCCATCAGTTGTCTTCTTGCGGGAAGAGGTGACACCTGACAATGGATGAAACGGCTTGGAGGGCTGGAGACAAATTCTAGACACAGACCGAAGGTCACCGTGCGAAAGATCCATTGATCGCATGTGGAGGACTCCCATTGATGATGAAAGCTTTGAAGACGACCACCAATGGGAGCCAACGGCCTTGAGTCACTTGCCTCGTCTGAATGGTCTGAATCCAGCTCCCCTAAATGGGCGTTTAGACTGGGTGTGAGATCGACCGTGGTCCCCAAAGGAATGTCTGTCCGAGGGACGATCAGATCCTTGAGAGTAAGCTCTTTGTTGATAGGACATCCCCGCTCCTGTGAACGGACGAAAGGACTGGCGCTGCCCGTAGGGAACATATCTTCGTTCTTGTCTTCTGTAAGATGACAGAAGAATCTTACGCTTGTCCTTGTCCTCTATCAACAAGGGATCAAGTGCTGCTCCAAACAATTTTGAGGCTGTGTAGGGTGCAGAAGCCAGTTTCCATTTGGTCTTGGCATCAGCTCTCCAATTTCGCAACCAAAACATCCTACGAGAAGTCACCGCAGAGGCCAGGGCACGCGAAGCGAATTTGGCCGCATTCAGGGAAGCATCTGCGGAATATTCAGCAGCCGCCACCAGTTTGTTGACATGATGGAGTCTGATGTCATCAGAAGGCAGTCTCTCTTGTAATTGGCACAGCCAGAGCAAAGAAGCCCTAGTGAAAAAGGAAGTAGAAGTGGCAGCCTTGACCGCCCAGGCAGCCGCCTGATGCGTCTTCCTAAAGGCCAACTCTGCCTTTCGATCCTCTGCCTTAAGCCCATCAAAAATGTCAGTTGTAATGACGGACGATGAGGTGAGAGCCGCAACTGGATCGTCTACCGAAGGCAAGGCCAGAATGTTCTCCAGTTCAGGGGCAGAGCAATAGAGTTTCTTGTCTAGCGTACTGGGGGCAGTCAAGGATCCGGGTTGAGTCCAACCACTTTGCACAACTTCAGCAAATAGAGGTGGACAAGGAATCACATCCTTGTCTGGCTTGGATACCTGGAACAAGGGATCATGCAGAGTAGTCGCCCTGGAGGCCTCAACAGAAGGAGCAGGAGACAGGCCAAACTTAGTGGTCACCTTGGCCTTGTGAAGGAGAGACCTGAAGACAGACTGTCTGAATAGACCAGTGAAGACTGGCTGTTCAGGAATGAAGTCCTCATCTTCTGACAGTTCCATTTCCTCATGAATTTCTTCCTCCACCTCAGAATCATCACTGGAATCATAACCATGGTGTGTAGATGTAGAAGGTCGTTCAGACAAATAACCTCTCCTTACAGGTGGTGGAACGGGCTGTTGGCCAGGCTGCATGCCTTGCTGCAGGCCTGTGGATAGAATCCTTGCCAGGACATCTGACAACATAGCCTGAACATTCAGTTGTGGTTCAGTCAGAGTAGAAGGCCCCGCAGAAACAGGTTGAGGAGGCTCAGTATGAGAAACAGCAGGTTCAGCTTCCACCTCAGGTTCAGCCTCAAGAGCCTGATGGACAGTAACAGGGACCTCAATGATTCTAGGTCTGGCCAATTCCTGCTGACTATCATAAGCTTCCTGAGCCACACTAGGCCTCTCTGGAGGAAGATGATGTGGTAAATTCCCAAACACAGGGAGAGAAGAAACTACAGGATCAGCAGATATCTGAGAAGGAGATCTCCCTTGAGAAGACTGTCTAGCCCTGTTATATTGGCGTTCTAAGGCATTATGCCTCCTAAGAGCATATCTGTCTTTAGCAGGAGCCTTTCTTTTAGAAGATCTGCGAGTCTTGGTCCCCTTGCCCTTGGCCTTGCCCTAGGACTCGTGGGGGGAGATGCTGGTAAGTCTCTAGGTGGACTGCCTTCATCCTCCAACTCAGAAGAAATGACAGGGTCAGCCATGCCAGCAGAACAATGCAATTCTGTAAAATAGTGAGGCAAAATACCCATTAAAGCAGGCAATATAAATAGACCATCCAAGAAAACCCCCTGCAATCCCAGCCTACAAGAGCAGGCTTGAGGCAATAAAGGGAAAAAGAGCCACAGTCAGGGCTGCCCCTAACAACCGGCTCCAGGCTCTGCAGAAACAGGCTATAAGAAAGAAAGGCCAAAAAGCCTCAAATCTCCTTCACTGTAAATCATTTAAATATTTTCCTTCCATTTAATATGGTAACAAAATGGCGGCCGCCATGAGGGCTAATCAAAATGGCGCCCACCACAAGGAGCAAACAAAATGGCGGCCGCCATGAGGGCTAATCAAAATGGCGCCCGCCACTAGGAGAAAACAAAATGGTGGCCGCCACAAGGGCGAGACAAAATGGCGGCCGCTAACTAACTGCAGGCAAAATGGCATAAATGGGCACTCCTGCAGCAAAGGCGACTCTCCCCAAACAGCAATGGCTCCTACCAGGTCCCCTCGGGCATCCCTGGTCCAACTTTGTAAATACAGCCTTCTGCAAAGCCGCCCCAACGCTCCAAAAAGGCGGCCGCTAATCATCTGATCCTTGGAGTATGCCAGGAGCCTAGGCATGTATTCCGGAGCCGCATAAACGGTTTCCTTAATGAAACCGAGCTGGGGCTGAGGCGGGAGCGGATGAACCAGCTCACCAGTTGCCCAGCACCACCGCCTGCGGCAAATTCCACTCACGGAGCTGCCCAGCTGGGTCAGACTCCGGATAATTGCTGACTGAAATACACCCAGGGGCCTGGAGACCTAGCCCTGGCCCCTATCAGCAATACCAACTTTCCAACATAAATTAAAACAGCCCCAGCATGACTAGAAAGAAATAAGCATAAACTACAAATTAACCAATTAATAAATTAATAAGAAATCAAATTAAAACAGAAATAATACAACAACTCACGAAGTAAACACGGAGCAATTTCAAACACCAGTGTACTCAGCTACTGAGTGAAAAAGACTGAAGTAATCAGCATGAAAGGGGGCGGAGACCAGAGGGAAATTTGAATAATTAACACCCAGTGATTAGCTACGCACAAGTGAATTCCCAGCCATGGAATATAGGAAGCAGCGCACTGGAAAATGGCTAGCACATATGTGTGAGGGGAACCTTTACCTTTATAGTGTAAGCAATATTTGGAAGATACCGAAATGCCTGTTGAACTTGTGAAAATTGCTTCATTTTGCAGTCAGGTTTATTTGACCATAAAATTCTCCTATGTCTCCTCAAAGTATAAACTATATACTATAAACTATATTACGTATAAACTATAAACAATGGTGTGATGTGTTAAAAGGCATTTTGATATTCAGTCCTATCAACAGGATGTAAAAGAATTATGGTGGTGGCGCATTGGTTAGAATGCAGTATTTCAGGCTACTTCTGACTGCTGGCTGTCTGCAATTTGGCAGTTCGAATCTCACCAGGCTCAAGGTTGACTCAGCCTTCCATCCTTCCGAGGTGGGTAAAATGAGGACCCAGATTGTTGGGGTCAATATGCTGACTCTGTAAACCACTTAGAGAGGGCTGAAAAGCACTGTGAAGTGGTATATAAGTCTAAGTGCTATTGCTATTTCTGAGAATCATGAATCAGTAGGACTCTAGCTCTATTAATATAAAAGCTTTTGTTAAAAGCTATCTTTCTGGTCTGTAAGGGTCCAAGTTGTCTTCTGGAAAATGTAGGCTAGAAAATAATTATCAATTGGAGCCCCAGACCTTTTGTGGGTGGTGTCTACCTATGTCACTTACGAGTAAATATCTTCTAAGAGCTTTTTAAAAAATATTACAGATTAAACATTCTCATTCACATACAATTCTTCCCTTTTGCTTTCTGATTTCCTTGCATTATATGCAAGAAGCTTATTTGTTATGGTGGATGGGATGAAGCATTCATGGTTTTTATAGATGGTGCAACTGTCTGTTCAAGCCTTGAAAGCATCTCTTTTCTCCTTCATAAATGGACAATAAAAACTAGTATCTCTGGACATAGTATGATCAGGTTATAAACTAAACTTAATAGTTCTGCATGCAACTGTTTGAAATGTGCATCTATTTCTTCTCTTTCCACGCAATCCAATTTTAAACTTAATGTGAGCCTTACTCTATTTTCCATTCTGCATGATAATGGCAAATTTCTTTTTCCCTGGCCTTGTTTACTGTCCTATGACTTTGAGTGAGTGGTAATGGTTCTTTGGATACCACTTTGACTTGGATTTAGCTCCTACCATTTGGCTGTTGTGGTTTATTTCATTTCACAGATTACCCTCCTGCTGTAATCTGCAATGGGATAGCCAGTTTGACAGCTCCTGTGTTGTACTAGATGAATCTCGTTCTAATCTTTGGTTGTGAGGGCTGGCATAGTGGAGATGCCCTCAGCTATATTTTTCACTTCTCTCTCTCTCCTTGTATCATTTCCCACTATGACTTCTGCCTGGCAGCCATTCTGGACTGATGAGTGTCGGCTCCACATTAAAGAACTCAAGCTTCTGGCAATAAGCAATTAATTCTCCCCACCCTACCCCACCCCCCCTTCCCCTTCTCCCAGTCTCACCCTTTATCATTTCTGGGAGCACCAGCCTCCAAGGAGGAACCACAACAGATTGGCAGTCATTCATCCAGCACCCAGCCACCAGCAATGTGATTGCTTTTGCAAGGGCTGGTTATGTGAAAGGGAGAGAGGGATTTATTTTATTTATTATGTGTCAAATTCTGTCAACAATTGCTAAAGGCAAAAGCTGCTGCTGGAGTTGGTGAGCTTGTTCTCCCAGAAGAATATGGATGATCAAGATGAAAGGACCATTGTCTTATATATAGAAATTGAAGAGGAGCTACATCTGCCCCCCCCTCCCTCTCTCTCCTCCAGCCTCTGTAAAAGCAGATGCTTTCTGAGGTATAAACTGGTAGGAGAGAGAGAGAGAGAGAGAGAGCGCACTGACTAAATTTATGCTTTGCTCTAAGCTATGTTTTATGCAATCGTTAAAACGATGTGGTTCACACAAAACAAAAGGCCATAAACTAGCAGGCACAAATTGTGGTCCCTGTGGTCTTAAGCAAGTGCCTTCTCTAAATAAATAAATGAAAAAATGCTCAGATTTCTATAAGCCCCCTCTTTATCCCTGTTGTCACTATTGTCTCTGTATCACTCTTGCGGCCAAGTGATAGCGCCATTATATAGGACAGACATGCAGTAGACTAGCAGAGTACATCCTTATATTGTCCTCAGAGGACAAGATGAAAACTCCTTAATTTCACAACACATGGTCAAACTCAGATATAGTTTTGACTGGGAAACTGAGTATTCTAGACCAAGCTAAATCCAAAACTGCTGGGGAACTCCTAGAAGCTTGGGATTCAGACAAATCAATCATCAGTAGACATAGAGAGATAAGCCACATGTACCCACCATTCAAAAGAGATAATAAAAAACCAAGAAGAAACAAAAAGACCAGAACACATCCTTGCTAGTAGCCAACACCCAGATAAGCAAGGATTAACATCAGACAAACAGTTAAGCAGAAAACAATACTGCCAGGAACTGCCAAGGAGGAAACCCCCCACACTCTGGCAACCCACACTCAGTAGCACTGATCAAGTTACCAAGTTGGTTAATGAAATATCTGCAAGCAAACAGACCAAGCTCAAGAGGGCACCAAGGATTCTATGATCAGCACTATTCTTCTTGACAAGCACCGTCTTCCACCTTGCTACACTCCCATGAACTTCATATTTACTGAGTATTTTTCTGATGGAATCACAAACATAGTAAAGAAAAGAGAGCCCACAGATTGCTGGATATTGTTTTGTGCCTCAGTGTAGCTTTTTCATTCAAACCAAAAAGTTCTACTTTTACTTACTCATGTTGTGAAAATCAGACTTCGATATTGAATATCCAGAATTCTGTTCTTTAAATAAGGCAGGACCTCCCACACTCACATCTCATTAGAATCCCATTAATTGAAACATCTGTCTCTAATTTCTCCTTCAAATCAACTGATAATCTTAGGGGTTGAATACTTTTGCCTGTAGTAGAATCCACATGGAACTCTGTTAACATTCAGTAGCAAAGATACACAAAATTTAGAAAATCTGAAAGGGGACAAATGAATTTTCATGGACTTGGACATAATAATAAACGAATGGTAATTCCTTTGTAGTCCTGAAGGAGTGATCAGTATATGGCCAAATGTGATACATCTTACACTGTCCTATGTCTGTTCATGCTTAATTAACAGCAGAAAAGTACAATACACTGATTTATATGCCTCTAATATGTTTACTAAGCAAGAATCAGCCACAGAAGCTTCTTAAGGTGTGAGCTAAATATTATTTGCTGATTATGGAAGATAAAACTGTTGCTACAAACTAGAGCAATCTGTTCAAATATTGGCAATTCCACACTCAGCCAACAAAAGCAGTTCTTTTTTGAGTTTTGAGTAAATTTAGGAATTTCTGCTTCTGGAGAAAAGCAAGCCAGACAAAATACCACTGGATTTGGGATCTAATCAGCTCATTGCTCAAGATGGAAGAAGCAGTCAGTAGTGTTCACTCATGCACTGTGATCTCTTATAGCTTCCAAACTGAAGTGGTCAAAGTAGCATTGAATGGGCAGAGGATATCACCCCTTTCATTCTGGAATTTCTTATAGTTGGAAGCAGTGGATGAGTTAAGATGTATCCATCTCTTTGGATTGCTACCCTTTCATAAGTGTTGAACAATTCCTTAAAGGTCTTTTAGGCAAGCTCGGAGCCTGGTTGTATTGCAAGGAATCTGCAACTTGTACATTTTAGCAAAAAAAGAAAAAAGAAAAAAAAAAGCCCAATGAAAAATTCCTCTAGAATTTAGATTTTTAATCTAAAAAAAAATCTTTAAAAAACCCCATAGATTTTTAACCTTTCTTTGTTTCTGATTCATTGTTTCTTGAATTCTTGTTAGGAATGCCAAGCCAGGGAAGCACAATCTGTGTAGTGTTTTGGGGACAAGATGCTGTGCGCAAGTATAAAGTTATACAATAATTATTCATTTATAATACCAAGTAGGTCTCTTTGCTTTTGAATTCCAGCACGCTCCAGGCCATTGGAGTGTTCAAGAAAAGCTACATAGAAGGAGGATTGCCCTGTATTTGTAGGCACCACACAAGTCTTTATTCATTGTGTAGTTCAATTGGCCTGTGAGCAGGTGCTTTTCTGTGCCTTTGTGAAAAGGGTATTAAACCCATTTTTCTTGATGTCCCACGATTCTATATTTTTAAAATAATTGTTCTGCATTCAGGCTGTTTGTAGCCAGAACACAACTTCCCGCTTAACACCTAGACAGCCTAATTATTATTTTTAATTCAAAACCTTTGAATGACAACAGGATGCAATTTGGATAGTGAAACAAAACAATCTCCTAATTTTCTTATCTAATCAAAACATGATTTGATAAAATTGAAAGCAGGTGGAAGGAGAGAGATGAAATTGGTGAAACGTATTCTTTGAAGACAGGTGCTTACTGTAGTTTATTCCCTAACAATTTTGTTCACTGTTTTCCCTTCCCCTTGTTGTTTCTAATAAATAAGCAACCAAGTAGCCTCAGAAATAGCTATTGGTATATTAACTTGAAGTTAATAATGTACATCTCCAGTTTTTTTAAAAAATGAGGAAAATAAAATAGTTAACTTTTAGTGGTGTAGAGTTTCATGGCTGCTATCTGTTGGGCAGTATTGGGGTTCAGAGTTTATCAACTGTGGTCTAGACAACAGATTTCCTGGCATTTAACTGGTATCTTCAGAGGCAGGCTGTCTTTGATAAATATGTGAAGATACATAGACCATCTTGCCTCCATCGATGCCAGTCACTTTTGCTGGCAAAATATCAGGAAATCTGTTGTCTGGACCCCCCACCCCAAACTGCCCAAAAGTTACTTTCATTGATTCTGAATTGGGTCATAATAGCTTTTCTAAAAATTTATGAGACACTTGAGGTCTGTTGAAGCTTTCAGTAGAAAAACATTCCACAGTTTGGGAGCAGCTAAGGAGATAAGTTGGTAGGTTTTTAAAAAAAGTTTCTGTAGATATTAATAATGAAAAAAATACAAAATGAGAAAAGCAGCTTGTTAAATATAATAGGAAAGATTACTGTGATGGATGGAGGTGTCAGCATTGAGCATTTTTTCTATGTAATAATTTTGATCCTTTCTATCATCTTGTCACTCAGAACAGGGGTCTCCAACCTTGGCCAATTTAAGGCTTGTGGATTTCAACTCACAGAATTCTGGGAATTGAAGTCCACAAGTCTTAAAATGACCAGGGTTGGAGACCCCTGCCTCAGAGGACAGTTGACCTTTCACTTTCAACTTTTCTTTCTTATTTTTGTAAATCTCAACTTTATCAGATAGATCAAGATGTGATTTTTCAAAGTCAAAGAGATATTTTACAAAATGAGAAAGATTTATTTATTTATTTTGTCACATTTCTATGCCGCCCAACTCCCAAGGGACTTTGGGCGGCTTACAACAGAGAATAAAACAATGCAACAATATCACATACAAAAGTTAAAAGAAGACATTAAAACATTAAAATGTTAAAACACATACACTCCAATTTGTGGCCGGGTCTCGCAAGATCACTATAACGGCAGGCCCCAGGCCTGCCGGAAGAGCCAGGTCTTCACCGCTTTCTGGAAGGTCAATAGGATGGGGGCGGTCTGGACTTCAGGAGGCAATTGGTTTCAGAGAGCTGGAGCAGCCACAGAGAAGGCCCTTCCCCGCAGGCCCACCAGCCGACATTGTTTAGCTGACAGGACCCGGAGGAGACCGACTCTGTGGGATCTTAGTGGTCGCTTGGAGCTATGTGGTAGAAGGTGGTCTCGAAGATAGCCTGGTCCTGAGCCATGTAGGGCTTTAAAGGTAATAACCAACACCTTGAATTGTGCCCGGAGACCAATAGGGAGCCAGTGCAGCTCGTGGAGAATTGGTGTAATGTGAGTATATCTAGGTGTACCCACTATAACTCGTGCGGCTGCATTCTGGACCAACTGTAATCTCCGAACACTTTTCAAGGGTAGCCCCATGTAGAGCACGTTGCAACCGTGAGGTGACAAGGGCATGAGTGACTGTGAGGAGAGCCTCCTGATCCAAGTAGGGTTGCAGTTGGTGCACCAGACGAACCTGTGCAAAGGTCCTCCTAGCTACAGCTGTCAGATGATGTTCCAATCTCAGCTGTGAGTCTAGAAGGACACCCAAATTGCGAGCCCATTCTGAGGGGGGCACTTTTTCTCCCCCCAGAACCAAGGATGGACAATCGACATAGTCTTTAGGGGGCAATACCCAGAGCCATTCGGTCTTGTCTGGGTTAAGTCTGAGCTGTTGACCGCCTCACTGAACTGACGAGGGGTGGAGATATACAGCTGGGTATCATCAGCATATTGCTGATATCCCACCCCATGTCTTCAGATGATTTCACCCAGTGGTTTCATGTAGATGTTAAATAGGAGGGGAGAGAGGACCAAGCCCTGAGGCACCCCACAGACGAGGGACCTAGGGGATGACCTCTGTCCTCCTACCAGCACCGACTGGTCGAACAGAGAGATAGGAGGTGAACCACCACAATACGGTGCCTCCCACTCCCAGCTCTCTTAGTCGTCCCAGAAGGATACCATGGTCGATGGTATCAAAAGCCGCTGAGAGGTCAAGTAGTACCAAGATAGAGGAATTACCCCTGTCTCGGGCTCACCAGAAATCATCTATCAGCGTGACCAAGGCAGTTTTCGTGCTGTAGCCAGGTCTGAAGCCGGACTGAAAAGGGTCCAGAAAGATGTGCCAAGGTATCTGTGCAGGGATGACTTAGAACAGTGGCCTCCAACCTTTTGGGCCCCAGGGACAGGTTTTGTGGAGAGAGGTTTTTTCCATGGATTGGAGGGGGCGTGGTTTCATGTGCTGCCTGCATCCCATGGATGGGGCTTCACTTGTTTGCATGGCCTGGTTTCTGGCATGCTGTGTACAGGTGCCGGCCCATGAACGGGGGGGAGGGGGGATTGGGGACCTCTGACTTAGAAGGTTACATTATATTAAATGGGTAGATGACAATATTGTCATTCACACTGATGTCCAAAATTCAGTGTCTCTGCTATCCAAGAAAAAATACGTTGGCTAAGCAGTTGATAAGCTTGTGGTATTTGAATAAGGAGATGTTCTCATTAATCCTGAGAATTGGCTATTCAAAAAGATGGAACAGCTGGGAAAAAATCTGAGGAGCATCAGAGCCATTTCTTCTGAGGAACTTTCACTCTAGTGTCATTAATGCTGAGTCACGAAGCTCTTTAGAAAAAAATCCATAGGTACCAGGTGCTTCCTGTTTTTCAGTACGGCAGATTTTTTGTCCAATTAGGCACTGTTCCCTATATATGCCAAATACAACATAGTAGGATGGGAGCATTTCTGGCTGAAAAAAAATCACTAAAATGTGTATATCTTTAGGATGGAAAAACACACTAGCTCATTCATTGTATTTGTCTAGGCATCTGAGGAGGCATATTTTGTGTCAGATTGCTTTGCAAGCATTTTTAAGGACTCTGCGTTGTTATAACAGCACATACCTCTGGCTCATTTACCAGGATGCCCCACGAATTTGGTTATCGAAGATCAAAGAGCTGTGATAATCAAATTCATAGCTAACAGTGAATTTCTCAACCTGTCCCTTTTTCAGGAGTGTTGAAGGAACAGCAGGAACAGGATGTTGAATTCTTTTTGGAAAAAAAGTGAGAAAAACTTGTTTGAACTTTAGAAACCAGGAAACTCAATATTCATGGAGCTTAGAGGGAGGGAGCAGGGATTTGCCAACTATTCTGAGTTAGTTTGTTTGATTTTGTAGCTTTGATAATTCATTGACGCAAGGGATAGATTGGTGAGAATTCCTGTAAGGTGTTTTTGAGATAGCAGGACTTCAGCAACAGAATGGTCAATGCCTGGAATATACTACCTGACTGTTGTTACATCCTCAACCTTTAACCTTAAACTGTCTACTGTTGACCTCACCCCATTCCTAAGAGGTCTGTAGGGGCATGCATAAGCACACCAGCGTGCCCTCTGTCCCTGTCCTACTGTCTCCATTTATTCGTACCCATTTCCTGTATTAATAATATCCATGTTTGTACTTATTCCTGTTATCTCGTACATGTTTGACAAACTAAATAAATGAATAAATACCAGGCCTTTGGGCATTTGGCAGTCATTCCTGGTATAGAAAGACACATCTCTTTCTTGCCTTTGCTATATGCTCTATTTTATAGAATAGGCCTTCCTGAATTGCGCTAAACTGAAGCATGTCCTAGTTTGCCTCTAGGGAAATCCCCAATGAGCATACATATCTTTAGGCTCCTAAGGCCAGTTTTTGAAATCTGTTACACTTAGCTTGAAAACATGTTATTCTCCTCTCTCTCTGCTATTTAAGGCAGGGATGCCTTTGCCATTAGGCCCTGGTTGGCTAATCTGGGTATTGCATCAGGATATTGTTGCTGAAGTGGTGGCCTTCTGGGATCCAGGGTTGTTTTCCTGGCTGGTCCAGTTTATTTTTATTCTCTTCTCTTCTCTTGAGTATTGCAGCTAGCCTTTTGGGAAGCAAAGATGGTACTATGAGAGCAAAAAGTGGGATGAAGAGCTTTTGGCCTCTACTTTGCCAGCCACTTGTTGAAGGTAATTGGGAAAGTTCACCCATGACTCAGACGGTAGTTGAGCATTTGGCTCAGTCAATAATGAATCTTGTTTCCCATCAAATGTAACTGCAGCATTTCCACCAGAGCATCCAGAGATGCTGTGATTTGTTGCCGGTGATCGGTATCACAAAGAAATGGGGAGATGCGCTGAGTCCTGCAGAGATAGAGCTGGATGATATTCTGAAAAATAACCTTGTAATAGATTTGGGGGTTTTGAAGGTTCTTTTTTTTAATATTAGGTCAGGTTGTATTTTTAGGTCAGACAGGCAGAAAAAGGAAGATTGATATTTTGGTTTGTCAGGATCCACATCCCATCTTGTTGTTCTGCAGCTTGTTTTTCATAGAGAACGGTCAACAAGGAGGAGTTAGCATTTGTTAACCACCTGAATGATAAAGTTAAGCACCTTTATAGATTTTATTATTGCTTTCAGAGAGCATGTACTAGTGTTAAGTAAATAGAGATATTATACCCCTAAACTTGCTATTTATTCGGTATTTGTTGCCTTAATTTGGGTTAAGCCTTGGAGAAACAGCAAAGATTAGTGCATCCTTGAATAGCAAAAGCCAGTTTTCTTAGTTATGCTACCTACTATCATACTTAATATTTGCATCTCAGCCTACATTTAAGGAACTTAAATTTCAATGTATGGTTTCCACCATATTTGTTTTGCAGGTCAATCTGTGTCAATCTTCCAGAGATTTAGTCTTCCAAGCTTTTGGACTCCTGTGGGAGCCCATCCTTGGGGAACTTCTCCCTATCAGAATATGAATATGACCCTGAGGATGGGCTCCAGCATGAGTACGACAGCTTGGAAGATTAAGGCTCTGGTTCCAGTGATCAACCCAGATTGGATCCTGCAACATAAGCTTGTGGCTAAAATAAAGTTGGATAGTTTGAGGTTGAACATATTGTGAGATCCCAGTTAGAGTCTCAGTAAGTGTAAACCAAGCCATCAGGTTAAGCTGTGATACATTTTATTTATTTGGGCACAGTTATACATTGATAAATGTGTTTAGCTTAGGAGATAGGATAGCGATAATAGAGTGGTTCAGGTTCACCTTCTGAGCTTCATAGCAGATGATAAATTCAAACTTGGCTTGAAGTGCTTTCTCCAGTGTTATTTCCACTGTACTGCATTGATTTTCTCTAGTGTTCTTGTCAACATTGCCTTGGCCTTTCCTTTCATAGCAAGTTGAATAGTGAAATACCATGGTAAACAGCTTGTCTGATACTCCAAGGTCCTTCTGTTTTTTTGAATTCACTGGCAGCTTTTGTGACAGAACTGTCAGCCTATATTGTGTTGCAAACCTTTTCATTCTCTTTGCAATGGGCACACAAGAAGAACTGAAAACTCAATACTTCCAAATACATGTGTATTGTGATTCCTGTTATGTAGCATTTGTTATGGGCCATATTTCCACTAACAATTACGTCTGCTTAACAAAGCACTTTGAATAGTAAAGCAAGAAAGAAAGAGAAATAATTCTCTTGGACATCCACATAATGCCCCTATGGCTTATACAGAAATCTCCTACCTGTTTTCATTTTTAAAATTCTTTTGAATAACAGCATCATTATCATCCGAAATTAGTAGAGGTGTACATAAAAAAACTTTTCAAACCAATCATTTTATTCTGAAGGAAATTATTTTGAATTGGTAGTGGTTGGATGTAACATAATTCAAAGTAAATTGCGTGTTCCATGTTTGGTTTAAATAAAATTTGTAAGAGTTTGAAGTGTTTCAGCAATGGAGAGCTTTCTGATATGTTAGGAGGGGAGGCGATCGAGGGAAGGGGATGAGGGAATTAAATGCTGCGGTCTAATTAAGATACAGTTTGTAAGATACAGTTATTATAACCTATCTCAATAAAGTATGGCTTCCTATTGATTTTCTGGCCTGCTCTACCTAGTGGGGTTGACAACCAGGACTCTCTTGGCCAGAAAAACAACATCTGAACTGCAAGTGGCAAGACAGCTTCCAATGACATCACTAAACCAGAATGGTTTCACTCTCAAAACATTTCCCACCTACAAAAAAATTCAAGTTGGTTGTGTCTGAAACAAAATACCGTACATTATTTTGAATTAGAAAGAAACCATTTATGCGTGGTTCGCTTCATGCATGAATCACTAGAAGGAGAGTGCTCCAAGAAGTTCATGTTCAAACCATTTTGCATATCTCTAGATATCAGTGTCTGGCAAAGCAAGGTTCCAGACTCAGACGTAATCTGATCTATAAGCTATTTTTTTAATTATTTCTGACATTGCCTTTAGCACCCATACAAGAACATAAAATGGTGACTGCATCCAGGGCTTTGAAGTATAGCTATATATCCATGAAATAGATAAGGTAAACTGAGCCCTAGAGATGTTTATGGAAATTCTCAATCATCCAAGTCATGGTTGTCCCAAAGGTGTTTTTTTCAGGCCTAGAGAGCTTTCTGAATCTTGAGAGACCTGTAGGATGGTAAGGAACAACCTACAGATGTGTGCTTTATGATTGGATATCTGTAGAAGAGAGACATTCTTAGGGTGCTGTTAACATGCTCTTAAAATTTCTTGAACCCCTACTACTGCCCCCAAATTGAGGGCTCTGCCCAGGAATGTTATTAGGCTATAAGATGTTCTTCCATTTCTAATATATCCTTTCCATGATAATGTGCAAAGCTGAGTATTAGTACTTTTTTCCACTGATGGGATGGGAGGAGCAGTAGTGTTAGTATTTGTGATTTTCTAATCTAGACACATGTAAATATCACAGAAGTAAAACCTAACTCAAAGCAGAATTTTGTAAATAACTGTACCTAACAATGATGGCTTAGGTTAACATGAGCGCAACCGTAACATTTTATAAGCTGTATTTTGAATCATTAAATGGTCTTGTTATCTATAAGCAGAAATGTTATGAATCAGACATTTTTGTGGTCTGGGTATAATGGTTATATAAACTGGAGTAATTGGAGACAGATCACTTTACTGCACTTTCAGTGCAGTAAGAAAGCGCATGATTCAGAATTCTGAAAGGCTTTGACAAAAGAACAAAAATAGTAAGGGAAGAAGAAGCTGAGTTAGTAGAATGAATGCCAGGAGTTGGAAACCACAAATCTTGAGAGCATCCAGGTGAGGAAGAGTAGAATACCAAAATAACAGGCTGGAGAATCTTCATTAGTTGAAGTAGGATGATAGCAAGGAGAAGTTTTTAGGGAGAGCATTTCCAAATGTAGATCAGTCCTTAACCAACGATGTCATTTGAATAACAACTTTCCTTTATTGATTTTTTTTATTTTTATTTTTAAACAAACAATTCATCATTAATCAATCAGTGTAACATCTGGGTACAATTTTTTTATCATCATTTTCTTAGTACATATTAATCTTTCCTCTTACATTTAAATTTAATGTATTACAACATATTTTCCCATATTTCTTATTTTTACATTGCCTTTTGTCTATATTCAGTCTCTATCCATTGATAAAATTGCCCCCATATGTTGTAATACTCCAATTTTTCCTTCCCTCTAATTGCTAATGTTAATCTACTCATTTCTGCACATTCTAATATTTTCTTAATTAGCTCTCCCTCTGTAGGAATTTTTTCTGCTTTCCAATTTTGTGCAAATACCATTCTTGCTGCCATTATTACATGTATAATCAAATATATATTTGAATATACAGCTTTCCTTTATGAATGTTTACTTATAATGCATACCTTTTTAAAGTGGTTAATGCTATCATATTCACATTAAAGTGTAATTTTATTTCAGAGCTAACCATAGTAAACTAGAACTGCGCTTGCCCCCAAAAAAGACCTAACCTAAAAATAAGCCCTAAATTGTTTTTTACACGTGCACCCAATATAAGCCCTACCCCCAAAATAAGCCCTAATTAAGACCCCACCCACTGCGAGGTGCACAGGGTGGGACAAGGGGCATGGGTAAAAATTAAGCTAGGGTGGGGATGGGGGTGGGTAGAGCTGCCCTACTACTTACCTTCGGACAGTTGCAGCCAGGCCTCGCACATCCCGACACCTGCCTTGCTACCCCACTTCTTCTGCGGCCGACAAAGCTTTCCTGAAGGCCTCTGCAGCCGATAATAGAGGTCCAGATCAATCCAGACCTCTGTTATCAGTTGCAGAGGCCTTCAGGAAAGCCTTGCCGGCCTTGCCAACGACAGAAGTCCATGAAGGCCTCTGACAGCAAAAAGAAGGCTGGGGGTGATGCACACAAGTGAGGTGAGTAAGTGGAAGACATCCCCCAAAATAAGACCTGGTGCCTAGTGGTGGGTTGCTCCCGGTTCTGTCCAGTTTTATGGAACCGGTAGTAAAACTGGCAGGAGGCTCTGCCCATCCACCACGACATCATCGATGATCTGCATATGCGCAGAAGCGCATGCGTTCCCGCTGCGAACCGGTAGTAAAGGTAAGTGGAACCCATCCCTGCTGGCATTTTTTTTGGTGGAAAAAAAATGAGACTGTGTCTTATTTTCAGGGAAACAAGTTCTGTAAATTAGATTGGTGTTAATGCTCACACCATTGCTATCAGTCATGAAACAAATATGTAAAACCTGTTTTTTAAATCTTTCTCTCTCACAGGACTGCCCACAGATCCTTCCAAGCACCCAGATCTATATCCCTGTTGGTGTAGTGAAGCCTATCACTTTAACTGCCAAAAACCTGCCACAGCCACAGTCTGGACAGCGCAATTACGAATGCATCTTTCATATCCCTGGGAACCCTTCCCGTGTCACTGCCCTGCGTTTCAACAGTACCAGCATCCAGTGTCAGAATACCTCGGTGAGTCCATAGCCCAGAACTGTCTTTTGAAAAACGTATTTTGGCCTTGGTTATAGAGGAAGACTGAGATGTGTAGAAAAATATGTAACCATCTCAACCTGTAAAATATTTGAAGTCTTCTCATGTCTTGCAATTATGCATTAATTATATCTATAGACTGTATGTTCCTGCATATGTTCCTTACATAGTATCAGGAAGGATGTATTTGTGTTCTTTGCTCATTTTGCCTAATTAATGTTGACTTTTTTTAGTGGGTTGGTGTCTTCCCTTTTTTTTTAATGGAAAATGTAGTTATTGAGCTTCATCCAGGTTCTTCTCTTAAGATTTAGCATTCTAGTCTCATTCATTTTGTTGTTGTGTTGTTCTTGTGTTGAGAGGAAATATTAGGTATGTTCACCACCTTGGGTTACTTATAAAGTAATAAAGGCAGGCTAAAAATTAAATAAAAAATAAATTCATTCACAGGTGTGTGTGTGAGGGGGTAGGAGAAGATATTTTGCCCCTTGTGTCCATATTGTCCTATCCCCAAATACTTCCTGGATGAGAAACCAAATGTTTTTAATTAGGTCAGGTTAGTATTCTCACGTGAGATTACTTAATTGCTATGAGTGCTCTTTTGACAGAAAAAAATAATAACAAAGGCAGCAGCAGGTGTTGTTATTGTTTCAAGAAGTTCCACATCTCTCATAGTACCAGAGTGTTGGATGAATAGTCTTAAGGGACCTCTGATCATAAAGACCGGTAAATTTAATGTGCTAATCTGTAGAGACATACCATTTCTTGGCTAGCTTTCTGGGCTATCTTCTAATCATCAGGCCTTTATTTAAGACTCTGTTCTTCTGAATAGACCATATTGGCTCAGGGGAGTGTAGTTAAATTAGCAGGACAATAGAATAATATTGATAGGAAATTCTAGATGAGTCTAGAGGCACCCGATCAGACCATCAAAGAATTGTATGTGTAACTGGTGTCAGTAAGTAAACTATTACTTCTCTTCATTTTTCAGGCTGCATAGAGACATCCAGTGAACTATCCAGTGAACTGTTCCATTATAACAAAGTTTGGTGAAATAGCCTTTAAGAATAAA
This sequence comes from Pantherophis guttatus, assembly GCF_059756535.1. Classification (NCBI taxonomy): domain Eukaryota; kingdom Metazoa; phylum Chordata; class Lepidosauria; order Squamata; family Colubridae; genus Pantherophis; species Pantherophis guttatus. The sequence continues at coordinate 224,719,678 of NC_142064.1, forward strand.
TTTATATAGCCTGCTCCTTATATTTTTCTAGTTCTTCTCAAAGGGGAAAGTTCAGAACACAGAACTTCTTGTGATTGTCTATTTTACGCTATATTCTTTCCCCATAGCTGAGATTTATAGCCTACAACTCTCCACAACTTTGAGTATAATCCCCAAATTGCTGATGAATTATAATTTTAATATGTTATGAAAAGTAGACTTGATTAAGTATACTGTATGGGGAGAAATCAGATTAGATGTGATTAATTTCAGTTACATTAAGAAATTTAATTTTATTCTGGACCCATGTTTAGAAGTGTCATCTCTGTTATGTCATTCGAAAATGAAATGCCACCCTCAGCTCAAAAAAATTTGTCTCTGATTGTTTCGATATACATGAAACTACTGGCAGACTTTACTTGAGTTTTGGAATTTGATGCCCCAAGTCTTATTTCCTTTCCAACTAAATCCAAAGAAGCTGTTCCAGGTTCTAAATTACTGTCATAATATTAGACAGAATAGAACAGATGATTGAAACACAAATTGAAGCTTAATCTAAATGGAGACACTGTCAATCAGTTGAAATTCAGATCAGAAAATAAGGATGGAATCTGTATTGGTTGAACTTGCTGTATACAGTAACTGTCTTGGGCACTCTAATTCTGGAGATCTGGGATTTTCGCTCCAGGTGTTACAATCTAGAGTAGATCCTCCCTGTCCACTTAATTGAAATAACATCTGCAGGAGAGAAACTGTGTTGTTTTTTTGGGGTGAGCCAATATCCTGGTGAGAGTAATAGTAAGGCAAGAATGTATTTGAACAGCTAAGGCTAACGTACCTCAAATCAACTACCCATATTTTTCGGACTATAAGACACTTCCCCCCACCCAAAAAAGTGGATGGAAATGTCTGTGTGTCTTATAGAGCGAATGTTGCCAAAGCCTTGCTCAGCTGCTGACCTCTACCCTTCGGCCTCAGCCTCAGCTGACCAGGCTGTTTGCTGTTTGCTGCAAGGAGGCAAATTGCTGGGAGGCAGAGGCAGAGGCAGATGTTTTTTTGTTTTCCTCCCCAAAAGCTAGGTCTGGAGCGTCTTATAGTCCCAAAAATACGGTATATTTCCGAAGAGGGCAGATGTTAACTAGAAAAACTATAAAGCATAATGTATATGTATGTGATTAGACAGCATCAACCAAATCTTGTAAACTAGATAGGAAACTATTAAGAGAATGTTTTCTATTGAATCTCTGGCATGGTTGCTGTTTGTACGGCCTGCAAACCTCCAGGACTTCCATCCTAGCAGAGTTGCAGAGAAGGGCTACATTTTTGTATGTGTGCAAATGAGTCAGGTCAGGCAGTAAATGATTTACCGTACTTTTTGGAGTATAAGATGCACTTTCCCCCCCCTAAAAGAGGGTGGAAATGTTGGTGCGTCTTATACACTGAATACAGCCAGTTTTGGCCTCCTGAAACCCCAACCTGCGCGTCCCATTTTTGCCAAAAACAGGCCCGTTTTTTGCAAAAACAGGGCCTGTAGAGGGTTTGGGAGGCCAAAAACAGGCCCGTTTTTCACAAAAACAGGATGTGTAGAGGGTTTGGGAGGCCTGCAGAGTGCTCCTGGGGGCCAGGGAAGGAAAACACTTTTTTCCTTTGTTTACCTCTTCGAAATCTTGATGTGTCTTATACTCTGGTGCGTCTTATAGTCTGAAAAATATGGGTATTCAAAAATTAGATTGAATGTTCTTTGTAGGTAAAATCGTATTTTGTTGGGTTTGTGTATTCCTTCTTTCCTTTTTCAGTGACACTTCTTCCTGCCTGCCTGCTAGTCATTTCTCTGGATACTGGTTGTTTCTACTGCCGTTAACAGCAGGATACTAGTCATGTTTACTGTGAGAGAAACAAACAAGGCTTCTTCTCTTTTCCAAGAAACCTTGTGGGAGTATTGGGAATGTGTACATTCATGTGGATGCAATGCATAACCTCAAACCAAATATTTATTTATTCATTGATTCTGCAATTCATATGGGGGGAGGTTATTTGTATGACAGTTGAGAAAACCTATATTAGTACATGTACACTGAAGATCATGATGATAGGGAGTGGACAGTAGATGACACAGCAGACAAGTTTTCTTTTTGAGGTAACAAACACCAGAAAAGCTAGCTAAAATAGGCAAGCAGCATAAAGGAGAAAGGATGCTAAACTGTAAACAATACAACATAATAATCCTCAGGTACTCTGTGAAAAAGAGTAATGTTAAAGTAATACATGCAAAATCAAGGTAATTCTTGCTTAATGACTGCCCTGTTTAGCAACCATTTGAAGTTCTGACAGCCACTGAAAAAAATTAAAATGTCCCAAACGACAAGCTGTTGGCTGCAGGTGTTTGGTGCCTTAACAAAGAAGGCACTCCTGCCTCTCTGCTCTAACCTATATTTTTAAGTTATTATTATTTTTGCAATTTTAATCTGTTTTTATATTTATAATTGTTTGGATATTTCTTATCCCACTCTAGGCTGCTAAGAGTTGCCTAGTACAGTGGTGGGTTGCTCCCGGTTCGGCCTGGTTCGGGTGAGCCGGTACTGGTGATGATGTGACGTCAGTGAACTGGTTCTCTATGACTGTGAGCTGGGCCCTCCTGCCCACCCCCACGTTATACCTACCTATATTTGTCATTTTTTTAGCCCAGCTGATAGGCGTAACAGAGTGGATTGCTGCGCTTCAGCTGGGCAGAAATCTAATGCGCTTATGCGTGCGTGCAAAGCGAGAACCAATGATAACACTGGTTGGAACCCACCTCTGGCCTATTACCATGAGATGGGCAGCAAATAAATAAACCTTACTATATAAACCAATGAACTCATTTTATCAAAACCATTATAAAGAAGAAAATACACACTTCTCACACACATAATTAATTTTAACAGCAAAATAACTTTACAACTAATCCTCACACTTATGACTATTACTCTATCCTTTTATTCATGTGATTGAAGTTTGCCATTCACATGCCTCATAGATGACTTGCAATGAACAAGGTCAATGAAGAAGTCAGTGGTAAAATCACAAGTCATGGTCATGACTTGTTTTGCTTAATAGCTCTGGGTTATTCATTTAATGGCCATGGCAGAATGAAGTTGTAAGTCTGTTATAGTTATGTGATAGGCACTGCTTAGTGACAGAATTTGCCAGACCCAATTTTTGTTGTTAAGCGAGGTCTACCTGTGGTTGATTTTAATCAGTTAACATATTTTGGAAATAATAATTCCAGAGATTCCAGTTTCAGAGAAATAATTCCTATATAATCAGAAGTGGGTGAAGAACCTCTAGTGGTGTCTATCTCTTTTCCCCTCTTTGCTTTATATTGCATGGCTGTGGATTCTTGCATCTCCATAATTCATCCTTGAGGCAGAATGTATATAGGTAATATTAATACACATTTAGAAATTTATCTTAGATGTTTTGGAAAACCTTAATCTGTGACACAAAAAAGAGCAGGCAGTAAAAATGGAGCATGCACTGTTTTAGGATTTAAGGGAATATTCATGATGGATGATGAAGAGCAGTATTTGTCAGCCTTGCCAAGTTTAAGATGGGTGAACTTCAATGCCCAGAATGTCCCAGTCAACATGGCTGGCTGGGGAATTCTGGAAGTTGAAGTCCACCCATCTTAAATTTGGCGAGGTTGAAAAACACTGACATAGAGGATGAGAGAGAGAGCACTCATCTAGTTTATGAGGGACAGATTATTCCTTGGTCACTGACAGTTGCACTGTATACAATACAGCTTTTCTACTTTCCTAATCATTAGTTCAGAGATAGTTCTTTAGAGGTCAACCATAGCTATTTCCTTAGCAGGAGGCCTGTTAACTGCTCTGTCTCCAAGTTCTGTCAGTGAAACATATACATAGTCTTATCACATTCAGCTTGAAATCAGGTTGACTGGAAAGTGGAGATGTGAGAAAAAATTGCTAGTAGGTAGTGTGGATGCTTCAGAAGAATAATTTTGATGTGCTTTGGGAGAAATCATATTAGAAGGAAGATGTGTTTCAAGAGACTTGAATCAGTTGGTTAAATCTCTTAGTTACACCGCTTTACTGGAAATTTAGTTAAATCTCTTAGTTACACCGCTTTACTGGAAATTTAGAAATTGAGCTTAGACTTTTTATCAGTTATAATTGTATTAAGTTTAGAGCCAGTCTTTTAGTAAACATGTATGTTCGTATCACTGAAAATTAATCAAATAAAATAATATAGCATACTAACTTGATTAAAACAGCAAGAGTAAAAGCTTAGGTATCTGAGAAATGGAGTTAGATCAAATTCAGCAAATTCTGTGAAAGGTTTTAGAAGGTTGGGTTCGTTATTCTAAGAAGACAAAAATGATGCCAGATGAATCTCAATGAGAATTGATGAGACAACTGGTTAAGTTTATGTGAGTTGAAGCTGCAACAAATCTGAAAAAATATATCTTTAAAAGTTCATTCGCTACACTATAAATTTTTAAACTACCTATTCTTTAATCTCTCTCCATTCTTTAATCTCTTCCCCTCTCTCCCACACCCCCCTCTCTTGTGTGTATATAGTAAGTCAGGCCAACATATTATATAAATTACATTAAATGTTTGAGTTGGTTGCCATTTTCTTTTAAATACTTCCTTATTCATTTGACATGTGACCTTTATACATTTCTAAGTACAATAACATTTTCTCTGAAATAAAAATTAATAACATTAATAAAACATATTGATCGGCCTGTGGGATCCGACAAGACATATGTCTGTGTCTTATGTTAATACAAAGTATTGATTATATGACTGAAAGGAAAATTTTGTTTTTTCTCAAATAATTTTAAATAAAATCAAAGAATCCAACTTAGAGTGACTAAGAGTCACATTGTTTTTCTTGCTTTAAATTTAGTGCTGCCTCCCTTCTTTTTGGATAAATATGGTCTCTCATGAAAAGCGTTTCTGAATGTTCTGTATGAATAGACATCCTTACGATTTTCTGTTGCTCATGCTGCTTTGATGCATCCTTTCCACTTTCTTCCTTCGATGATTTGGGCTTTCTTAGTTGTATTTTTAACAAGAAAAATAAAAGACAGACACAGATCTGACCATCAACATGTGGCTAGTCCAGCATTCTGTCTTTCCTTACTCCAAGATACTGGCTTTCAGGTAATCTATGATTACAAATAGTTTCCTCATCCCTGCTTTTGTGAAGTGTCCCCTGGCCCCATTTCCATCAAACTCTCAAAATGGTGAACCAGAGATTGAAACCCGTCAGCATCGAGTATCTTCTGTTCTATTATTTTTTGCTGGGTCTTGAATTCAGGGTCAGGGCCTTTCCTTCCAAATCTTTTCTTTGAAGCTTCCCATTTCACTTTAGAACACAATTGAGCTTCCTTCATTCTAAAGAGATTTGGTCTGCTTTATACTGAAGGACACTGTTTAACAATAAACAGCATGGCTGAACAGTAGCAAAAGTGTTAGCTTAATGGGTCCTGAAGGTTGTATTTGAAATACAGCCCACGGGGAAGGAAGTCTGTATCTATAGCAACACAAAACCCGAAAGAAGGAAGGGCATATTCTCATCTATAAGCACAAGACTGAAGAACATGAATTCTGTCTATGCTGTTATTGTTTCATTAACAAAAAAGGGTGCTTGGGAAATGTCATGGGATTTTTTTTCCTGAAGCATAGTTCTGCATTCTTCTAGTGCAGGGATGGTGAACCTTTTAGGCACTGAGTGGCCAAACTGCGCGTGCATGCATGCCCAAATTGAAAGGTGTGCCCGTGCGTGTGAATGTGTGTGCATGCATGGACATGAGCATGTGTGGACATGCGCGCATGCACAGCAGAGACCCAAAGACCAGCTGGCTGGCAGGAGGTGGGGCATCTCAACACCAGCAGCGCGGCAAGAGGTAAGATCTTTTTTCTTTCATGAGCTTCTGTTTCGATGTTTGCAGGGAAACAGAAGCTCATGAAAGAAATGCCATAGAGACCTGACCTGGGGCAACGGTGCACATGCCAGCAGAGAGGGCTCTGCGTACCACAGGTTTGCCATCACGGCTCTAGTGGCTAAACCATATATAGATTTTGTGTGAAGGGAGGCCATTAAAACCCAATGGAATTTCTGTCAGCCTATTAATTATAAGACCACAGAAATGCTACTATGGAGAAGTAGGCCAGGAGATATTGTTTGGACATGTGCTCAGCATGTGGTTCTAATCTAAATGTTGATAATGGAAGTAGATAAACAAAGGCTCAAAAGCAGAATAGAGTTTCTGGAGTTTAAAAAAAGAATCCAAGAAAAGCTCATTTAAGAAAGAATTATTGTTCCGGTAATCACTTCTACTTCAAACTAGGCAGCATGTCTCATTTCATTTGCATATGTGTTTATAATTTTGCATGGGAAAAGTCATGGATATTCTCAGGATTGCATTTGCCATGAAAAAAACCAAAACTCTGAGTTTTATTTATAAGAAAGAGTTGATGTTTGTATTTTCCTATGAAATGACATCACCATGAGTGTTTGGCCCAAACCCAGTGAAATCCCATTGACCTGAATCCTTTATTGCTTACAACTAATGGAAAAAAATCTTCTAATCCCCTAGATCAGGGGTGTCAAACTCGATTTCATTGAGGGTGCATTTGACCTTGGGGGGCTGGGATGGGCGTGGCTAAGGTGGGTGTGGCCAGCTCGACGTCACTAGTGTCGGGGTGCCTGTGGCGGCCCAAGAGCTCTGCCAGTGAAAATGGGCTCCTAAGCTCTGTCTTTGGCTGCAACAGCCTCCTGCAACCCTCTGCCAGTGAAAATGGAGCTCACGAGGGCCACACACAGCCCTCCCAAGCTCCAGTTTTGCTGTTTCCAGGGTGGCCCCACAGTCCAGATCTAAGCACCCTGCAGGCGGGATCCGGCCTCGGAGCCTTAAGTTTGACACCCTGCCCTAGATCTATTCTAAGAGATTCTAAATTGTGGCTACCCTTCCCATCCAGTTTAGGACTACACCTCTCTTAATTCAGATCTCTCCCTGGGAAAGTTCTGTGTTGCCAAAACTCTCCTGTACTGCTTCTCCAGGTGCACATTCTATCACAGTAGAATACATGGATAAATGGAATTGATTCTAACCCCTGTAAAAACTAAGAAAATAAAACTATTTTAACTCCATAAATCTCAAGTATTTTTTTATAAATGGGTGCAGTTTCACTCAGTTTTTGGCATAGGGTTCAAAAATCCAATTATCTTTTGTCTTCTTTTGTCGTCTTTTCCGCTAGAGATCAGAAATTATATCTGAAGCAATATTTTATTAGATTTCATTATCATTTTTGCCTTAGCTTTTTACCAGGTTTGCATTCCATATCTTGTATTCTAGGTTTTGTTTAAGTTTTGGATATTGACATTTAAACTCATATTTAATTCAGTATTTGATTTCCATTTTGACAATAGCTGTCATTCTAGATCTTTCAGTTTCAAGAGTTTGTTCATGCTTTCAAAGTTTGCACCTAGGTTTTGTCTTAATATACAAAGGCAAACTCCCAATTTTGCATGTTTATTTTCCTGTTTTTGGTGTCCCCCTTCCCATTTCATCTAGCTTGATTGTAATGCTTTATTACATACAAAATTATATATTTTTGCATGATATTTTGTTATTTGGGTTAAAAAAACACTTTGATTTATACTTACATATCTAGTTTATGTTAGATAACAAGCATACAACAATGTTATAATAATCATTTATGAGCTACATAGTGGATTTCATTATTATCCTCATATTAATATTGCTCCATTCGTCCGTCCTTCTGTCTGTTTCCAACGTAGGCAACTTCCAGCTGTGTGAACTTCAGCTTCTGGAATCTTCAGGCATATCCATGCTGGCAGGAAAATTGTGAGGCTTGAAATTTTAAAAGGTTTTGAAAAAGGATTATAAAGTGTACATCAGAGAGCAACTTGTGGTCAGTCATTCACTGTAAATTAAAATTCCATGTTCAAAGCCTGTGCATTCATGATGCCGTATAAAGGAGCAGAGGAACTATGTCACTTTCATGCCCTATTTTAGACATTGAACGAGCTGATGTTTGGAATCAAGATGGCAGATTATATATCCCTTTGGTCTGCTTGAGCTGGACAATTCTTCTGGCATACAGTTCAGTTCAGTTCAGATTTATTATCCCATAGTCTTCTAGTCTTGTCTTGGTATCATGGACAAATTGCTAGTAATTTTACTCACTTGTTTACTGCTGGTGCTTTTTTAGTCCTGATTTGTTTTCCTTGAGAGACAGTGATTTTTTTTTTTTTGTGGGAATAGTTAGTGTACCAATAAAAGAACAGTCATATTTTGTAGCGTATGTCTAATCTCTTTAGGTAGTTACAATAGGTCCACTTGTTATATGAATCTTGTACTCTATTATTTTCTATTTTATTATTTTAATGTTTGAAAAAAGAAAAAAGAGACATTGAAACCTTGACTCCAGGGAATAAAACTGATCACTCTTTTGATTACATTAAATGTTCCAGCGCCTGCTGTCTGGAATACCATATCTCCTGAGAACCAGCTGGCCCTGAATCTGCTGACATTTTGGAAAGCCTTAAAAAGCCTTCTACCACTAAACTATAATCTGCCTCTCCCCTCCCCTACCCCCCGCGATCCAACATTTCCAAGTTTGATTATTTAAGTAAGAAAAACATCCATACCTTTAAATTTTACTGATTTATGTAAAACAATATTAACAAGCAAGATTTTGGCAAAATTTGCTGCAGTCATTTCATGGGGTTCTGTCTACCAGGTTTCTAACTGCCAGTAAATATGAAGTATGTTCTCTGCAAAATGTGTGCTAATAGGTCACAGTAACCTGAAGGAAATTTTTCTCATCCCTAAATTCTCTTCAGGGAGCAGGTCATCTTAAACAGCATTTTGGACAACATTCAGTAGATGCAATAAGAGTAAACTAGTATCAGTATTTCACTGCCTTTATGGAATAAGACCAAACTGGGCTTAAATCTATCTTTAGTTGTATTTAATTATTTATTTTGCCATCACTGCTCTAGGCCAGCAGTCTTCAACCTGTTGGGGGCAAGAGAGTACTTCCATGGGAAACAGTTTTTCCAGTGACCCGGGAGGGGGGGGGAGTGATTTTGTGCACTACCCAGATCCTATGCATGCAGAGTTGAAGCTTTGCTCACTTGCGCAGCCCAATTCCTAACAGGCCCGGCCCAGTACTGGTCTGTGACCCGGAGGTTGGGGACCTCTGCTCTAGGCAGATATTTTAACATTTCTCAGAGTGCTCCTTCTGGGACAACCTTGTCCATTATTCCCACCAATTCTGGATTTAAAAGATTGACAGGTTCACAGTGGAAATATTCAATAGTTCATTAGGAAACTTCTTAACCACTAGACCAAACTGGCTCTTGTAAATTAATACTTTATTTATTCCAAGAAGACTCATAAATTTATTTATTTATTTGTCAAATTTAGAGACCATTCATCTCATTCACAGAGTGACTCTGGGTGATATACAGTTAAAAAGATTCAGAATAATTCAAAATATATTTTATTTCTGATAGTAATTATGGAGCATTAGACCTTACAATTGTATCTAGAATAGATTTTGAAATCAGAATTTTAACTGAATATAATGCTATTATATAATTTAGGTCAGATTATCTTCTGATTAGCAATAAATTAATCTAAATTATTAATCTCTCACATTGCCCATAATTTCCCCAGAAAGATTTGCCTATAGTTTTTGAACCAGGAAAGGTCGTAATTACTAAAAGTATCTGCTGTACTATGCTTGTGTTTTTATCCTTAAGAAATGAGACCCGCCATCTTTACATGGCATTATAGCTTTGAAAGGTCTTTATATTGATTTGGAAATTAAACCTTGTTGTATATATAAGACAACAAGGTACCAGCAATCATACTTTAACAGTCTAAAAAAATACCGCTGCAACAAAGATTATTGCATCTTCACATCCTATGCATTTTGTAACACTTTGTGCAGCACATTTTCTCACCAATATAGCCAAATCGAGATCATGAATTTGGCAGTCCAATTTATCTGGAGGGTGCTTAGGTGAGAGAGTCTGCATCCTAAAATAGGGTCTAGTACAAATTCTGATTTCCCTAGTAGAAAGATAGAATTCATTATGTATTTATAATCCCGGAAATTATAATTACTTTTTTAATATATTGTGTTTCCCTGAAAATAAGACCTTGTCTTATATTTTTTTTGAACCCCAAAATAAGTGCTTGGCCTTATTTTCGGGGAGGTCTTATTATTTTGGGGCGCGTGGAGCAAGATGGGGCTCCTCTTGCCATCTTACCTGATTTCCAGCTCTGTGTTTAAATATTTTCGGGGAGGGCTTATTTTCGAAGGGAGGCTTATTTTAGCACATGCGCTCAAAAGCCCGATTGGGTTTATTATTTGGGAATGTCTTATTTTCGGGGAAACAGGATAGTTAATGTAATTTTTGTAGAATGAATTTAAGGAGTAAATCTTCCCCATTTAGAGCTGCACAAAGAAAGTAGAAAAAGCACCCAAGTACACATAGTTTAAATAAATATGTGCAGATTATATGCCTTTAAGCATAGTAAAAGTAATTTAAATGGGGAAATACAAAGATACAGTCTACATGGCAACTAACCATTGTGTGTATCCCAAATGTCTATGCATATAAAATATATGTGGCATATAAAAGTGTAACACAAAGATGTAATACATTTTCAACTAAAAACTTGCATCTTTTCATTTTAGACTTGAGTTTACAAAATCACATTGAGTGGCAAAAATACTGACACACCAAATATGCTGAACTTGCAAGATAGGCAGCTATAGAATTAGGTGAATTTATAAGAGAGGAAGACTCAGCTGCAAGCAGTGATAGAGAAAAATAATGTTAGGCGTGGAGAAAACGGATGTGGAACAAAGCAGATGGTAAACCCTCTGTGTGTGTGTGTGTGTGTGTCTGTATGTCTGTGTGTTTCACTGGGCTTGGAGTACATAAATCACACAAAAGACTTTATTATGTGCACTGCACACCTTTAGTGTATGCATCCCTAATTACTCAGGCACAGAAGGAGAAATGGGGCTGGATCGTATGAATTTAGAAATATTTGTGAAGGGGAAGAAAAACCCCTCCCTCACTCTCTCTTTCCAAGCAGCACCAACATTTATCTTTCTGCAGCAGTGTTTAGCGTGAAAAGGGAGTATCAGGAGAGTTTGATAGGATCCAATTAAATTCCAACAGATAAAATAATGATGAATTGCAGTTGAGCTCCAATGAGACACAATGCACATTACTGTCATCCCCATAGTGCTAAGAAGGCATTGAGGTCATCAACTATAGGAAAATAGAACACAGTTGCAGCTGTACTATTTGTGTAGAAAACAGTCAAGGGAAATGAGGTTGGAAGGTGTTTGTGTGAGTGTGTGTGTTCAAGGTGGATGTGTAGACTGCAATTGTGTTCTGCATGAATCAAGGAGATCAGCACAGAAGCTGTTTTCCTTTGCCATTCAGATTCAAACCTATAGAAAGGAACATAAAGAAATCTAGGTTTCTCATTCTAATGGGAACTATATTTTTATTGCAGCAATAAAAAGAATTGAGTAGAAATAAGATTATGTCTATTAAAATACCAGACATTCCTATCACACATCGCCCATTAGATAAACTTATTTTGGTAAAGGGTTATGTTTTAAGTCTAATCTATCCTAGTTGACACTCCCCTATAAATAATTCAAAGACGTCTTAAAGGCATTTCTGCTGCTCAGAAACAATAGGTCTTAATAGGATCAATCAATCAATTCAAATTTATTGCAGTCAAAGACCAGTTCCCTTAATACATATGTAAGTAAAAATGGTCCTTATTTAATGTCCACTCATTCAGCATTGAATGTGTGATAGTGCTAAATGAGTGGTACCTATAACTGGTCTTCAAAATTCCAGCTGTTGCAGCTTACTGTGGTCACAATTGCAATTTGCAATTCCTGCCAGTTTGCCACAAGTAAAATCAGTGGAGAAGCCAGCAGGAAGTTAGAAGTTGCAATCACATGAAGTCCTCACTCAATGACCCATTGTGATTTGCTTAGCAGTGATAACCAAAGTCATGTGACATGGTGCTTTATGCATAGCGACTGAATTCCAATCCCAGTTAACATTGGTAAGAGTATTGAATTAAAATGTATGTGTAGATTGTGTTTACACATTTCATTAAACTATAGCTTGTTTAAGCTACAATTTGTTTCATACTCTCTACTGAGTATGAGTACTCTGTACTTATTATTTACAAACCACAAAGGGTAGATTCACATGCATGCACTAAAGCCGAATAAATCGTTGAATTTACAGTAGGTGGTGTGTAAATTGAATCATGTATTTCTTTTCCTGGTGACTGAATGCTCAGTCAGTTAATCCTAAAGTGAATAACATTTATATCCTGTTTTCAAACCTTCCAGGCACTTGGCCATTGTTTTTCAAAGAACTTGGTAACTATTTGATGCTTGATTAGGTGGAACAAGATGAAACTTAATCAAGGGGAATGTTAAGCAGATAACTCCACATAAACTCCAGGTTGAATATACAAGGCAAAAAAGTATCATTTGACTTGTTTAAACACCAGCTGATGGTGGAAAATGCTCTTACAAAGAGATTTGTCAGCTTAAAAAGAACAGTTTATTGAGTAAAGTATATAATATTTATTCCAGATTGCATACTCTTAGAAGGAAGAGATATTTTAATGCTGGAATTTTGGGAACATCAGTTTGTACATTCTAAAAACAATGTACAATAATAATAATAAAAATTAAGAATATCTTCACTGTGAATGTTTTCTTTGTCTTCCCTCTAGTATGTTTTTCTGTAATGGATCTTTTGCATGATTCACATATTTCTCTTTCTAGGTATTCCTCTGTCTTTGTCTCCATATCTATACTTTTCTGTGTCCTTCTACACCCATCTGCTTGTTTGCTTGTCATGCTGTGTACCCATCTGTGTACGTTTCTGTCCACCTACAAATGGTTTTTTTTTTAATTTTTAAAGACTGATCAATTGGGTTGTATATAGAAACATTTGGTGTAGACTTTTCAAAAAAGGAGTATTAAATATAGACTAGCAGAAGGCAACTGATTACTCAATCAGGAATAGAGACAATTAGGTCAGAGGATAAAAGTAGCTTTGTGTCCTAATTGTTATTATATCCTCTTCTTTAAACTTCCTCGGTTGCTTTTCAATGTCATTGTTGATGTTTTATTTCTTTTTGATGGTGTTTAATTTTGCTTTCATGGTATTGTGTATTTTTACTGTCAGTTACTTGGATTACATATATAAATACCATATCCCACTGGAAATCCTGTATAATGATTATGAAGAGGCCGATAGATTGCCAATAAAGCATTTAGTTTGTGTACAGGTCATAGGTGTGCCTAGATAAAAGGCCTCCTAGTTTTCTGTTTATTAAATTGCTGAAATTGTCAAAGGTGTGTAATTTTCTGCCATGTGGGGAGGAGAATACCACTTTTTGGCAGAGCACATGCTCTGAACTCTGACATTTCCAATTTATAAAGGGATCCACTAGACGTAACATGAAGTATGTGAAAAGATCCTGGAGAGAACAAAATCATACTGGCCAAATGGGGGAATACTCTGACCTGGGAATAAGGTAGCTTCCTATTTTTCTTTGAACAGAATTATTTTAGTGCCTAAGGAACAAGCAGTTGGATTTGGCCTCAGTTATTAGGAACCAGGTATCTCTGTTACTAACCGGGACACGGTGGCTCAGTGGCTAAGATGCTGAGCTTGTCGATTGAAAGGTTGGCAGTTCAGTGATTCGAATCCCTAGTGCCGCGTAAACGGGGTGAGCTCCCATTACTTGTCCCAGCTTCTGCCAACCTAGCAGTTCGAAAGCACATAAAAAATGCAAAGTAGAAAAATAGGGACCACCTTTGGTGGGAAGGTAACAGCCTTCTGTTTGCCTTTGGTGTTTAGTCATGCCAGCCACATGACCACGGAGATGTCTTCGGATAGCGCTGGCTCTTCAGCTTTGAAACTGAGATGAGCACCGCGCCCTAGAGTCGGGAACGACTAGCACATATGTGCGAGGGGAACTTTTACCTTTACCTTATCTCTGTTACTAGCCTATTGCAAAATGCTGTCTGTCTTCTTTTCCAAATGCTGATATTTTTATTTGTTTGATGCAAGCATTTATGCAGCAGCATTTATAGTTATCCACATGGTCTTCTATTTAGGTAATTTAAATATTTCTCACCCACAACATAGATTATTGTGCTATCTAGGCAATATCATCTATTCTGAGCAGTAGCAGTTCTCCAAAGTCTTGAGGCCAGGGGTTCATGTCACCCAATAACACCCTTCATGGATACAGGAAATAACAATAGGTTCTTTCGCAAGGAAAACCTTTCAACTCCCATATTTTCTTTTGTACACTGCTCACTTTATATCGAGTTATTTTTTTAAAAAAATAGCAAGGATAGTTGTTTAATATATATCTTTGTTACACTTAATTCATTTGAGCAGGGAAAGATAGGGAAACCATTATCATGAGATCAACCAGACAGATGGCATAGTGTTAATGGGAATCTGTTTTATATAAAGAGGTGGCTTTAGACAGTTATAGCGAAAGCAGAGGGACCTATTGTACATCTCCAGAATAGGAAGCCAGATCTACTTCAAAATGCATTGGCCTAATTTTGCTCTGGTTTAATTTTAGATAACCACTTTGCCATTTTTTTAAAAAAAAATTCTGGTGTATAAAATAAGGATTATGAAATAGATTTGCTTCTCATCAAATGGGTGAGAGGGGGCAGGTAGAAGTGTTGATTAGTTACTGTTTAAATCTGTGGTATGTAACTACAGAGTGCTGTTGTAATCTAAATAGGGTTGTTATTTTTTTTTTTAAAGAAAAAGTAAATAGAAATCCTGTTTGAGCTTTCAGGGCATGCACAGGATCCATCTGTGTATCTGTCAACAACAAATAAACGCAGCTTAAACGAAAATAATTGGAGTACAGCCATTCCTGCGCTGAAGTGCCAAGTCTTGAGGTTAGGTATCTGCAGCAATCACAACTGGCAAATCGGCAGTAGAAATTGAGGGATTTTCTTGCTGGTTTTGCATGCTGCAAGAATATAACACGAAGATTCAAGCTCAGACTATATTGATTAAGACTGTGTTGTTCTTTAATCTTTAAAATATTTATCCATTTGTCTGATACTCCTTGTTTCTTTAAGATATCTACAATGAAGACAGAATTATGGGTATATGGATACCCAGAGAGGGAAAGATGCATATCTGGATGGCTGCTACTTATCTGCTACACTAAAGAAACAGTTTTCTTAAGGGGTTAGGCCTTGAACTTCATGTTCCTAGCAGAGGCTGTCTGCCCAGGATTACATCAATTTCCAAGAATCTCTACCCATCCAATTCGGTCTAGCAGATTGGGCATGCTGCAGATCCTGTCAGCCAAAGGCTGTTGGGCCTCTTCTGGAGTAGCCCCTGCTCTGTGACATATTCTCCCCACAGAGTAAATTAGAATGGCCTCAACCCTGCTGGCTTTCTGAAAGGCTGGCTGTGTACTTGAGCCTGAGGCTCTGAATGTGCTAACAGCTTCATTTCTTAGGTTTACTATTAATTGGTTCATTATCTCAGCTACCGTATATATTAATTTTGGATGTTTTCATTGTTTAAATGTTTTTATTATTTTTATAATTTTAGAACTGCTAGCTAGACATTGGTTGGGATAGGTGACTATAGAAATTGATTGATTGATTGAATGAATGAATGAATGAATGAACGAAAAATTAATGTTTGTTCATTCGTTTTTAAGTCCTGGCCCCATAACTTTAAAAAAAAATCTTGTCCTGCAGAAGAGATATTGCTGGCAATGAAATTACCAACCCTAAAGGATAACTGGGAAGGTGTTGGGGATGAAAGCACCCTATTTTTATTTTTGAATTTTTAATGAGTACTAGGAGCACTTGTGGGGAGGAATCTAAACTGCTGGTTGATTATGGCCTGCTGAGATTAACAGTTGTAGCAGAATCATGGAGGAGAGTGAGAACTGGAAAATGGACTGGGGGAAAGCATTGAACCAGTAGCTGGCTTGTGGTGGGGGCATTTTGTGAAAATATGCAGTCTGGCCAAAGGCTAGGGTAACTTCCTTTAAGGTTAAAGTCTAATCAAACATTTCAATTTAGCCCTTCCAACTTAAAACCCATGCTTTTCAGTGACGTATTGAGTAAAATAGCTGTTATCCAGAATTTTATCTGCTATCTAAGAGTCGTGGGTTTCAGTGGTTAGAATGCAGTACTGCAGGCTAATTCACTATTCATTCCAGGAGTTCAATTCTGAGTGGCTCAAGGTTGACTCAGCCTTCTGAGGTCGGTAAAATGAAGTCCCAGATTGTTGGGGACAATACGCTGACTCTGTAAACCGCTTAGAGAGGGCTGTAAAGCACTGTGAAGGGGTATATAAGTCTACTTGCTATTGCTATCTCGTCCTTAACTTTGTATTTATCATGGATAAATACAGAAGAGTGGGGAATTTATGCCTCCCAGCTTTGTCCACCATACTATGGTGTAATATAGTAGACTAGAAATATGGTTGGGAAAGGACAAAAACGGACCTTAAAAATTTATCTTGATAACCAGATGTACCATTTTATAAACTCCTAGTTTTCAATGGAAGATGCTATATTTGTTATTCAGGATAGTTATGGAGGTGTCAGTATATTATTTATACTTTTATTGAATGGTCTCTCCTCCTGGGTTATTTGGGATAATCTTAAACATGCCATTGAATTACCCATAACGCCATGTTTTGTAGAATTTCAGTACCCTCATTGATTAATCCTCAATTAAGAATGGTTAATTATTTAATGCGCTCCTTAATGTTGATCAGCCTGTCCCAACTAGTGTCTGTTCTTCACTTACCACAGGGTAAGATTTTAGATTTGTTTGTTTGTTTCCCTGAAGTTCGTGATCTAAAAATGGAGACTCTTGTGTATAAGAGTGTATAACTGTGGTCGTGGTCATATCATTCTCTGGTTAATTTTAGACTGAAAGCTGATAGAAACTTCTGAGGGTCAAGGACCATTTAAAATTATCCAGTTAAAGTACTTGATTTATCTAAATAGTTTCATGAATGCTTTGGGGAATTTCTCATGGTATCTGTCAGTGATACTGTTAAGTGCCATGTCTGACCTCTGAAAAATGGAAGTAATTGAGGTGGTTGACATTGGCTCTCCTAAGAACCCATTTCTCTCTGATAGAGCCAAATCAGCCCACTGATTTATTAGGGATTTAAAAGTAGCGAGGCAGATGGGACAACAGATAGTAGAAAGACTTTTTTGATAAATCAGATTGATGTACAATACGAAGCCCATCTGAAAATCCATTTCAGATCTTCTGCTCTGCTGTTCTTTTACATAGGTCAATATCAGTTTCATGTGCTTTGTGATATTTTGTTTACCAGAATGTTGGAGGGAGGTACTGTTGGTAGCTCAATTTGAGCAATTTGCTTTATCTGTTCTAATTTGCTCTTTTTTCCCCAATGTTGGGACAGGCTGCATGGCTGAAAATTTAGAAACCTCTTGTCCAATTTTTGAGGTTCTTTTCAGGTTGTAGGTCTCAGGGATTTGGACAGATTTGTGACAGATGAAACTAAATGTCAACAGAGGCCCATCTAATGATCTGTTTGAAGAACTCCTTTACTGCTCTCCAGCAACCACAAAGGACAGACTAACATTACTTTCCTGTATTAAATGGCATATGCTCCAGCAAGATTGAATTGGACCTTGGGGAAATCCTTCTATAGCACATCTGGCTCTTCCTCTGAGAGAATGTTCAGAAAGTTAGCGTTGAACAGAGTATTGTTTAAAATTTTAGGTGTTGACCTACAGTGTTTTATCCCCATTATGTTCTACATGAGACCCCTATGGGAGGTCATCTTGGGTTTTGGAGTGGGAAGTCACCAATAATGCTTCTATTGCTCAGAATGTGCCCTAAGTTTAAAAAACATGGGCAAGATAAAGAACAAATTTACAGATGATAAAAGTGCAGTGAATAAATAGGTTATTGGTTTGGGATGCTTAGATTAGCCTCTTTTGGCTGAAAGAGCTGATTCACAGTTGGAAAGTGTTCCTTAAATCTCTTCCGTCACTGGATTTGTCAGGCATGCCAAGTCTCAGCTGTCTCCCTTCCTTAGCCAATTGGGTTTGGCAACAGTTAGCTGCTGCTTTTCTTATCTTCGGTCTTGACTACTGCAACACACTGTAGGTAGTACTACCCTTTAAAAATTTCCAGACCTTTCAGTTGGTATCAAATGCAGCACAAAGGAACGTGCTCCTATGAAGCTTGTGTGAAAGATCTACAGATATGGTATACAGTGTTGAGTGTTGGTATTGAACATTTAAGTCATAAATAGGATCTGAATATTTGGCTCATCTATTAGGAGCTACTCTAACTGTTAGGTTTTGCAGGAATGGCCCTTTTGGAAATCTTCCAGGTATCAAAGCTTTCTATTTCAGTGGAGAGGGAATGTTGCTACATTACTTCTTTGGAGGTTTGTATTTGGCCCAGCTTTCTTGGTGCTAAGAAAATCTGTAAAAACACATCTTTTTTGAATTGTGAAATTAATGTAATGCTTGTTTTAATGTTACTTTAAAATAAAATATATCTATTAATTGTATTCTCTCTCTCTAAAAAATATCATTAGACAAGATATACATTAAATGTATAATGTATAATGTATACATTAAATTATAGAGTTATTCCTGATTGATACTTTAAAAACATCAAGAATACATTACAGCAGGGAATGAAAGCAGAACCCCACAAAAGCACAAAAGGTAAACTTCATCCAGTAACG
Source organism: Pantherophis guttatus (assembly GCF_059756535.1). Classification (NCBI taxonomy): domain Eukaryota; kingdom Metazoa; phylum Chordata; class Lepidosauria; order Squamata; family Colubridae; genus Pantherophis; species Pantherophis guttatus. The sequence goes on from NC_142064.1 coordinate 224,738,536, forward strand.
CGGCAAGATCCTACCTACCCAGGTAGTTTATTTAATTCAATTCAGGTGCCATCTGACTTTGAATGGCTTACTATATAGTAAAAATACAATCCAAAATAAAACAAGATAGGATCTAGTTGCTTTATTCAAAAACATAGATAATCCACATAAACATATCTGACAAGAGTCCATCTATCTTAGCCCAAGGTCTTCTGTGCCATATACAAAGCCAAAAGAGTGGGAGCCATGTGGCCAGGTATATACCCTGTTTCCCCCAAAATAAGACATCTCCTGATAATAAGCCCAATTGGGCTTTGGAGAGCATGGCAATAAGGCCAAGAGCTTATTTCAGGGTTCAAAAAATATAAGACAGGGTCTTATTTTCAGGGAAACACGGTAGATAGACAGACAAAAAAAGATAGATAAGATAGACAGACAAGATAGATAAACAGATATATATATAAATCAATATTTATATAGGTATAGCAACGGTAAAGACAAACGTTACAATGGAATTGATTTTTACTAGTACCCAGATGGTGTTTCATCTTGGAGTCTTTTGAGGAATTGGCATTGACTTTAAATAAGTCAGTGTAATAGGCAAGGCTAATAAGATTTCTGTAACCCATCCTTTGCTCTTCTATTTCTCCCTCCATGCATACACGTGTTATATAGTGAAAGGGTAATATCATATGTATCAACAGAGTTATTTTTAAAACGTTTTATGTGTTTTTTTTAAAACTCAAAGCAAGACTTGGGAGGCAAGTAATAGTTTCTGCTCCCCCCCACCCCAAGACATTTTTGAAATTGTTTTTGCCATAACAATGAATAAAATCTCAGTGATACTAACAATAATTACATGGGCATACAGGTTTTGCTTTGAGAGTCCTCCAAAAGGTAGCATTGCTAAAGCTACGCTTTCATTACTAAGAATCCCAGCAAGAATCAAGGTTTCAAATCAGGGTGGGATTTGTCATAGAGCCTTCCGCAGCATAGATTTCCAAGAGGAAAAAAATAATAATTCTTTCCCTGCTATGCTGCTGATGGTAGCTGCTTTCTGTGTGTTCCTTCTCTCGGAAAGAACTTTGCATCCATTCTTCTCTGTGTTTTACTGGTTGATGATCTGGATAGTCCTTGGGAGTCTGCCTGGCACCTGTGCTTTCTGCATCCAGAGTAAGTAAAAGTGAGAGAGCACATACAGTAGAATTTACGCATAAAATGCAATGGACCAATCTGGAAAATTGCTAGTCCAAAATGTGTTAAAACATTTCTGCCAGGTTTTTTGGACAGAGGCATGTTGCCATCCCCCATCTCAATGGTGCTGGTGTGGAAACATTTGTATTACAATTTCAGAGTTGTCCTCCAAAGCCAAGGAACTAACACGTTCTACCATTCCGAGATACTCTGTGCGTATGTATAATGTAATGTTTGCTGATGGTGTAATTTTGTGAGAGCCTAACAAGCAAATTCAGGTTGCTGTGTGCTACATCCATTAAGCCAGCCTAATACATTTGCAGAAGTGTATAATTGTAAAAATGTGAATAGAGAGAAGTTAACAACATTGGCATGAAGCCACAAGCAATGTAACAAACATGATTATTTAATAAACTGACCTTCATTATCTTTTCCCACATGTTTGTTTGGAAATAAGCCCAATTGATGCCAGAAGACTACCTTCCAAATGCATGTATTTTAGTCTAAATAGTTAGAAGTTGTCAGAGTACAACTAGATACAGTTAAGGATAATAGTGAAACACAAAATTGGCATAAAATAAAGTAGACAACCCAAATGCTCAGCTTTGTTGTGTGGTGTCAGACTGCTGGCCATGGTTCAAATTTATTGGCTGCTTTCCTTCCTGTTTTCTTCAAAAGACCTCCCTTTTAAACTTCCTCTCTAGCTCTTGGGATGCATTTCTATTCCCTTCCTTTATGTTTAGAATTTGGAAATCCAGGAATACTCTTAAGCAATTATTGGCAAGACCAGCATTCTGGATTGTTTTTCGTCTAGATGAATTTTAGAAACACTGGCAACTGTAGAAGCAAACGGATTCCTAGTTCTTGGGAGTTTTTTTTTCCAGATGTGCCCATCCATTCTTTTGGTCCAATGTAGTATTAAAAGAGAAATTACATTCAGTGCCTTCTTAATTATGTAAGAACATGCATGGCATGTTTTTAGCTGTCTAATGTAGCCTTTGTTCTTCGCTGCATTGAAGCTGTTGAATTCATTAGCTTCAAGCAAGTTCTCCAATGTATGAGATAATACATTCTAAATATGCACTGTACCATTGCTGGCTACAGATGATGGTTTATAGAACTGACTCCTTTATATTGCACTCTGAGGTAGTCCTTTAAGGTAGTCCTTTAATCAAGCAGACCAATTGTTGAGTTCAGGAATTTATCTTTCCAAACTATGTACTGTGGGCTGCCGAAATTGCCTTCAGGAGGGAGGGAGGGAGGGAGGAAGGAAGGAAGATATCCTACCTTAAAGGGGAGTCAAAGAGATGTACTACACAGTCTTAATGTCATAAGAGGTATTGTAATAAAGTTGATTATTCATGAACATAATCCCTCATCTTGTTTAAGTCCTTGACTTATGCCATATGTTGCAGAAGATCACCAGAAGTCTTAATAATTACCACCAAGAAAATGTTTGTCAGATAGAAAGGGTCATGTTACGTGAGACAAAAATGCACATATCTGTCTCTTCTGTGTAAACTGTTTTTGTCAGAGTGGGTTTCTAAAGAGTTAATAATCTGCCAGTTCCCACTTTGTACCCTATTCAAAAGGAATTCATTTCCAAAAAGATCCAGGGCAGAGAAATGCAAATAAGTGTTTCGGACAGCTGCAGGCTGTATGCCTTTCTGAGATGCCAGGGCCCCAAATGAGACATGTCAGAGTACAAATTGAAAATGCCAATTTCACTTATTCTGCCACACTGCTCGTCACAGCTAAATCCTTCCCTGCCACCCTCCCAAAACACTTTTCTCTTTCCAAATGATGGGTACTTTTCCTTTATGTAAATATACGTGACCTTTTTAAAGTTATTCCTATATACAGCTTCTTTGATCTGTTTCCAATTAGTCTAACACAACCAAAAAAGAATGGGACATGAACATACACAAATACAGTCACACACACTTACACAATTGCATGTACCACATTATGCAAACATCAATTATTTTCAAGTCTTTACTGACCTTTAAATAGTTTATATATTATATTGCATAAAGATATTATTGATGTGAGCTTATATTAGCTGCACTTTAATTATCTGAACTTGTGAGTATACAATCTGTATTTAGAGTTCTATATTCTATTCTTTAAGGGACACAGTGGTTCAGTGGCTAAGACACCGAGTTTGTCAATCAAAAGGTCGGCAGTTCAGCGGTTCGAATCCCTAGTGCCGCATAATGGGGTGAGCTCCCGTTACTTGTCCCAGCTTCTGCCAACCTAGCAGTTTGAAAGCATGTAAAAAAATGCAAGTATAAAAATAGGGACCACCTTTGGTGGGAAGGTAACAATGTTCTGTGTTCCTTTGTCATTTAGTCATGCCAGTCACATGACCATGGAGACATCTTCGGACAGCGCTGGCTCTTCGGCTTTGAAATGGAGATGAGCACCGCCCCCTAGAGTCAGGAATGACTAGCACATATGTGCGAGGGGAACTTTTACCTTTACCTATTCTATTCTTTGGGGCAGATAGTTGGTATTGCACACCAGCCTTTCCAGCTTGATGTTGACTGGGTTACCGTCAGCATCTAACTTGGACAGTGCCATGCTGGTGAAGGATTATTCTAGGAAAAGCATTTATGGAAGAGAAAATTAATGAATGGTTGATTGAATGTGCCATCAAGTTGTTGATTCTTGGCAACCAAATAGATATTCTCCATGAAAATATAATAATAGTTCAGATAAATACATCAACCCCCAGATAGGACACTTGGTTGAAACGCCTTAATGGTTGAATTTAATATTTTACATTTTTTAATTTTAAAACCAATTAATACCATATTCTGCACTTTAGGCAAGCCTTCCTCAAATTGATGCTCTTCAGATATATTATTCAATGACTCCGGGCATATATGTGAAGAATGTTAAATAGGTAAAGCAGGTTTTAAACAGCTGAATTTAATTAAAGAATATTTTATATCATTAATATTATAGATCAGGGGTTTTTCAAGCTCAGGTGCCATTGCAGAAGCTCATATAGTGGGCAAATATCTGTCAGGCATGAACAATCAGATCCACGTGTGAAGACTTCAATTAGCTCTTTTAGTGCTCCAGCCAGCCTATTACACAGAAGTCTTCTCAAATTGGCAGTTTGCACCTGGATCAGACTAGATAAGGTTCAGTGGCATTCAAAGTTAGTCAGACTTCCTTCTCTTATGCCCACATAGGGATTCCAGACTAATTCCCTTTTGACTCCTCCTCACTCCCCAACAATATCTTACAAATGCCAAGATCTTAAATTTCAGCCTATTAGCCTTTAGAAGAAGGCCAAAATGTTTCCATATAGTTCTTGGGTTATAACCAATTATTTAATGACAAGTGTTAAGGAATTTGCAGAGCAACTCTTGAGTAGCAAGGATGTGCACATCAAAGCGATTGAGAGTAGTTACGAAATAACACAGCCAGCACACAGATACACTGAGTTGTGTTTACTTTCAGGAAATAGTAATAAGGCACAGTCCAATAAACAGTCCAGGTCATACACAGATAAAGCAGTAGATGGTTAAACATTAGTCCAGGGATAATCCAATAACAAAGTCTTCTTACCAGTCATCGTAGTCATACACATTAACAGTTGCAAACAGTAGCAAACACAGCAAAACAGCAGTAAATAGTACACAGCAAACAGCAAAGAGCATCAAAGAGCATCAAAGAGAAACAAACCATGTTTCTAGCTCCCTCTTAAGGACATTGGCTACAGAGCTAACCAATCAGGACACAGTATGATGCAATACAGCAATAAAGTAGTCTTAAAGCTATATTGATAGTTTATATATTGCCAACCCAACAAGTTAGGTAAAATCATTTCCTAACAACAAGACTTGCAATGGAGTTAAACAAGAGGAATTTGCAATGAGTCCATCCATGTAGTTATGTGATTATAATCCAGGCACTTGATGCCTGCTTCATGAGTATGATATTGTAGTGAGCCATAGTCACATGATCACAGTTTGCTAACTTCTCACAAAGATAATGGGAAAGTTGCCAGGAGTTGCAAGTTGCAATCATATGAGGTAGTTGCTTAAGAATCTCCTGGAGTTCTTGCTTAACAACAACAATCAGAACTGTCAGAATTGCTATCACTAAGCAATGGAGTCACATGAAAACTGTAATCCTTAGCAATAGCAATCCTGGTCCCAATTATCATCATAAACCAAGAGCTACCCTCATAGAGAACTTGGCCATTGTTATTTAATATGGGAAAACATGAACATCGTGTAACTCTACGCCTGTGAGTGCTATGTGACTAACCCTTATTAATTAAGGCTTGAGACCTATATTTCTATAGTATGGACCTCATATTATGATTCTGTATTGTTTCTGGCACTCTGTGCAAAAAAAAAAAAAGATTGGTCACATCATTTGACACAGCTCTCAGGAAGTGAGTATTTCTGTTGTGTGTTTTGTTTCTCATTCTACCATGTTTCCCCGAAAATAAGACCCTGTCTTATATTTTTTTGAACCCTGAAATAAGCGCCTGGCCTTATTGCCATGTGCTCAAATGCCCGATTGGGCTTATTATTAGGGGATGTCTTATTTGGGGGGAAACATGGTATATGCATAACAGTTCACCTGTATTCTGTATGCTTTATAGCTTTTTTTTTTTTTTTTAATACAAATTAAGACAAATTGGATTTCCATGGAAGTTGAAGAGGAGGTAGAGGAAAGCAAGACTTGGAAGGATACATGGGTTGGGGAAGATACTTGTTGCCTTCTTCATCTTTTTGGCTTCTTCTTACACCTTGGTGGCTAATATAGTGCCGTGGCTGAGCAGGGAGGAGGTATTTCCAGAACAGGGGGAAAGCTGCACCTGTGGTATCCATAGTTCCCTAACAAACTCCAGCAAGCTATGAATCTTTCATTTAATCTCTCCTGACACGCCTGTCATTTTCTCCGGAGAAAAGCAGAGAATCTCTCGCCAAAGGAGGTCATTAGCTGTCAGGGAAGGTTCCGACTGCCTTCCTGTCTTCCTATCGATTAAGCCTCCACATGCACGCAGGCACTGTGAAGGGAATATTGATGAGGCTGCAAGAAGTTTGTCTGAAGCAAGAGATTGGGTTAGGTTTATTTTTCACGGAGATAGATGGGGTGAAGGCTCATGGTGATGTAGGATGGAAATACAATTCCCAATTTGTGTGCCTCTGTAATCATCCTTCTTAGAGAGATAGTCTTCCTTAAGTCCGTTGCATTTTCATTTTCTTTCCTGCTGTAGAAGAAGCCGAACAGTATTTGCCAGCTCAAGAGAGACAAAAGTAATGTCTCCAGTTGCTGGGAGGCTTTACATTCTATTCTTTCTCAGTTTAAATATTTATTCAGACAAAGGCTCCTTGCTCTGTTGTCTTATTTTGAGGAACAGGTGCACAGCATTCCTGGACGCTGAATGGTGATAAGAATAAAATAACTTCAATTTGTACTTTTTATTAATTTATACAGTGACAGCATCCATTTATAGCTTGTATATTACTTGAATAGGTCTGAAAATCACTTTGTTTTAGGTTTTGTGTATTCTTGGATTGTATTTTAACAACAAACCCAGTTTATTAGGTGATGCGATTTTGTGTCAAGGACCATTAGCCTCAACAGCTCAAATAAATTATGCTTGTGATTTGACATCCAGTAGATTTTCTCAATTCCTACCAGTCATTCTCTACTGGTAAGGAATATTACAAATCTAGAACCACACTGTTTTAACATTGCCTAAGTAGGCAAAGGAAAAATTAAAGTGGGAAATAATTTAGATGCATTGGATTGGTACCCAGTTCGGACTTTCCCCCAAAGTGCATTCTGTCTAGCAGAACTGCAAAGAAGCAGCTGAGGAAAAAAATAAACAAAATTGTGTTGTTGTTGTTGTTGTTGTTCCCTGGTTATTGGGAAGATTTCGTGTCTGACCAATCTGTCTTGCTTTTGACATGGTCATAATTGGCAGAGGAAGATCCAGGTAGGTGCACTTGAAATTAGTGAGAATAATGTGATGTCCTCCACTGGCCTTTCATTTGCCTCTTGGTTTGTATCTGCTATTTTTGTGTAAGGTTGACTAATAGACTCTGTGCCCTGTTGTGTCTTCTTTGGCAGTATTTCTATGAAGGGAATGACATCAGTGACCTTCCAGTGAACCTTTCTGTTGTGTGGAATGGAAACTTCATAATTGACAATCCCCAAAACATCCAAGGTAAGCTGAAATAGGGAATGTAGAAACACCTTCAGTTATAACAAAATTTCTCCATAGTAAACTGTCTCCACACTTAATCTTTGAACCAGCCAGCTGGGGACCATATTAGAATTAACAAACTGCCACAAATGAAAATTCAGAACATTTTGCCCATATGAGCACACACTGTTCCTTACGCATAGCAAAGTTAAAGGAGGCAGTCTAGAAAGACCTGATTTTATAACTTATTCTCTCTGTGTGTCTAATGTGTCTCTGGAAATGCTGCAAGTTATTCAGTTAACTAGATGCACATCCTGTATAGCAGAAAACCATGATCAAGTTATTTTCCTAATACAATCTAGGTCAGTGATGGCGAGCCTTTTAGACACCAAGTGCAGATGACACAAAACTGGGGGAATTGCTAACACTTTGGAAGATAGTTTCAAGTTCAGAAGGGTCTTAACAGACTTGAGCGTTGGGCTCCATTCAACAAGATGCAGTTCAATGGTGAGAAGAATAAAGTCCTGCATTTAAGCAGGAATCTATCTTGTACCAGTACAAGATAGATATTATCTGACTCAACAGTAGTGCCTATGAGATGCGTCTAGGTGTCCTGGTGTATGTAAGTATGGCTCAGTAGTGTGCTGCAGCTGCCAAAAAAGTCAATACGGTCCTGGGTTGTGGGGATAGTATCAAGACCAAGGGAAGCAATAGTATCACTCTATATCACACTGATGAGGTCACATTTGGAATACTGTGTCCAGTTTTGGTCACAACAATATAAAAAAGATGCCAAGGACCTAGCAAGAGTGCAAAGAAGAGCAACAAGTGTTTTGGAGGCTAAATCCTATAATGAATGGTTAAAAGCACTAGGTATATTTCTTTTAACGAAGAAGAGTATGATAGCAGTCTTCCAATACTTGAAAGGCTGCCCCAGAGAAGAGGATGTTAATTTATTCACCCTAACACCTGAGGGCAGGACAAGAATCAATAGCTGGAAGTTCTCCAGAGAGAGATGTAATCTAAGGAGAAATTTCCCCTACAGCGCGAACTATTAAGTAGTGGAAGGGTTGTCTCCCAGAGTTGTGGGTGCTCCATCGTTGGAGGTTTTCAAGAAAATATTGGACAACCATTTGTCCAAGATGGTTTGAGAACTCCTGCATTAGGCAGAGGGTTGGATTAGAAATTTAAAAAAACAAAACAAAAACATCCTAACATCTAAAATTACTCATCAGAGGATAGTCTGTTTAGCAAATTCTACCTTGCACCAATTTATCTTTGAGTGTATTCTTTTCTTCGCAGCTCACTTGTACAAGTGCTCAGCTCTGAGGGAAAGCTGTGGGCTGTGCCTGAAAGCAGATCCACGCTTTGAGTGTGGCTGGTGTGTGTCAGAAAAACGATGTTCCCTCCGTCAACACTGCCCAGTATCGGAAAGCAGCTGGATGCATGCAAGTAATGGCAATAGCCGTTGTGCAGATCCCAAAATCCTTAAGGTATGTTTGGGATGGGGGTTGCACTGCCAAAGAAAAGGGCCTTTCTCTGTTCTCTTTCTTAAATAGTATACAAGAAATTGGCTGTGTCACAGGATGCCTGGAAATACTTGGTCCTGTAATATTTTATGGACTGATAGGCATACCCTACAGCTGTTGGTATTAATCAGCTTTGTACACTACTGATTTCATGTTTATAATCTCTTAGTTTACCTAGCTGTGGTATCAGCGGAATTTTCCTGGCAAATCATGAAACAGTGTCAGAGGAGGCTAAGAATTATAGGATTTGACGTGTAACACATCTGGCAGATACCATGCTGGGGAAAGCTGGTGTGTATAACATTCCTGTGGCACACAATACCGCTGTCAGTTTAGACTACTAGTTCTTCAGCTGTTACAAATACTTTTATTGTGCCATTTTACTTTTTAGAGGCTCTTTTTAATAAATTTGGTAAAATCCTCTCTCTCCTTCATAAGTTTTCATGGAATACTAATGCTTATTTGATTATGCTACTGCTATCATTGACATGCTGCTGATGAGATGATATATAGAGGATGTGATTCAGTGGTTAGAGTTAGATACATATCCTACATGCCATTTCTAGGTCTAATTTTTCTCCTTTTCTATTTAGCTTCTCCCTGTGACTTTTGTTCTGCTCTCACTGTAGAATTGAGATGTTTAATATCAATCAATATTGAAGAGTCTTGCAAGAGTTCATTGTTCAAATCTTTAGAATTGCTCTGAGGGCAATTGGTCAGATCTAATGAATTACTCTGAGGGCAATTCCCTCTAATAGGCAGGGGCTGGAAGTGAATTTGGCACATATTCACTGCATTACAAGCCATTTGTTTCTAGAGCACCTCTTGTATATATTAAACCCACACTCTGAATCTAAGTCTGTCTGCTAAAATTTAGTGATAGAATTCAGTCATTATGGTAGATCAACATTATGCTTTTATGAGGTTTCTACATAGCTTCTCCTGTGTTTAGTCCTGAAGTTTGTATATCTATCCAGTTATCTTTGCATCTAAGAATAGAAAGGAGGTGTTGAAAACAAAGGAAAGAGCAAGAGGTTTAGGAAACTGCAGATATCTCTCCTGCAAAACTAGATGCCATTGAATATTAGTCTGAAAATGAGCTGTAACCTTTTTGATACAGTTTCATTTCATTTTTTTTCATTTTATTAGATTTCTATACCGCCCTACTCCCGAAGGACTCAGGGCGTGCACAGCCAAACAATAAAAACACATACAATACAAAATTTAAGAAATAGAATAAAATCAAATTAAATAATTTTGGCCCCGACAAATTTAAAACCCCAAACTTTTAAAACCAATCTAAAATTGAATATATAAAATACTAAAAGATATTTAAAATTTTAAAAATCTTTTATAAAAGAGGGGGAAAATTAGGCCAGGCCGGAAATACAGTTTCCTTTCTGATTGTAACACGTTTTGTAATTGTTGAGATCCCCTCCCCTCTCTCTTTCACTCCCACTCCCATTCCCTCCCCTCTCAGTAATCTCTTCCTCTCATTTCATCATTCAGTTTTGGTCTCCTATTCCTTTTACTGCTCTAGTGGAAGGGATCTTTTTGTCACAGCCCATTCTCACCTGTGTGGGTTCCCCCCCTCTTTTGACTGTTTCTCCTGGAAGGATATATTTCTATGTACAAGAATGAGGGAAAATTGGTCCAGATCAGTGTTTCTTAAAATGTGGTCTGAGGACTCCTGGAGCCTCCACAAGTCTTTCCCAGGATTCTGCAAAATCAAAATTATTTGCCGGATATTAAAGATGTTTGCAATAATTTAAAATATTCTCATTATTACTTTTTATATGTTACACGAATATTTATGTAATAATGGGTTCAATATTGTTACTTTTACATGATTCAATATATATATAATTCAATATATAATTTTATGAATGCATCAATTTTAATTTTTAATATCTAAATATCAATATATATAACCCATACAAACAAAAACATTTTTGGGATCCTCCATAATTTTTAAAAGTGGGAGGAGGTGATGAGAGCAAAAAGTTTAAAATAATCTAGATGGTAGATTATTTAATTTGTAAGAGCATTATCCTATTTAAAGGGCAAATAATTTTAATTGGTAGCTCTAATTCAATTATTTTAAATTTCTGTCCTGGTCTAGTCCTTTTGGAGAATTTTTCTTGGCAAATATATAAACAAACACATGTGTTTGGGATCTTATTCCATTTTTCACAACTCTTTTTCCAGTTACAATTTTTCTTTTGGTGATCAGCCTTAATTTGCTTCCCTGAAGGTCACAGCTATTCCATCCACCATTTGCTGTGGCAATCAAAAGTTTTCCCAACACCTATAGCATTTTAAAAATAGCAATATTTTGCAAATATTTTAATTTTACGCCAAACTAAATCTTCTCTCATATGTCCCCGATGTTTTGGTTCCAAATCTTGGTTTCCAAATTTTGATTGGAAAGGAAGGGAGTTTTTATTTGTTCCCTTGTTTTTTGTTAAGAAAACATCTTGTGATCCTGAATAACGCACCTAGCATTGTACAACTTATATTATAAACACATCTCAACAAAATTGCAACAGCAGAAATCTTAAGGATAAGTCATACCTTTAATGGCTTTAAATTGAGCTCCCAAACTTAAACCTGCAGAAAATAGGCATCATGTCCCCAAGCAATAATATTTTGGTTCTTAAAAGCTTCATCCTTTTAAATATGAATGTTAGAATCCTAAATTTGGGTTCATGATATCTACACATGGTGCTAGTAATGAGTTATGGGCTTTTATGAACAGAGTGCACTATGTTGTGAAGTATCAGTTGTCATAGGAAAAGGAGAGAATTTAATAATGTAAGACCACAATAAAGTCTCAGAGCTACCAAGTGGGTATGGCAACATATGGATGGCTTATCTGCAGTTTTTAAGTAATTGTCAGCATTTCGTTCTAATACAATTCTACATTACTAAATTATGAAAACTAAATTAAGAACTTGTTCCTGCAGTTGTAAACCCTGTGTAAGCAGATCAAATGGTTTATTACTGTGTACTTTTGGGGTGGGTGGGTGTTACATTGTTATTGCTTTTTCACAGGTATTGCTGTGCAGGCTTCAGGAAAATGCAGTGATAGTATATTTGCTAGGATCATCCAGAGTGCATGGAATGAGGGGTATAAAATATGCTGTGCAGTTTGTTTGTTTGTTTGTTTGTTTGTTTGTTTAATCCTGGAAAATACAAGTAGTAAAGTTACTTAGTTTGTTTCTCTTGGGAGAGAAACAGTGGATGAGTTTACACAGCAAGCTGAGATACTTTTAAAAAAAAACACTCACAAAAAAACCCCCAGTTTGTTTATTAAGCCATAAATTGTGGATTCAGAGATTGTGCAGTTACAGTAATTAGCCAAAATCCAAGCAAAATTAAATGTTAAAGCTTGCCGTTATGATGCCAGCCTGTGATTTCTGCTAGATTGAAGGGAAATAGGGTTAAAGTACATCCATTTAAAATAGAAAGCTGGTGTCTGAGATTTTAGCTTTCAGAAGAGAAGTATTTTAATGCTGAAAAATAAATTCAGCTCTATCTTTCGATGCACTGCTCAGATAATGCCTTCCTCTTCCTTGAAACATTGCCACAGAAAACAATGAAGGAGATTTGTAGAAGATCTTTGATAGGAAAAAAAGATGATTATCTGCTTCAGCTATAACTTCTCTAGTCTAGTAGAAGCATTGTAAAAGAGCTCTAAGAGAGCTGATTTGGGAGAATCGGTGAGAAAATATTGTTCTGGCTGTCAGAATAAAAAAAGCATTTATGTGATTACTAATTAAATTAAGTTGCTCTTGATTGATTTGACAAGATTGTTGTGGTTACCCCTTCCCTTTAGCATCGTAATTGTGCTAAGAAAAACTTCACAATTGCTATCTCTTATTATTGTAATAAAATCAAGCCAAGTGATTGAGTGTGATCTTAATATTCCCATTTTACTCACAGGAAATTGAGAGATTTTGAGTTAATATTAAAACACACTCCATGTCAGGCCATTATTTTGTCTTTTATCACTTTGGCATGATATTACTGTCCAAAATCTGACCCCAAAGTTCCCTTTGCTTTAAATTGTGTTTAGGATATGAAGAGTGAATCTATCACATGAAAATGCTACATTTTGTTGCCAGACTTCTCTATGAAAGTCCCTTTTTTGGATCCCAACTAACATACACTTTGCTGACTGCCAGATTGCAATATTCAAGCTGGGTTCTGTTGTTTCCAGGATGGATAAAAATCGATGATTTCTTAAAAAAAAATAAGATTCTTTTTACTTAAATCCGATTTTTTTTATTTTTATTAAATTTATTTTAATAAAATGCTTTTGGAGTAAAAACCTATCTAAAGATAGTTTTCTATTTAAGATACATTAATAATTTAGTTTATTCAGCATGAAATGGAGCTCAGTTATATAGCATGAAGCTATACATTCTGCAATATTGGGACTGTCAGTGAGTCGCTGTGGGACAAAGATGACAATTGCTCTTTAAAAATTATGATTTAAATTGAGTTGAATTAAATCAAGCCTTTTTACTAGTGATTTAAATCATGATTCACCCTGGTTGTTTCAAACTTTGGCTTACTTCTCTGCCTCCAGTCTTATGCTCTGTAGTTAACATTCTCAACTGCAGGGACAGATCAGCTATTCTGAAATTAAATGGTAAAATAATCAAGACACTTAGTAGACGATTCATTATTTTCACATTTTGGGGACTGGTATTTCTTACATTCACTTGGCAGATATGAAGGGTTGTGCTCCGAAACCAATTAGATGAAGAGGGCTGCTGTTTGTCAGACAGAGCTGGGGTGGGAGTTTGTGTATAAGGAGAGAACAAAATAGCTGGATTTTCCTGCCAGCTCTGGCTCCCAAGTGTCTTGTTTAACGATGACCCCACACACACAGTGTGTCAAGCAGTGTCAATTTTTTCCCAATGTTGCTTCTCCCCAAACATGTGGCCCTTGTCAGTTTTGCTGCAATAGAGGGGAAATCTAACATGCTATGGAAGCCTTTCGCACTAATTTAACAATACCAAACCACAGCACAACTCACCAGGTACCCAGAGGAGCCCAGTTTAGGGAACAATAACTCAAGTTGCCTGTTGTAACAGCTGCTTCATTGCGTTCTGATTCAGGAGAGCAGTGCATGATTACATTAAATGTAGGTGAATGATAGATTCCAGTTTTCAAATTGTCTTGTCTTGTATAAATTCTATAGTGTGGCAAGACTCCTTCAGGCCCTTGTCATAGTTAACCAATGGAGTAACCTGCAAATCAGAGAACAAAGATGGGCTTTGTAGTCTTGGATTCATAATCCATGTTGGCTCCGGGCAAGCAGCAACAGATCTGCACCTTGTCATTTGGTCATTATCCAGCAGAACCTTTTCTCAATAGGGAGAGTTATTGTAGATATGGATGAAGTGGAAAATGACTTCATACATTGCATTTCAGAAGTTGTACTAAACTTTTCCAGGTGAGGACTGGTTTGAGAAATTTAAAACCTGGCAGATTTTGTTGATTCTGTGTTTCAGCCAAGTCAAAGTTTGGAGGAGAGTCGTACAGAGAGGTAGAGCAAGGCTGGTGTCTCATCTCCCCCTCCCCCCAACAGAATAACAGAGTAACAGAATTGGAAGGGATCTTGTAGATCATCTGGTCCAAACCGATATCATTTCAGACAAATGGTTGTCCAGTTCTTCATAAGAACTGCTTCACATGGTCCGTATGTCAGGCTGCCAGCCAACTTCCCTGCACTCTCATTTTCTTAATTCTCAAAATGGCATGCTTGAAATAAAGTCATCAGTTGGTTAAGGCTAACGAGTAATAGAGAAACTCAGAGTTGCAGGGTGGAGGTGCAGTTGGATATGCTGCTTTTAGAGCTCAGGACACTGGCAGGACATTCTAACCCCTTCCCCCCTTGGATCTTCCTAGCTCCTTTCTTTCTCTTCCCCCTCCCCTTATTGAGTTAATGCATTTAATATCTGACAGTCAATAATCTAGAACGGAGGTGTCAAACTTGCGGCCCATGGGCCGGATGCGTCATGCGCTGGCCATGGCCATGCCCGGTTTAGTGAAGGGGGAAAAAAGTCGCGATACGTCACATGATGACGCCGTGACGATGCGAGTTTGACACCCCGGATCTAGAATGATGGTGTTATCTATATTTGCATCCTCCCCTGGAAGTGTACAAACAAAATCTCTTCCCTTCTCTTCCCTCATTTCAGTTTAAACTCATCTGACTGCAAAAACTCTGGTGTCTCGCAGTATAAAAAATAGGAATCCCCAATAGAAAGCGTTGTATTGATTGATTGATTTTGTTTGCCACCCGTCTCGCCACAGGGTGACTCTGGGCAATTTACAAGATTAAAAACAATAAAACCTGCGATGGAATTCAAATTTTTTTACAACCGGTTCTGTGGGCATGGTTTGGTGGGCGTCGCAGGGGAAGGATACTGCAAAATCTCCATTCCCACCCCACATCAGGGGAAGGATACTGCAAAATCCCCATTCCCTCCCCACTCCTGGGGGAAGGATATTGCAGAATCTCCATTCCTGCCCCACTCTGGGGCCAGCCAGAGGTGATATTTGCCAGTTCTCCAAATTACTCAAAATTTCCGCTACCGGTTCTCCAGAACATGCGGGATTTCACCCCTGAATAAAACTATGTGTGTGGGGGGGTGGGGGGGTATGTGTATTTATAGATCAAAACCACCACTTTGAATCACACCCTGGCATTCCATGAAGTGGGATGGGCATCATTGCACATCTTGTTACATTCTTGGCCAGCTGAAGCTTGCAGGTTGTCCTACTTATTTCAATGACTCTTTAAATCTCTTTCTACCATAGCTACAGTGCTAGATGTAAGCCTAGAACCAAACAATTTGGGCTTACCAGGCTTTGGAAAATTGAATAAATGCTCTTTTTAATTTAAACAATCATCTGAGCATATAGTGAAGTAACTTTCAGGCTGACTCATAAAGATAGAAATTCCTTCTCTTGGAGACTTGCCAATCCCTATGCATTTGGTAGAGTCAGTATAAAGCTGTTCCGTAGGCAGTACTGGGAGGCTTTGTCTTGACTTTACTTTTATGTCTTCTGTCTATTTTTAAACATAAAACATTTCCTGAGCATTTAAGAGTTTTCAGCAGGGCAAATTAAGAATTGCATGCATTCCAAAGCTCTTTCCTACTCCTAAACCTTCTCAGTATCTAGCTTAGGAAAGGATACATAGCCTTTATCTAGGATCAGTACAGAGACTGGGAGCCAGCTTGACTGATAAGGTAATCAGTTGGTTCTTGATTTTGCTAGGTCCTTTTATGCTGTTTCAGCCCTGGAGTCCCTTCCCTTGGTTTGGGGTTGTGGTGACCCAGAAGAGCTTTCCCAGCTGGGTGCCCATTAATCCTTTTTATCACTTGCAGGTGTATGCCAAGCACTGGGGGCCCAGCAAAATGTGGTGTAAAATTGCCCATAATTACCTTGTTAGTGGCAATGGTGAGCTTGTAACACACCGCTCATCTGTCATCACGCTGGCATATGTCAAACCACACCTGTCCGTTTTATTGGGAATCATCCTAACAAATGAGCCATATCGTGCTCTGCTGGGGCTTTCTTCCTTCCCCAGCTGGTGCTGGCAGAAACTATTGTATGCTGGGATATTCCAGAATTACTAGAAAAAGAGAAGACCCATTTTACATGAGTTAATTGGTGTCTTCTTTGTAAGGAAGGCTCGGAAATGATGACTTTTCTTTTAATAATTCATAGCATGTGAAAGAAATAGGCTTTCTGAGAACGTCTAGGGTTGAACAAGAAGAATGCTAAGAAGGGTTTCCTGTGCCATCGTGAAGTCCAATGATAATAGTATAAGCAAACCAGGGGTGAAATGTTACCAGTTCAGACCGGTTCAGGTGAACCAATAGTAAAAAAAATGCTACCGGTTCGGGCAAACTGGTATTTCCGACGATCAGCTGTGCCGCGTGATTTATATTCGCTAGAAAACAGGAAATCCTACTTTCTAGCGAATATAAATCGCACGGCACAACTGTTCCTCCCACTCGCTGTTCTACTCACCTTAGAAAAGGCTTCTTAATCCTCCTTTTTCAGCACTGCGTGGTAGCGTCTGCAGTGCGCATGAGCATGAAGCATGCATTTGGCACACACTGCATGTATGCATTTGGTGCGCACTGCATATGTGTGTGTAAAACAAACTGGTAGCGAAGCGAACCGGTAGCACTTCAGAGCATTTCACTCCTGAAGCAAACCATCTCCTAGTGGAATATGAGTTTATGGTTTCCATTTTCATATTCTGATTGGTTCAGTGGGATATATTGTGGTAAGTTAATATAGTAAGAAAATGGATGATGTAATAGTAGAATTCAGGAGGAAGAAAGAATTAATATTGCTGCTTTGGATGATAGAAACTTGTATAATTCAACTATAACTTGAATTATAGAAGGGCTGCCTGAATGTTAAATGATTATTACTTCAATTTTAGTTTTTCTACTGATAAGTTCACTGTAAATGTCAACCTGCCTCAAACTTTAGAAATTTATAGTATCATACTTACTAGTATGCAGATGCAGATGGTATAACAGTGCTATGACAGATGTTTTTGTTCATTGCAGTGGGTCTGATGGATTTCATAACAGTCTGCTTTGTTTCTTCTTAGTTGTTTCCTGAAACAGGTCCCCGACAAGGTGGGACTCGGTTAACCATCATTGGTGAGAACTTGGGCCTGAAGTTTGAAGATGTACGAATGGGTGTACGGGTTGGCAAAGTGATATGCATCCCCATTGAAAGTGAATATATCAGTGCTGAGCAGTGAGTATCCTTTAAATTACAGATGACTATGTAGGATATAAAAAAATGGATTTGTTTATGAGATCCTATATAACTGTAAAAAACAGAAGAGTCAATAAGGAAAGATGGCTGTGATTTTTCTTTTAGAGCATTAGTCACCATCAGCACTTCTTGATTTAACTCATTTTAAAATGATTGTTTCTTATTTTGGAAAGAGCCAATGTGGCGAAGTTGATAAGGGCAGCTGAACCTGGATAAAGATTCGAATTCCTGCTTATCCATGAAGGTCACCAGTTCATGCTAGAAGGAATTACCTTTCATCCCAATCTTCCTCATAGGATTTCTGTGTTTATTAAATGAGATGGCAAGTGTATAAGCATTTCTCTGAGCAATTTAGAGGAAGAAAAATGAATGGCAGGATAGCTTAAAAATAATAATGCCCAGATCCTCCTCTGGGTTTGGTTCCACAAAACAGTGGCAAAATAATAAGGAGAATGCCAAATCTTCTGTGACGTTCTGTCAGAAAGATTCTTCTGGTTTCACAAATCATTTCTGGAAAATATTGGATGGTAAAATATAATGATTCTGTGAGTTGTTAACAGAGTTTTGATTTTGAAAACAAAATGTACTTGGGAGAGGAAAAAATGTTTTTTCACTACATAGTTAATGTTAACTTAAAATCCCACTTTGAGTTAAATACATGTTTACAGAGCCACACTAAAGCTGGTCAATTCTGCCTAGCCACATACATTCTGTGTATTATGCTCTTCAAATGTATCTAGTTTAAAATTATATAGAAAAATACAGATCAAGTTTAAACATCAATAGGATGTAATAAGAAAAATCAATGTAGGATCATTTAGTGAGTGTCTTTCTTATTTGCTTGTAGATAGTAAATCAAAATACAAAGCCAGAAATGTATAGGAATATTTTCCACTGCTTAACTTATGGCTGTGCATTACATTACATTAACACATACTGTGATAGGTTGGGGGTGGAATGAAAATAAATGGTTTTTTTTTCCTTTTTAGTTGTGTTAAATTTTAATTGATTTCCTACTGAGTTAAATTAAACTCCCCTTGTAATATTTTATGTATTCTGCAATTTTAATATGCCTATTGTTCAAACACCAATTTGATGTATGCTAAGACATAATTTGCTGAAATTGTTAAATGGCATTTAATTAAAATAACAACAGCCCATCAAAATATAATGACAAGATTGAAAGAAAGAATCAAGAACATCAGAAATATTTGGCATAGGGATATGGCCAATGATCTGCAGGGTAGCTACACTTCATATATGTAACAAGAGCACTGACATTTCATGTGTTTATAACACATTCAATTGGTGTGCCTTCTGTAGGATCGTCTGTGAGATTGGAGAAGCCAGCCCCAGCAAAATTCAAGATGCTCCTGTAGAAGTGTGTGTCAGAGATTGTTCTCCCAGCTACAAGGCTATAGCTCCAAAAAGCTTCACATTTGTGGTAAGGTTAAAATAGTAGACATTTGCTTTCGCCATCTCCTCCTCCCGAATCCCATTTTTGCCATACGGATTTACCTTATTTAGTTGTTTTTCTATCACAAGCCCTTATCCTAACTATTTTTATGTTTATTATTTGTTGGTAGACAGCATATTAATTTAATTTGGAAATTATATCCTAACCTTTGTAAAAATATGCACAAAAGGGATGCCAAGAAATAAATTACCAGTCAATCTGTTCAGCCTTAGAAGATTCAAGACATTTTTGCTCAAACTGGGATTCTTGTGTGATTTTAACTAAGAAAGTTTCCCGCCTCATAAATATGACTGGAGCAGTTATTAACTAATTTAGATTGGACTAGAACGAGATTTAAACAGCAGTATCTCAATGGTGGGCTGGTTCTTTTCACTGATTTAGAGCTTGACATCTGCTGATAGCAATGTTTCTAAAATTACTTAAAACTGTGAAGCAACTAATGAGACTTTGGCTGGCTAGAATTTTGTCAGTTACTAAGATTGTCCTGTACAGTGTTTATTGTTAAACAGGTATTCCTCTGGCTAATAGAAGAGTACAAATAAGGGTGACCTCTCAGAATCGTTTCCCTCTGAATGATGACAGTTATAGCTAAAAAATTTGAAAAGCATCTCTTTGCCTATCTGTAAGGCACTGTAATAAATGTGCATGTGCAAGTGTATAAAATTATAATGTTTTTACCCAATATTTTAATCACTTGCGTGTTTAAAATGCTGAGCTTTAGCCAGTTTAATTCGTTGCTTTTAACTGTATCCTTATTATCTCTTTAGTCTCCTGCTTTATTTTTTTAAAATAGAATTATTATGTTGTTATAAAAGTCAAAGGAACTAGTTGATTGTGGTAGTGTACAAGTGCAAACAATAAGAAGATTATAGAAAAACAATTTGTATGTGAACTAGCACTGAATTATCACCGATATCCTCATAATTGATTTTATGTTCTGAGTTTAACTGTGTATCATAGCAATATGATAGCCATAGTGCCTGATATGTGAAGAATTTTCCATTTTTATTTTTAAATTTTTTGCTTAGACGTCTTTCCATAAGTCCTTTTCTTACGCTTGTACATTAAGGCTATCCTCTGAATGCTGTGAACTGACTGTGTTTCCCTTTGACAGGCTCCTACCTTCTCACAAGTCATCCCAGCTCGTGGGCCTCTTTCTGGGGGCACCTGGATTAGCATCAGAGGAAGACATCTCAATGCAGGAAGTAACATCACGGTGACCATTGGAGGACAACTATGTGCTTTTGCAGGGTGAGCTTTCTTGGTTTGGGGTATAAATGGTTGTCAGGCACTAAAGGTAGTCCTTGACTTACATCAGTTCATTTAATGACCGTTCAAAGTTACAACAGCACTGAAAAAAGTGATCATGTATGTTCGTTTTCACCGTTACAATCTTTGCAGCATCCCCATGATCATGTGACCCAAATTCATATGCTCGACAGTTGGTTCATACTTATGACCGTTAGAGTGTCTCCGGGGGGGGGGGGAGGTCGTGTGATCACTTTTTGCAATCTTCTGACCAGCAAAGTCAATGAAGAAGCCCGATTCACTTAACAACCAGGTTACTAAATTACCAACTGCAGCGATTCACTTAACAATTGTTAAGAAATGTGTTAAGAAACTATGGCAAGAAATTTCATAAACTGAGGCGAAACTCACTTAACGAATTCTCACTTAACATAAATGTTGGTCTCAGTTGTGGTCATAAGTCAAGGACTACCTGTATGTAGAGAGAAGAAAGGCTGGAATGCACTGAACTAATCAATTACATATATTTACTGGGAATAAACATGTGACTACAATGTGAAATAAGATAATATTCCTAAGGAGCCAAACAAACATTTCTGTGTAGTTTGTGGAATTTCTTTTCATGGTTCATTAAAAAAAGAAGAAGAAGAAAGACCAAAGAATGAATTCCTTTTCTTTATAAAAAACACAAATCCCTGAGCCATGAAGTGGATAATTTTTAGATTAGGGATGATAATGGAGCGGCTCTTTAAATATTTTTGTGCAGTAATTACTGGTTATCAGCCTTAATCGCTGCTGTTTGCAGTCGCTGCATGATGGAGAACGCTCCAGAGTTATGCTAGCTTCAAGGACTGTGTGTGTTTTATTTTCTTTTTACATTAACTGATAATTTTAGCAGAACTTCCCAAGGAGATTAGAGTGAGTGGGTGGGGAAGGACCAGATGCAGAGATTAATATTTTATTTGTAGAAAACCTATTGTAAACTGCTTAAAAGACAACCAGGCCTGGAATTTTCGCAAGGAAATCCTAACATTCATTCCACATTTTTTCCATATGTAAATTCAAATATATTACCGTAAGGAAATTGAAGTAGTAAAACTGATAATTCATGTGATACTACTAAATTCATATTATAATTTACCAGTAGTTCAGCTTTTTGGTTGCAATCTCTATCCTTCGTATAAGTGAGATTCTATAACAACACAAGACACCAACTGGGCATTTCTATCTATGCTTCTTAAGTGGGGAACAAGAGACTCTTGAGGAGTGTTCCACATCTTTCCAGTTGCTTTGGATCACTGCAGTTTTAGCGTTATTACAATTTTTCTGTTTCCCCTGAATTTATTTACTTTTGTACTTTCTTCACTTTATTTTAGCATGCTCTGCTCTGCAAGGACTTCTTCCAGTTTAACATTCATTGGATTTCCCAATTTTCTTATAACTTTAAAATATCTTTCCATAGGTGTATCAGATGCGATGTTAAATTACCTTTCTTGTGCATCCTTTTTTGAAGAGGGAGAAGTAATAAATGTCCACACCAGAGGTGGGATTCACTTACCTTCCCTACCAGCTCACAAATGTGAGCTGCGCGCATTACGCCTGGGCGGATGGGCGGAGCCTCCCGCAGTTGCCACTACTGGTTCACACGATCTGGACAGAACTGGCTGAATCCCACCACTGGTCTGCACCCATTGAGAACTCTTATCAAAGATGAGTCTCCAGATCATTTCTTTTGCTTAGGTCCCATGTCGACAAGCTGTGGAATCAATGCTGTTGTTTCCTTGCCAAGTAAACTTCTGGGCCAACCAATTTTTCTTGCTTGCCATTTCTGCTATTAGAGGAAGAATCCCCAATCTTAGAACTGTCCAGGGTTGCTGTTGAATTAGGTGGCCTTAGAAATCTAAATTATAAATAAACAGATCACCATCTATAGCTAACATGGTTTCACATGGATGATTTCAGAAAGAATAATTTTGAGGTCAGAAGAATCTGTTCTCTCTATGCATCTCTCTTCCTATTGACCCTTTCCGATGCCAAAAAGATGATGGGTCAGAATCAATCCAATTCTTACTGCTATTCGATCGAAAGACGTGTTGGAGGAAGAGGACTTTTCTTGTTATTCTGTTATTGCTCTTCTGGTCATGGGTCAGAATGACCTCATCCTTAAACACCTATTAATTAAATTCTCAAAGTACTGTGATATTAATTCACTGAAAATTAATTACATTAAATCCAAAGTATTGGTTTTTGAGAAGAGTTATAAACCACAGTCATGACATTTAGATGGTGATAAGTTGTAGCAGGTTAAAGATTTTATATACAGTATTGGAAGGTAATATTCACCATTCTCTTTCATGGTTTTTCCCTTAGGTATTTTGCTAATAAGGCATCTGGGTTAAAGGTTATTGCTAATAATTTAGTGATTCTTAGATTCTATTCAAGGGGAACCAACATCCCTTCACAGTCATTTAGGCTTTTAAGGACAAAACAGGGACCCAATATTGATATGGTAGCAATCTGGGTTAAAGGTATTAAAAGATGACTATCATTCATTACTAGCCCAATTCCTTTGTGTTTTGTTTCATGTCCTAAATTGTGTCCCCAGTGTGTTCTTTGTTACTGGAAACAGGTTTATGCCCTTTTTCAATTTCAGCCTGGTCAGTTACTGTTGAATTATAGTTGAGAAAATGTACTTTTAGAATATCAGTTGGCCTTTTGGTGCTAGTCCCTTTAGAGATTTATACTAGTACTTAGATAACTTTGTTAGCAGACAAAACATAACAAATAGGTATTGATTTGACAAGGGTATCAGATTTAGATTATTCCTCAGCAAACACTCAAATTGAACTGAGGCTTTTTAGACACTGTCCACCAGGATTTGCAAGCAACAGCTAAAGTATCTTGCTCCCCAGTATATTTTGAAATAAGATAGCAGAAAGCCTTTTACCTTACACCTTACATAAAGACATACAGTGTATTTTCCTCTTTAAAAACATGGAAGCTCACATTTTCCAAGAAATAAGGTGATTATATTTATTTATATTGTTTATATAAGTCTTCCCATACTCTTCATTTTCAAATACCATTTTAAACTATTTTTTAAAAAGAATCAATATTAAATATTTATCTCTTTAATTAGGTTATGAACATCCTATAATAAGAATTCTTAGCACAAAATTGCTGGTGGAAAGTAAGAAAACACTCAGTCGTGTATTTGAGATAGACCAATACAAACTGAATAAATATATGACTCTTGAAAGTGTTAAGGGACTAATATGCTGTCTTTAAAATGTTTGTTATGTCTGTTTGTTTTAATTGATATTATTCTTTGAATTGCATGTTAAGTAGTCAGCTATGTAAATCTAAGTGATAAATAAACAAAAGGAAGGAAGGAAGGAAGGAAGGAAGGAAGGAAGGAAGGAAGGAAGGAAGGAAGGAAGGAAGGAAGGAAGGAGATCTTCAGGCTACTGCAATCCCATTTTTAGATACTCAATGATGTATTTTCTATCTGCATTTTCTTTTGAGTTGCTTGTGCAAGATCATAGTTCCACTTAGCACCCGTATGTAAACTCACAATTATTAATGGCATTAAAGACCTGTTCACTATTGTTGATTTAGTCAAGTTGCTATTTGTATTCTTACTTATATACTTCAGTGAACCAGTTTTAGCTATTGATTCATTTTTGCAAAAAGCTGACTGACAGTGCATATTGGGAGGTGAGGGCCGTGATAGTGAGCAGGCTTGGCTTCATTAACTGACAGTAAAGATGAAAAGTAGACGGTGGACTGCCTTAAGTGAACAAATTGCCTGCTTGGTACAAAGGGAATATTCAGTTTGTTTGGTATCATGGTATAGCAATATAAAAGATGCCTGCTGTCTTAAACATAGCAAATGACATTGTTTTCATTTTCCCCCCTCTTTTCCCTATGTCCCACAGGAGAAATGCTGGTGAAATCCAATGTAGGACCCCATCTGGTCAGATTCCAGGTAGTTCAGCCATCCTCATTCATATAAACCGAGCTGTGCTTAGTAGTGCTGATGTTACATATTATTATACTGAGGATCCCACAATCCAAAAGATAGAACCTGAATGGAGTATCAGAAGGTAAGATTGATTAAATAAAATTATCCATTTTCTGTTGATGTAGTTTTTATGCAGTTTATGCAGGGGTGGACTGCTGGGGGTTCACAGGGGTTTGGGAGAATCTCTAGTTAAGATTCTGTGCCGTTCGGAGAACCCCCAAATCCCACTCCTGGCTGGCCCCACCTACTGCACCCCTCCCAGGAGTCCCCACGCGGCCTATTTTGGATGCAGGTAAGTGCAGGGCATGCGCAGAGGCTCAGGGAGGGTGAAAAACGGGCCTACTGGAAGTTCGGGAAGGCTGGAAATGGGCACATTTCTGGCTCCAGAGGGCCTTCGCAGCCTAGGGAGGCCATTTTCGCCCTCCTGGAGGCTTGAGGAAAACCTCTGGAGCCCAGGGAGGGGCAAAAATGCCCCCTGCCCACCGTGGTGCAGGAGGCCGGCTAAGCCATGCCCACCATTCCCATGTCCACCCAGCAAATGGGCAGAGAACCCCTTGCTAAAATTTTTGAAGCCCACCCCTGAGTTTATGTGTTACACAGAAAAATTACTGAAAAATATTATAACCCTTTTTCCTAAGCTATTTCAATCAATGCTGTAACGTAAAGGCACGATAGCCATAATATGTCATTTGGACATAAAATGCTGAGTATTTGTTGGCACCCTTCATTCTGCACATCTACTCCTTGGTAGAATACCAAGTTAATACCAATACCAAGAGTCAAAAGAAATTCCTACAAATGTTGGGTTTTCTATCTGTTTTGTATTTATTTAATAAGTTATTTGGGGACAATTCAGGGAGTTATTTATGAATTACTGATATGGTACATCTCTTTCCCACAATAAAAGATATATTTTGTATTTGGGACAATAGACCTTTGCTTTTGGCAAAATATCAATATGAAAATGAAATTGTAAGATTTGAAAAACATTATTTGTTGTGTTTATACTGGTAATTAATGGACCCATATCAAAAGAATTCAAACAATGCCTGAGAAATATATCCTTCTATATCTAGCTTTTGGATTCTATACAGAATTCCAAAATAAACACTGGAAGGAATAATGCATTTTCTGCCTGGAATGTGGCATCAGTTAATGTTATTAAAACTTGATATTGGCTTACTTGGGAGTAAGCCTTATCCTACTCATTTGTAGAATTGTACTGCTAGTTACAAAAGATTTAGCTATATAAGGAAAAAAAACCCACCCAAATCTCTAATTGTGTGACATGGCACAGAATGGGAACAGAGTGCTATTTTAAAGCACTCTTTAGTAGACAGTTTACTAAATGCTGAAGTTGATTGCATGTGTCTTAGATGCACAGCCTAATAAAAATAATAACTGTGTGCAGGACCAAGTTGATTTAAGATGAAGCTAATATTAAATGGGAAGCAACAAACCATTTTTTCCCCACAAAAGTAAATTGAATGGAGCAAGAAGGGACAGGAGGATAGAAAGAGAAGCATTGGCAATCACATAGACAAAGCAAGCTGAGCAACCCCATTGTTCCAATAAAATTTTAAAAGTTGGAGAAAGCAGCATCCCGAGGAGACAAGAATCAACAGTCATGTGCCTCAGCCAAGTTCCTTAGATGTGGCAGCACTTCAGAATGGTAGTGGGCAAAAGGTAGAACTATTCTTCTTGTTAAGAGTCAAAGCTTGATATTGGGCATCCTGGGTACATTGTGGAGATTAATGGAACTCAGAGTAGGAATTGTTTGTTTTTACCCATCACTGCCTGAAGTAATTCACAAAGACATTATTTTTTCCAGCATGAAGTTAAAAAGAGCAGGGAGCTGCAAAATATTGGAATAAAGGGAATGCTTTGTTTCATTGACTGCACTCTCTTCATTAGGAGCTTCAGTTGACCTCTTTTGTTTGCTTCCTAGTGGTGGGACATTGTTGACTGTGACGGGCACCAACCTAGCTACTATCAAAGCACCCAGAATCCGAGCCAAATATGGCACTGCTGAGAAAGAGAATGTAAGTAAACCTTCATCCAGTTTTAACCCAGTGTAGTAATCTCCAGTTGTTTTAGGGATGCACATTCTGATCTGGAATGTGGAAAGCTTGGATCCAGGATGCCTGAGCAGCCATGATCGAAAGTCTGCCTTCAGTTTTTTTTGATGAGTAGACAATATATTTCTAAGACTTCAGAATTTCATGAAAACCATAATTACCTTGGTTGACAAGCTCGGTTGTTTTGTTGCATTGTTGTCTCGGGTATAGCATAATTCAGAATTTTTTGAAAAAAACTATGGAAACTTTGGATATCTTATACCACAGTCAACATTTAAATGGTGCAGGGAGAAAGAATTTCTTATGCTCCTCACATTCACAGCTTGAGAAATTAGAACAGTCTACTTAGGATGTCTTGGATGTGTTGTGTGATGCAGAAAGAGTTAAGTAAAATCTACATACCTAGTGTAGGGATAAGAAAAATATTGTATCATCTTGTATTTTTCAAAACTATGTCCTTCATTGACAGCAGCACTTGAAGCAGTGTTATTTTTGAGTGAAGTTTAATGACCACAGCAGAGAGCAAAGAACCAATTTGGTTTAGTGAGTAAGTTTCATCAGACTAGAAACCAGTGACCATAAACTCTAGTCTTTCCTTAAGCATGAAGCCAGCTGGGTGACCTTGGGCCGGTCCCTCCCTCTAGCTCCAGGAAAGAGGCAATGGCAAACCACTTCAAAAAACCTTGCAAAAAAACCTGAAAGAGACTTGTCCAGACAATCGTTAAAAAGTGACTTGAAGGCAAATAATGATAACAACAACAATCATGGCAAGTCTTCCAGTTTGGGCAATGGTAATTTAGTTCGTTTATCAATCTTTACTTGGAGATTGATATCTAAGCAAATTTTTGCATTTGTTGTCTCACATGACAAAGTACATCTGGGTTTTCCTGAAATTAAAGTTTTACTTTCTGTTGAAATAATCTGAGTTCATTTATGCTAGTGCTTTTTTGTTTTGTGCATTCGTTGGAGAAGTGTGCCATTGCATCTAATTAAATTATTATTCAATTTAATTTTTTCCTTCAAATCCACTGAACAAGTTGAAAATTTAATTGTTTAAATCATGTGTCTTTAGAATGGACAAATAGGAAGAAAGTCTAAAGGGGTATGAAGAAAAAGAATGTAAAATAAGTAGTCTAACCAGAATATTTGATTCATAATAAGATGAAAATCTGAAAAAATAGGAATCTTACCAGAAGCATTTTCTCCTTTTTTGAAACGTAAAGAATAAAGGCAGTACCTTGTTATACTTCAACTCAGTTAAGTCAGCAAAGGCTCATATCAGATTTTTAAATGTTGGATAGTTTCAAAAGAGATTTGATATACTTAAACTGATGTCATAGATGTCATAGGATATGTCACCAGAATCTCTTGCCTTAGATAATAGCACCATGAAATTTAATATTATTTAGGTCAGCGATTCTCAATCTCAGCAACTTTAAGATTTGTGGACCAATTCCCAAAATTCTCCATCCCTTTCCTGGTAATTTCAATAATGTTTAATGAATTAAATAATTTACATCGATTTCAATTGATACTTAATTTAAAATTAACAATTTAACAGCAAAAAGATTACACACTCCTGATTTAGGTTTATTTATTGAGGGAGAAAAGTACACATTTCTTCCTAGGAATTAATTACATTTGACAAGGACAATACATGTGGGTTGTGCCAGGCTTAAATCTGTGATTCCCGACAATGCCATAGGGCCTGCATGCTGTTTGAGAAGCTGAATCAATTAATTATTGGCATACTTTCTGGTCCAAAAGAAAAGTTATCATTTTGGAGTTACAATACAAGAAAGTCCACGTTGGCAGGAGCTCCTACTTCATTCAACCTCCTAGTTCTGAAAATTTCCCCCTGCCTGGTTTCTGACATGATACTCATCTTCCCAACCACTCCAAACGATCGCTTTACTGTCCCCCATCATATAGTGTCTTTGCTAGAAAAAGGGAAGGAAGTTGCTGTCTTCCATATTTTCCTATTTCACAGCTGGTAGAAGCACTGAACAACAACTCAGAGAGGACAGAGTGCTAGCAGTAGGGGGGAATTGCTTATGTAGTTGTGTGAAAAATTTAAGGGTGTGGCACATGGCTTGAGGAAATTGTTTTTTCTTGACAATAAGATAAAATTAATGAAAAAGAAAAATGGTTAAGCCTGCTAACATTTGCCTTTCAGAATTGTACAGTCTACAATGATACCATCATGGTGTGTTATGCTCCTTCCATTGATAACCCAGTCAAGAGCCCTTCAGAACTTGGTGATAGACCAGATGAGATTGGCTTTATTATGGACAATGTTCAAGCCTTGTTGATCATCAACAGAACTAACTTTATCTATTATCCAGATCCTGTGTTTGAATCCTTGCCATCTGGTATGTTGGAGCTCAAGCCAAGTTCTCCTCTTATCCTCAAGGTAATAATTTATTCAACCTCGTTTCTGCAGGTTTTAGAAATAAATGTTCTTCTTGACCATCGCTCCTGGTCTTATTAGATAAGTATTAGTTACACATTATGTTGATACAGTGTTGTTCAGAATTCCCAGACCCATTCAGGGAAAGCTTTGTCCATTAAGCTAATAGATCCTGTTACTTTCTACGTACAAGTGTAGGATTTAAGTTTAATTGCTAAGAAGAGAAAAAATCTTGATTGAATCTTCACATTACAGTGTCGAAGACAGGAGAGGGGAACCATTGCAAGTACATTGTCAGATCCCCATAAATCCCTATGGGGATGATGCCATTCTTGCAGGGAGGGCCTGGATACCAGTTTACAACCTCTCCTTGCCTCTGGTCTTTCTTTTACTTTGAGGTACCTTCCTGAGAATGGGAGAAGGGAGGGAATAGGCTGGGGCCATCTGTTTTGTCCTACTTTTGGGGCCTGGTGTGCTATTGTCCATGGGGTCGTGAAGAGTTGGACGTGACTTAGTGACTGAACAACAACAAACCTACTTTTATTCTTCTTAAAGGGCCGTAACCTTCTCCCACCAGCACCTGGTAATTCTCGGTTAAACTACACTGTACTCATTGGAGACACTCCATGTGCTCTTACTGTTTCTGAAACTCAACTGCTCTGCGAGTCCCCAAACCTCACAGGACAGCATAAAGTGACGGTAAGGCAAGTCAGGCATACCTCTGTTTGTGTTTTTGTGTTACCTGGACACCAAATGCTTATTTTATTTTTCTTGCTAAAAGAATTGTGAAATTGCGAAGATCACAGAATGTAGTCATTGTCCTTTGAATTTTGTCACTCTTTCCTTCTTCCCTTTCCAAATATAAATTCTGCTATTTAAAGAACTATGTTGTTTATCTATTGTATTGAGCATATTGCTTAAATTAGTTTTGTGAGATAACTTTTTATATTGGTTGTCAGGCTGTCAGTTTGGTATTGAATTTTGGCAGCCATACATATAGACCTTCTTCAAGATGATTGTCCCCAGCCTGATGGTATCTCCTCATGGTATACCTGTCACTATGAGTCTGTCCACCTTGCTACTGTCATCCTCTTCTCTTTCTTTCCACCTTTCCCAGCATTATGGATGTCTCAAGAAAGCTGAGTCTTTGTCACAATATGTTCAAAATATGGTAATTTCAGCCTGGTCCTTTATTCCTCTAATGTGGACTCTGTAGTGATTTGTTCTATGACCATTTGCTTCTTTTCTTGGACATTCATGGTATTTTCAGGAGTCTTCTCCAAAACCAAAGTTCAAAAGAGTCAATACACTTTCTGTCCTTTTACTGCACAATCCAACTTTCAGTTCTATAGATCATCATTGGGAAAACCATTATCACATAATTCTGAAGTTTTTAGGTATATTTATTTTATTTTATTTATTTATTTTATTATTCATATTTCTATGCCGCCCACTCTCCGAGGACTCTGGGTGGCTTACACCAAAGACAGTATACTAAGTAGCATATTGCCCCCAACAATCTGGGTCCTCATTTTAGCCACCTCAGAAGGATGGAAGGCTGAGTCAACCTTGTGCTGGTGAGATTTGATGCGCTGATCTGCTGAACTAGCAGTCAGCTGAAGTAGCTGCAGTATTGCATTCTAACCACTGCGCCACCTCGGCTCTGTGACATGTCATAGCATCCAGTATTTTTTCCAAGGCTTTCATTGCTTCTATACCAAGTTCTTGTTTGCAGCATATATATTGATTGCTAGTGCCTTGCTATTGATAGTTGATTCTAAAGGCAGAAGCTTTCCACAACTCTAGGGTCTTATTAATTATAATGCTGGTTGCTACACTTGTTGTCATTAGTTTGGTTTGACCTTCTTTATATTTAATCTTAATCCCACTTTTTCACTCTGCGCCTTGATTTCCATTATTAGAGTTTGCAGATCCTTTGGATTTTCAGCTATTAGAGTACTGGTACTCCTCGAGTTATGGCCATAATGAAGCTTGCTCATCATGATCATAAAGTGGATCAGTCATGTGACCAACCCAGTTTGAGGACTTTTTTGTAACTGTCATTAAGAGAATAACTGCAGTCATTAAACATATCCACAGTCATTAAGTGGACACTGCAGTCCTTAAGCAAATCCATAGTCATTAAGTGAACCACAGGTTCTCTATGGACACAGTTTTGCTGAAAACCAGAAGCAAAAGCAGTTTTCAGCAAAACTGTCATAAAACACAAAACTATTGTAAAAAGCAGACAGATGACCATAGACTGTTGCAAATGTCAGTAAATGCGGCCTGGTTACTGAGCACCCAAAGTGTGATCAGATGGCCACATTGATGGGGCAATCCTTGGATTTTGATTTTCAATTATAATCCATCATACCTTTGAATAGTCCCAAAGCAACAGGTTATAATTCAAGGACTACCTATAGTGTCATTGGCTACATAGATCATTGTCGCTTCTTCCTGCAATGTTAAAATCATGCTTCTGGTGCAATTCCTCAAAAATATATCTCTACCCCATTGTAAGTTGGTTCTCTTATTATGTCTCCAACTTCAAAAATACTTTTATTTCCTAGGAAAATGCATTTATTGTTTAAAATTAATTTCAAAGTTTTAATATTCAGAATCAAATGCTCCAACATTTTCTGAACCCTTCATCAGTTTAAAACTTTCTATGTGCCAAATCTTGTCTTGCTTTTTGATGTGTATTTTAAATTCTTAAAGTTTATAAAGATACAATTTTATTTTGTGAGATTAAACATTGAAGGCACTTATCCGATGCTTCCATTTATCATTTTGAAGGTATCTAATTGTTTGGTGGATTTTGCACACTTGTTTCAAAATTATCACTCAAAAATCTACATATTATATGAAATTGCACAAAATGCATGTATTAGAAAAGCTGCTTACAAAAGCAAATACGGCTATGGATATGTTTAAAACAATCATAATAATATGGCTGCTTGACAAAATTGACTTTTATCTGTGTTTATGCAAAAGTTAAATGGATCATAAACTTTATTTTTTAATATTATTGGTTTAAGAGGGAAAAAGAAAAATCTTATTAATCTCTGAATTTTTTACCTGTTCTCTCTTTGTGCTCAACAACATCTGTATGAATTATATAAAATTAGTTTTTAGTACAACAAGTCGGCCTTACTCTGGAGTTCATTATAGCCTTGAATTTTTTTGAAAAGGACCCAAAATATTTCTTCCTCCAGGCACCTCATCCATCAGAGAAGTATACTTTGCATCCCATGTATTAGTATAATGTTATTTGAATGAGATATCAAACTTGATGTTTACTTCTTTCAGACATCAGTAGTGTGCCTGCATATGTCTATATCCCATCTAATCTCCTTTCTGGTCATGTGAGACATCCTACAGTATCTCACCACTGTTCTTTCTTGCTGTTATATTTGCTTCCTTCTAAAGGTGACAGTCAGTGCTAACTAGAAGTTGTTTAGAAATGGGAATAGTGAGGATAGAACTGACTTTAGTAATGGTATGCTGAGTACAAAGCATCTCTGGGCTATTACTAGAATAAAAATCAGTGTTGCGAGTATATTTTTCTTCTTAGTGTTAAAATAAGTAGATTTTTTTTAAAAAAGTGCCTTTTGCTTATCCTGCAATGACAAGAGAGTTCTGATCACCAGTTGGAAAAGTATATGTTGATAATGTCCTTATGTCAATAGTGCCAGACCTGGAAGCCATCTTTTACCTTTGAGCCTTCAGGCCTGCCACAAATTCTACTGTGGGAAAATGGGAGGGGGGATTGTATGGAGTGAAGATGATATGTAGTCAAAATAACATTCTTTCCAGAAAGTCAAGGCCATTGTGCCCTCAGCTTTGCTGAGAAGAATGAGGAGGTATCTTCTGTTCTGGAGGGTACCTGATTGATTTGTGTGATAGACATGTGGGTGAAGGGCAAGGACTTGAACTTTATTTTGGGTGAGGAAAACCTGGAAGCTCTCAGATTCGGGTTTATTTATTTATTTATTTATTTTATTCAATTTGTATACCGCCCTTCTCCTAGTGGACTCAGGGCGGTGCACAGCCAGAACTAAAACACATACCAATACAAAATTTAAAATTTTTAAAAGAATTACATGAATTTGGCCCAAAATTTAAAACATTCAAACTAAAATCCATTGACAATTTAAAAACTAAAAAAAACTAAAAAAGGGGGGGGTTCACGTCAGCCCTGCTTGATGGAAAAGAAAAGTTTTTAGGGCCTGGCGAAAGGCGCGGAGATCCGATATGCTTCGTATCTCCGGGGGCAAATCGTTCCAGAGGGCAGGAGCTGCCACAGAGAAGGCCCTCCCTCTGGGGGTCGCCAGCCGACATTGCCTGGCTGACGGCACCCTGAGGAGTCCCTCTCTGTGAGAGCATACTGGTCGGTGGGAGGCTATCAGCGGCAGAAGGCGGTCCTGCAAATACCCAGGTCCTATGCCATGGAGCACTTTAAAGGTGGTAACCAACACCTTGAAGTGCACCCGGAAGACCACTGGAAGCCAATGCAGCTCATGCAGGAGAGGTGTCACATGGGAGCGCCCCCTCGCTCCCATAATCCCCCGCGCGGCCGCATTCTGCACCAGTTGGAGCCTCCGGGTGCTCCTCAAGGGGAGCCCCATGTAGAGAGCATTGCAGTAGTCCAGGCGGGAAGGTTTTCCCAGATGTGCTAATATGACATTTCTAATAAAAATTAGCTTTGAGGAAACTCAAGCCTCGGAGTTTGATTTTACTGGGGGTGTTATTTGGAACCCTGACAAATAGTTCCTTTAACATTTTGAAACTGAAGAATCTCCTCAATTGCCCAGTTTCAAAATATGCTCATTTTCCTGGTCTACTAAGTAAAAGAGAGAATAAACGTCTTTCTTTGGAGTAAAACAGCCGCAATCAATAGTATTGGATGTTTTTCTCTCATTGTGTCTTCCAGATTAAGGCTGGGGGGTTTGAGTTCTCTCCAGGGACGCTGCTGATCTATTCTGACAACCTGTTGACTTTGCCAGCCATTATTGGTATTGGTGGAGGAGGCGGACTTCTCTTGCTCATCATCATAATTGTCCTTATTGCATACAAACGGAAGTCTCGAGATGCTGACCGTACCCTTAAACGTCTCCAGCTGCAAATGGACAACTTGGAATCACGGGTGGCCTTGGAATGCAAGGAAGGTGAGGATGCCTGCCATCTTTCTGCTATTCTGTCATTTATATTGTTGTCAGTCCACTACTGTAAGAAAAAAACTGCAGGCAGAAGCTGGCTTCAGCATTCCCCACTGCAGCACTGCATTCCTTTCCATTTTCTTTGTTTTTTTAAAGCACCAAACATATCACATTAGGTACTGAATGAATGAATCTTCCAACATCATGGGTAGATTTAGGTTTGCTTTATGGGCCTCTGAAGCATTCTGCCCAATTTAGTTTCTATGATTTAGTTGTTTAGATAACACTAAAACTTATTTTTCCCCAAAAGACGGACTATTAGGTTTGCAGGCTATAACCATGTGAAACAACCAATCAGATAAGAGATTTGCCCCCCCCCCCGTCCACATCATATGATTTCAGCTGACCATGAAGCAATGCATAAGTTTCATTTAAAATTTATTTTCATTTATTATTTTTTTATGATCCATCCATATAATGTAAAATAATTTTCTATAACTAAAACTTAAGTCAATTTTCTTCCGTGAGCTATCTGGAAACCACAGAACCATAGAATTTTCAAAGAAGAAGATCAGAGTAGAAATGTAATGTTGCTGAGGGTATGAAATCATAATGTCATGGTTCATAAAAGCCCTAATTGCAGGTAAAGTTATATTATTAAACAAAAACCACAGTAGCATTCACTTTCCCCCCCATAATGTTACAGAAAATTGCTGCCTATACATTCTTGGTCATTCCGCTGTTTTTTGCTGAAAAACCTCTTTCATTCACTTTTACAAATGCGGGTTCCAGTAAATGTCAGAGTGGGTGTAAGAACACCTATATTCAGACTTAGCTTTGGGTGAGGCAGTTTTATAATTATAATACCTGGAGCACAAAAATTTGGATGACTGGAGTTTTGTGGCTCTGCAGCATGGATTCTCAATATTTCAAGCACCATATCTCCCTAAAACAATAAATACATTTGTGCAATATCTCCCTCTCTATTAATAGAACTTATAATTCCACTGGGGCTAAGGTTATGTAAGAAGCAACTACACCACTTACATTTGAAATTAAATCTTTCATTATATCACATAATTTTTCAAACACTGTGATTACTTATCATGCTCTTTGCCTCTTCCTAAAGCTAAAATAAATTCTTTTTCCAATCTTGAATCTCACAAAATCTCCTCAGCAGAAATGTGTTAAAAAAGAGAGGAGGCTACATTAATCCCGGCAATTGAAATATTTCTTAATATATCCCCAAGATACATTGAGACAGATTCCTCATTTTCTTCTTTTAGTTCCTTTTTTTGAGCCAGTGAATGAGTCTCTTCACTGATAATTAAGGAGCCTACACGTGGCTGTTTTTAAACAGTCTTCTGGGTGATCCTTGTCAGTCTGGGGCTCACTTGATTATTATCAAACCATAACTGCCCACTGCAGACTTGTGCAGGCAAAGCAGCGAGCAAAGCTGAGACTGACATTCAACAATCCTTCCATTTGCAAAGTAGAAACACTGTTAAAAGCTGCTTCTTTCTGCTCTGGCAAGCCTGCAACGGGCTTGTACAAAATGGAAGCAAAGCCTAGAGTGAGATCTGTTGTGTTCCTACTTTGCCCAACCAGAATGTAAAACATTTTGGAATCGCCACTTAGAGTTGGTCATTGCACCCTGGGCAGGGGGCTCACAACTCACAGTTTAAGCACACCTGTCTTTCAGTATCTCAGCATTATGTCTATGGAGATTCTCAGTCATCCAGGTCATGGTTGTCCTAAAGGTGCTTTTTTCAAGAGGCAACTGGACTTTCTGGGTGGTCTTTGAAGGCATTTTGCTTCTCATCTAAGAACCTTCTTCAGAGCTGAAAAAGCTTCTTGGATGAGAAGCGAAGCACCTTCAAAGAAAAACCAGAAAGTCCAATTGCCTCTTGAAAAAAAGCACCTTTGGGATATCTCAGCATTACTTAGATCACAAGAAATAAAATGCATATTCACACAAGCTCTAAAAAATTAGAGCTTGGAGATATTTATTTTATTTTTTATTTTACTTAGAAATTTTATATTGCCACCTACTCGCACATGGTGATTCAAGGAAGCTTACAGTACATAAAAAAACAATATAGATGAAATAATAATAATAATAATAATAATACAATAATACCCCACCACCCCGGTGACAACACACCTTCATATCTGCCATTTAATGGGCTCAATCCTACTCTGGATTCCCCAGACCTGCTGGCAGAACCACGTCTTTAGGGCCTTCCGAAAGAGTGTTGGAGTTGCTCAACAGCTAAAACAGTAAAGTAAAAGAGAAAGATGTAGGTGAACATTATATATTGTCCTGTTTTTCTGAGACGGGGGATAAGAAGGCATCTTTTCCACCAATATTAATAGCCTACAATATTGTTGCCAAATAATGAGTAATGATCATATTTGTACTGCTTCCAGTTTCGTTACTATGTTATATCAGCACGAATAGGAAGCAATTCACTATGATTTAAGGCAAAAACCTTTAGCATGGTTTCCTCCAGGTATATTGTAATTGTAATTGCCAGAATTCCCTTGTACCATTGGCCATTCTGATTGAGGAGAATGTGATTGGTAGGGGAACCATCACATGCCAGGTAGGTAAATACTGGTTTAAAAAAACCCATAGGAACCAGGTTTATGCCGCACCTGGCGTTAACAGCTTTTGCAACTCTCAAAACTTCTGTAAGCTTAGGCACTGCTTTGAGGTCAGATGAGGCAATTTTACTGAAGGTTTTGTTTAGTACAGTTTGAAGGAATTTAGCAAGATTTCAAGAGGAAAAGTTTTAAAGGAAGAGAGAAGTCTGCTTGTGAAAGACTGTGGGTCTCTCATTATGTGACAGACAGATGCTGAGAAATTGGACAGAATACTGTTTCTGATCCTGCTGATAAAACCTAATTGCCCATTATCACCACAAGCCAGCGCCTGGGGCTGTGACCCTGCCAACTCCAAGTTGGCCCAGAAGCTGCTTTAGAAGCAGACTCCTAAAAGGAGATAATAAAAAAAAAGGAAGTATGAAAAAAAAAAAAAAGCCCTGTAGATAGAAATAGTGACAGAGTGATTGGAGAAGAAGGGAGGGAGTGGAAGGAGGGGATTTTGCCTTGTCTTCCATAGCTGGCAGATAAAAGGATCTACTTTTAATTAAAAGCTGCAGTATCTTCCCTGCCTTTTCTCTTTTCTAGTCCCACTAGTTACAGATAAGATAGTGTGCCTTTCAAACTGACGGTTTGTTTTTTCTCATCGAACTGATCAGCCTACAGTCCTCTGCCATTTCTAGCTTCCTTTTAAAGTGCCATTAATTTGATTTTTTTCCCCCAGCATTCCTCTCCTCTTTCAGCTAAAGTTTCCCCCTCCCCAGCTTTAGAACTCAAAAACAAACAACCTGGTTTGTTGTAGGTGAATTTAAAGCTGTAGGGTGTGCTTTATTTTTTTCTTGTGAACTGTTCCAACCCCGCCAAAAAACTGTAGAAGAGAATATCTATGGCTCAGCATTGTACTTGTGGAGTCCTTGGTGCTCTCTGAATTTAGTTGTTTGCTTGCAGATATTTCGTTACCCCAACTAAATGAGGATCAGGTTTGTGCCTTATTTACATACAGGGTGACCTACTGTATATAAACACAAAGCAAACCCCATTGATGATATTACCTACCGGTAGTTGGGAAATGAAACATCTGCAATAGCACTTAGACTTATATACCGCTTCACAATGCTTTTACAGCCCTCTCTAAGCGGTTTACAGAGTCAGCCTATTGCCCCCAACAATCTGGGTCCTCATTTTACCCACCTCGGAAGGATGGAAGGCTGAGTCAACCTTGAGCCTGGTGAGATTTGAACTGCCAAACTGCTGGCAGCTGGTGATCAGCAGAAGTAGCCTGCAGTACTGCACTCTAACCACTGTGCCACCGTGGCTGCAAGCAAACAACTAGGGTCAGAGACCACCAAGGATTCCACAAATGGTCCTTCCATTTGAAAGATGGGAAAGAAGGGGAGAGGCTCACTTTTCTATTGTATAGTCTAGTCTTCCTTAAAGAAAAACTCTGCCTTGTTTTTTTTTTCTTTTCATTTTTAGTACCTTTTTTGTATATAAGTTCAAGTCAAAGTTCGCACTGAAGTTTTAATCCACTTGATTCTTCAGTGTCAGAAGACTAAACTATTTTCATTGAAGAAATCCCTACCGGTAGAGTTTTGGGAACATAAATCCTTCTAGGTTTTCTTTTCATACTTAAGTAAGCTATGATACAATTTTAATGAATTAATTATATTTCCACTTTAAACAACATTTTAGCTGCACACTACAATTTGCAGTATTAGTCCATTGAATTTTTGAAAGGGAGGTTTATCTGGGCACCCTTTTAAATCTGCTGTTTCCTCCCCAGCTTTTGCTGAGCTGCAGACTGATATCCATGAACTGACCAATGACTTGGATGGGGCTGGCATCCCCTTTTTGGATTATTGCACCTATGCCATGAGAGTCCTCTTTCCAGGAATAGAAGACCATCCTGTCCTGAAAGAAATGGAGGTGTGGTAATGGGTGTATGTGTGTCTGCTTGGATAATCTTTAATGTTGCATTAATTTATTGTGCTTTGTAGGGCTGGGACTTGAGGAAAAAGGAAAAGGAATCAGTTCTCTCTATAGAAGAGAGAGATCTCTATAATCTTATTTTGTGTGTGTGTTATTTGTGTCTATTGATGTTTCTCTGCTTTAGAATATTGGTTTAGACTAATCTAAATGATCTCAAAATCATCAATATTCCATGATTCTTAATTTCCCATTATCCATAAAGATTTGCTAAAGAAGATACATTCAAGGTGTTGATTCTTGAACAAGCTTAAGGGATTGCTTGTTTTTGAGGCCAGGTAGTATGGAAGTTGGTGGGATAACTCTAATGTTGTCACCAAGGAAAGTTGTTCATGATGTATCATATTATATCCATATTTTGAAGAGTCTAATCTGACAGTGTTTCTGAAACGCTGGATCCAATCATAGGCATTTTTGTATTTGGAGGAGGTAGGTATTCTAAAATCCCAACAGAGAATATGCTAATATTGAATCAATCAACTGAAAGTCTTCCAGGGGTTTCAGACTGCAAGTTCTTGAGCCCTAGCCAGGGACATGATTTATGAGTTTTGTGATCAAACATCCATATGATACCAGATTTTGGCTTCTGCATTTATAGATGGTTTGAAGATAAAAATTGATTGATTTTGTGCGGGGGAGGGGATTCCTCCTCTTTCTATAAAAGATGGCACATAAGTACTTTGTTTTTACAAATATCGTGTCAAGTAAGCCATTTAGTTTTACTGGGTGAGAGTTGAACATTGGAGAAATTGACCTGAGCCATGCTAGCTAGCAAAACTATGTCTTGCATAGGATTTGAACACTCTTCCTTCCAACAGTCATGACTGAGCTCTCACTAAATCACTCCTGCTGTTGCTTTATTCTTGTATTCCTTCTAAACTGCAGAGCATAGAGACTAATTCAGCCATTATTGCTTTAATTGAAATGAGAATAAGAAGTATTAGTTCTACAGACAACATTGCTTGATAGCAACTTGGAGAATTGAGGAGCATCTTTTAAAAATGTTAATAGGCAGGTCAAATAGGGTAAGCAAAGAGGGAGCCATAGGAAAGCATTAAGTGACTCATAAAGTTGTTGCTAAGGTCAGTTCAAGTAGTAAGATTTTAAGTAAAGAGTAAGAGAACGAAAATTAGTTAAAGGCAGAGAACAACAGAAGCCTTTTGCTGACAGCAGAATCTAATTGTAAATCGGCACAATGAAAAGCAGTTAATTTTAAAAACCACTCAAGTAGGTGTTGTCCTATTTTGGTGTTATCCAGAGAGGAGTTTGTACACCGGAGTTTCTATGACATAGACATTACTGCCATGTCCATCAATCTCCTTTGTGAGATTACAATATGTAGTTCTTTCTAGTTATATTTCTAGCTTTGAAGTGCTGGTGGATTTTTGCTACTTTTATCAGATTTTTTTTTTTTTTTTTACTTTGGAAGGCATGGATTGCTGAGCTGCTCTTTGCGTCTGAATTTCACTAACCAATCCATTTCTCTTTTCATTAATGAAGTGTGCATATATTGTTGTATTCGGTGATTGAAGAGACAGGAGCCAGGCTAGTACAACAGTTCTTTATTATAACTATATACAGAATCCAGCAGCAGGCTGCCTGACAGCTCTCCTTATAGAGAGAGCTGCCAGGCGTTCTGACCAATAAGGTTCGAGTTTTTCCCCGCTCCTTTTTTCCCTCCAATTTCTCTGTAGCCAATATCTAACACATATTATACCATAATTCTCTCTAAATGATTTCTCATTCAGTAGAGAGTCTCTAAAAAGTAAAAATCATACATTAAAAAACTTTATTCATTCATTCAATTTACTCAACAGGGCTCACAAAATTTTGAAAATTTAGTGCAAAATATTAAAAGGTAAATACTGCGAATACCGTATGAGAGCCAATGTGGCATTGTGGTTAAGGTGCTGGATTAAAAACATGAAACCAAGTTCTAGTCTTCCCTAAGGCATGGAAGCCAGTGACTTTGTATATTTGGTTTATTTGTTCCTTTGGGGCCATTCTCCCTCTTTCAGCCCTAGACCAAGAAGTTGAAAATCTTCCGCCCACCAACTGATCCTGGATCATCATGATAGATTATACTTGTTAACCTTCAAAAAAGAAGTCTTCATTTGCAGTGGACTGTTTTGGATTAATGATTACAGTAACAATTACAGTACTGTATTCTGCCCAGTATTGGGCAGAGATAATTATCCAGACACACCTGGAGCTGCAATGCTACCTCCTGTTAGCTATTTTAATTTTATTTTAATCAACTAGCAGGGGCGAGCTGAATAAGCACATGGTAGCCATAATTCTCCACACACTCTCCCTATATCCTTCAGATCTACAAGTTGGAAAGAATCCAAGATAACAGGATACGCAGCTGCCAAAATTACCTCCTTTTGACTTGCTCTATCCCTGAAGTCCCAGTTCAGATATACCTAATTAATTTTCTCTGGAAAGAATGATGCAAATTATTTACTGGGAGTTACTGAGTATTCTGGCTCCTCCTCCTCCTAAATCCTGCTAAAGAGGATGTCTCACAGTATGGAAAAGCAATGAAAACGAGAAGTAAATTCCGGTACCCCTTGCTGCTTCAGTTGTTATAGGTTAGGCCTCCAGTTGGACCACCTTGGCTCAGCTTGATGAATAAGATTTCCTGTACTTGTACTGTACACCATTTCTTTACTTCAAGCTTTTTAGTACACCACCACAAGAGTAATTAAACTTTGCAAAAGGGAATGAAACACCAAGGAGTAAAAATGTCAACTCCTAGGGCCAGAGTTTTAACAAACAATTTAGAAAAGTTCTAAGCATATTCATATGACAATCCAGATCTGTCTATTGTCTACTCTGAATTATTTATTTAATCCTTGATCCATATAAAAGTTTATATCAGCCACCTTTCTAGGTTAAGATAGTGATGTGTCCTTGATAATGGAGTCATAAAGTGCTTTTGCATTAAGGTTGCTAACTCCACAAAAATGCAGTCCGATTGCCAGCTACCAAACATACAGTGTGCTAGTATATACTGTGCTATATACATGGGGACAGATATCAATTGGGAAATGCCCATAATTTCAAAGGAGGATATAAAATGCTGAGCTTTCGGATAAGGGGAATCTCACCATGATTATCTTTGTATTATTTATAGTTCTTAGTATTTGTTTGGTCCAGAATGGTTATTACAGAAATTATGATATATTGCTTGTATTTCTTGGCTCTGGTTTCTTAAGTTTCTATTTAAACTGAAAATATATATTATAGCACTGTATATAGTACCCTTCCTTGTCAATGCAAATTACTTATAGTTTGTTATTTTATGATAGTTGAACTGAAGATTTTTCTATGATGAAGAGTGGTGGGAAATCCAGAACAAACAGAAGGAAATTGTTCACTCAATACTTTTCTAAATTAAGGAGTTTGTTCCCATGAAATGAGATGAGCCTTGTCATCCTTGCAAGGAATTATGCAAAATCTATAAAAGAAAAGGTTATTAATCATGATTGGTCATTTATAACTCAATATAATATTGAGCACGCTTGGTGTGGTGAATACCAGTAGCTCAGATCATGAGCAAGCAAATAAGAACAATTGCTTTTATGTATGTTCTGCTGATGTACTTCTCAGATGCTCAGATGCATCTGTCTCTCCATTGTGGGAAGCCAGATGCAGGATCAGAGAGACTCTCATAAGAAAAGTCTCAAGATGCGCCTATGGGATACATTTCCACGTACTACTCAGAAAAAGCTTTGGGTCATAACTGACATTAACACAGGTAGTCCTTGGTTTACTGTACATCAGTGGTGGGATTCAGCCAGTTCGGGAGAACCAGTAGTTAAATTGCTGGCTGGCTCTGCCCCGCCCCTTCCAGGAGTCTCCACACATCCCATTTTGGCTCCCAGGTAAGTGCAGGGAGGTCTCCTAGGCCCAAAACTGGGTGGGGGGGTTGGCGGCACGTCTCCCCCCGCCGTGGCCCATTTTTGCTCCCAGGGGGGGCGCAGGAGGCCCAGTGCTGCTGTCACACCCTTGGCCACGCCCACCCAGCCAGTCATTAGGGCAGAGAACCTGTTGTTAAATTATTTGAATCCCACCACTGCTGTACATACATTC
Source organism: Pantherophis guttatus (assembly GCF_059756535.1). Classification (NCBI taxonomy): domain Eukaryota; kingdom Metazoa; phylum Chordata; class Lepidosauria; order Squamata; family Colubridae; genus Pantherophis; species Pantherophis guttatus. Next base: position 224,781,338 of record NC_142064.1, read on the forward strand.
ACTTAGTGACCGTTTGAAGTTACAGTGGCACTAAAAAGTGACTTGTGACTGGTCCTTGCACCTACAACTATCACAGCATTCCCACAGTCAGCTGATTAAAATTCAAACCTTGGCAACTGGCATGTATTTATGACAGTTGCTGCATCCTAGGGTCATGTGATCACTGTTTGCAACATTCCCAGCCAGCTTCTGACAAGCAAAGTCAATGGAGGAAGCTAGATTTGCTTAATGACATGATTCACTACAGTAATTACAGTAATTTAACTTAACAACCATGGCAGAAAAAGCCATAAAATTGGGTGTGACTCATTTCACAACCACCTTGCTTAGCTATAGAAATTTTGTACCCAATTGTAGTGATAGGTCGAGGAGTACCTGTATCATTTTTATCCTTGTATCATTGCTACTGTCGTGTTCTGCAGTAGTAGGTTGATTCAGTTGGATTTGTTCGAGACATGACTAGTCCCTCATTTCTAGCACATCTCCCTGACATCCTCAAACTCCTAGTTTCCCATTTCAACTAATCCATTACTCTCTTTTTTCCAGACCATGCAGTATTCCCTTAATTTAGTACAAGAAGTTCTGCCAAAATTAGCATCTCATTTTCCTGTTTAACAAGGTTGCTCTTGATAGAAGGAATGAAGGATGCCCTTATCATCCCCTCGCTGTTGACCTCTTCAGATTTGATTTGGGTTTTGGAATACAGTATATGTAGGCGTAATCGGCTCTAGGAAATAATGGAGTTATTAATTACAGACAAAGGCTGCCTATTATAGTCAAGTACAATCAATGCTTGTGTGATCAATTTTTACTATATTACATACAGACTTTCCATCCTGTTTTTGCACATTGTTCCTCTAGTTTGAAAACCAATTTTTATTTTTAAGAAAAAAATATCTTTGTCATGAGTCTGTATCTGTATGTATCCAACATACCTGGGACTGTGGGAACACACAAAAATATCATCTACCCAAATGGAGATGGAAGTTGGAAGGTATCTTATAGGTCATGTAGTCCAATTCCTGTTCAATTTAGGAATTCACTAAACAATTTTTCTGACAGGAAATCACCCAGCCCTCCCAACTACTGGGTGTCCTTGAATGTTTTAGGTAGATTGTTTGACTGCTAAACAGCTTTTTATTGTGAGGGAATTTCTTCTAATATTCAGCCTTAATCTCATTTGTTTCCATTTCAGTTCAACATTTTTTTGTGCTGCTTTCAGTTCAACATGGAATAGTATAGACTTTTAGACATTTATAGATGGTAATCAGTCTCTCCTCTTTTCCAAGATAAGCATGTCTAGCCCTTCTAAGGGTGTCCGGGTCCCATATCATCCTATTAGGTCTCCTCTGAATTCACTTCAGCTTCTCTACATCCCTTGTCTTAGCATCAGAGTACTGAAGAATTATTATATCCTGATTCTGGATGCAATGGCTCAGTTAACACAGCCCAAGTTTGTATAGTCCTTCATAGCTGCTATATCACACTACTACTCCTAGATCATTTTCACATGTGGTGACATCAAGGCAGGACTTCTTCAAGTCCATAGCTACATATTTCATTTTCCTGCCTGATGCAAGACTTTATACTAGCCACACTTGAGCATCTTCTTGCTGAATTTGTCTCGATTGTCACTATAATTTTAATTGTGATTTTGTTCTAAGATATTTGTCTCTAGCTTGATGTCATCTGTACAGTAAATTGAATAAGCATCCATTCTGCTCTATTCTTTAGGGCATTTGTAAATTGTTGCACAGTATGGGGCCAAGCAGAGAGCCCTGGGAAATTCCCACTTGGTATTTCCCTCTAGAACAATACAAATCTATTTAAGGGTGATTTTTTTTTTTAGTCTGTGATTTTTCAACCAGTTGAAAATCCACCAAAGTGTAGTACTGTTAAGTATACATTTATCTGTCTTGTCCAGAGGAATATAATGAGAAGCCTTGTTCACAGTGTGCTCTATTAGTTTACCAGAGTAATCACTCTGCCATTAAAAAAAGATAAATTTAATCTGAAATGACTTGTTGACAATCCCATGCTGGCTCCTAATAATGGTAGCATTATTTTCTAAAAATTCCACAGACACAGTGCTTGACAGTCTGTTCTAATGGCTTACTCCTCCGCCCTTCTCTGATACCAAGTTGGTCTTTCTCCAACTTTCTGGCACCTTACCGATTCTGTAGGAATTTGTAAAGATTACAGTAACGGGTTTTATCATTCCTGCCAGTTCATTTGTCACCTAGAAATATAACTCAAATGACTCTGCAGTCTTGAATTTCTTCAAGATGAGTTCTTAATATACTTTGCACTCTTCAGTTAGTTCTTCCTGCCCTTTCTTCAGTTATATCAGGAACAGCTCTTTCCCTCTTCTAATGGAAGACAGATGCAAAGAAAGTGTTATACGGTTCTGTATTCTTCCTATTTTCCTTTATTACTCCAATATCTTCCCCATGTAAAAGACCACTAGCCGTCTTATCTTCTGTTAGGAACATATTCTAAACTTCCCTTCCCATCATGCTTTGCATTCCACCTAAGCCCTATCTCCTTCTGAGTCTTAGCTTGAATGGAATAGAAAATTGATAATTCCATTGTTCAAGTTTGAGCTATCAGTTTTTCATTGTCTTTAGTGAACAGTCCCATTTCCTTTTCTTAAATATTTCCTTTATGTTTTTCATCTTGTTGAACAGGTTTTTGTTCATCCCTCGATGTTGTTAGTTGCGAAGTCGTGTCCGACCCATGGACAACTTTCCTCCAGGCCTTCCTGTCCTCTACTATCCCCCAGAGACCATTTAAACTCATGCTGACTGCTCCAGTGACTCCATCCAGCCACCTCATTTTCTGCCGTCCCCTTCTTCTTTTGCCCTCAACTGTTCCCAGCATTAGGCTCTTCTCCAGTGAGTCCTTCCTTCCCATTAAGTGGCCAAAGTATTTCAGTTTCATCTTCAAGATCTGGCCTTCTAAAGAGCAGTCAGGGTTGATCTTCTCTAGGACTGACTGGTTTGATCACCTTGCAGTCCAAAGGACTCGTTCATCCCTATTCAGTTCTTAAAGCTTTTGTCCTTTTCAAAAAGCTTATTTGTCCCTGCCGTGTTTAGTATTGTGCTTTTTCTGGATTATCTGTACCTCTTTGACCCAAAGGTGCTTTTTAAATAGGCAACTGGACTTTCTTTGTCTTTTCTTGAAGACGTTTTGCTTCCTATCCAAGAAGCTTCTTCAGTTCTGACTGAATGGTAGAGAATGGAAGGAATATAATAATGGAAGAAATATAAATCCTTCCATTTCTCCACCATTCAGTCAGGACTGAAGAAACTTCTTGGATGAGAAGCAAAATGTCTTCAAGAAAAAAACAAAGAAAGTCCCCTTTTGAAAAAGCACCTTTGAGGCAACATGAACTGGATGACCAAGAATCTCCATAGACAAGTACCTCTGTGACTTTTTTTGGATTTCAAGCTATGATATGGCGACCAACTTTTTTGAGTTCTTTAAAATCTGTCTTCCTGATGTCCATGACACATGACTGCCTTCTCTAGATCCCCTAGTTAACCTTGTACTCCATCTGGACATAATTGCTCTCCTCTTGGAGAGTACTTTTGCTCTATCCATCATTTCTTCCTATTGGTCAAGATTAGGTCTAGGATAGTTGACCCCTTGTTTCTTTTTACACTCTCTGAAAAATGAGCTGTCAGTAAGAGAAAGAAGAAATCTCTGGATACTTCCACTTGTAGCTGAGTTAGTTTTCTAGCAAATAGCAGGCTAATTGAAGTCTCCCATTGCTACTCTAAGCTGCCTTCTTGAAGAATTGGTAAGCTGGTTTAGGAAAGCATTGTTCATATCTTCTCCCTGTGGTCAACTTTGCTTAAATTCCCACAATGATACTCTATTTGTTACTCCTTTAGATTTTTTCCAAATAATTTCAGTGGATTTCTGTATCTTGTTCGAGATGTTTCACACAGGTGAAAATTAGAAAATTAAAAGGCCACCACATAGGGAAGACAGTATTAAGACAAAACCTACTTTTTGTGCACAGAATTTCAGGTGGAATGTAAGAACAAATACATAGTTTATGTAATGCCTGCAGCTTTTGTTTAAAAAAGAAAGAGAGCTGTCTTCTGGTTGTGGAGCTTTTTTTTTTTTTTAATCCTCGCAAATAATCTTATTTTTAAAGAGTTTATGACCCTTGTTCCCATTGCTTTCAATAATGCCTTTTTATTTCTCTGTTCATACTGACTGCATCATTATTTGTTAACCAAACCAAGAATTCAAGCATTGTTTTGAGAATAAAGCACAACTAATGCATGTATTGAGGGGTACATAAATTTTCTTATGGGTTTTAGTGAATTGGCCGAATTTATTTTGAGCAAAGAATGTAATTTTTTTGGCAGAAAAATCCTGAGCTCGGGTATGGAAGTTGAAGAATTATGCCATTGGCTTGAAGCATATCACAGCTATAAAATCTTTTGTGAGCCATTATGTCTTTAAGGAAGCAAAAATAGCCAAGGAGATTAATTTCATGATCTGTGAGATTTTACTATGTACATTTGATAGAGGCTGACTATTGCAATAAAACAATGGCAAGGTCTGAAGACATTCTATCTTGGAGGTATTCCAGAAAAAATCTTGTTCTGGAAATGCCCGTTTTTTTGTCTCAGTTATTGAGGAATTCCAGATTCACTCATACCTCAATCAGGAGTTTAGCTTTTATCCTAACTGAAACATAGAGGGGAGTGTCAACGTTTTTTTGGCCCATCTGTGTTTCAACTCTTGGCAGTGAAGTTGTTGTGATCACACTTTGTCTGTCATTACTTCCTTAATTATTGTGAGAGAAAAGAGAGATAAAGGGCACACATCAAGCACAAGAGAGGGATTTTAACTTTTCAGTACAAAGATAACCTGCAAATGGAAAAATGGAATTATAACATGCCAACAATACCAAATAGGAAGTGCTGGATTGTAATATTCATGTTAACAGAACTTTCTTTATTCACAATTCATTATTACAGTCAACTCAGCATGCTTCCTCCATCCAAGTTTCATTTTCAAATTATTCTCAAGGTAAATAAGGATAATTTAGATTGCTATACTATATACTATTGCTATATAGTAAAGCATAAAACGGTGTCTTATACAAGAAAAACAAAAAAATTGTTTATAGATTTGATCTGGCAGAATTCCGAAATAAAAATAATAATGAGTAAATGAATAAGGATACAAGCCTTTCCCAGTTATACTATGTATTGTAGAATGCAAAATGGTTGAAAAAAAAATTAAATTGCAAGAAAGAAAAAAAACACAGCATGATTCATACAAACACAAATATATTCACAGAGCTGGGGGACAGCCCTTATGGCAGCATGAATAACATTCTGACCCAATTAGCAGATCTAATAAGTTCCCTGTCACTTTATTTATTTATTCATCATATTTGTAGGCGCACCCATCTCACAAAATGTGAAATGTGATACATATAATTCTGAAAACATCTTTTCCCGTTTTTATATTTCCAACAAAGTATCATAGAGATTCCGAAAGTTGTTTGTATTGTTTTCTTCAGCCCTAATAAAGATATTCAATTGTCAATTTTGGATTTTTCCCCCATGGAAGAAGACAAGTCGGATTGCCTTTTATCTTACTATGTCAAATGTAACATCAGCAATTCTTAAAATCAATATGACAAGTTTGTGTTCGTATGTCTTAACTAGAAAATAATAATGTTTGTTACTGCAAATGGCAAGGAAGGAATATGTGATCTGTCTCTCTTTTCCCTTGCTAACTTGTTGTGCATGACCCCCCCCCCCCAACTAATTTGTTGCACTGTAAGTACAACTCCTCTTGTGGATTTAAGTTGCTGTTTTATTACTTTTATGAAAACTTAAAGCCATCATGCTTTATTGCTCATTTACTTCTGTTAATGAACATGTACCCATTAAAAAAAAGAGTGACAGTATGGGTAGGGGAAGGAAAAAGAGAGAATGTGTGTTGTTTCATTGCTTTCAGAGCTTTTCATAACTAGCCGAGCTTGCTGAGATCATGTATATCAGATGTTTTGTGCTATTGCTTTTACTAATACAGCATCACCACTCTGCTATGCTTGTTATGAGCAGTTGTAATAAGACAACTTGTTTAGGACAAGGGAAGCTTTAGAGCTTATCAGCTATTGTGGGTTCTTGGAAGCTGAGCACACTGCTCAAGGAAGAAGATGCTCCTTTAACTTCATGAAGCAGGCAAAGGCCGTTATTTATTTTGATCAGTGAAAATTTGAGACAGTGGTTTTGCATAAAGCCACTTATGATATCTGCCATAAACAGAACACTGGTTTGCATCTTCATATCACGATTAAGACCAACTCGGGTTAAAATACAGCTCTCTTCCTCATGTTTCTTTATTCATTCGTTATACATAGAACCTCCGAAAGAAGCATATTTTGAGATAATTTGAATGGAATGGAGAAGTAAGCCGTTGTTGAGGAAAAGAATTTCCTTCCTTCCTTCCTTCCTTCCTTCCTTCCTTCCTTCCTTCCTTCCTTCCTTCCTTCCTTCCTTCCTTCCTTCCTTCCCCCTAATGAAAACAAGGAATTAGGGCCAATTCAAATTCCTCATAGAAGCAACTAGGTCAGTCAGTTTGGCTTGCAACACTTCAGACACGATGCCTTTTGCCTTGCATTTCAAACAAACTCTATCACTAAAAAAATCCAGAATTGTTTTTTTCCAGTTAATGATCTTAAATCTCACATTTCCCAACTGTGGTTTAGAAAGATTGGGGAATAAAAACGGTCCTGCCTTGAAGTGCCTCAAGAACACGGTGCACACATTGTGGAGAGAGAATTGGTTGTTTGAGAGACTTAAAGTAAACACATGCCTATTTACACGCAAACACACACACACAAACACTGACAACATATGGGAGGTTACTACCCTGTGTAATGGCGTCCTTTTTGTAACAACTATGTTGTTGAAAACAGCTGCTTTTGTACGGATAGAGATAATCTCCCACTTTTTACTTTGTGTTAATGATATTAAAATGAATTTGCAGAAGTGCTTCTCAGTGCAGTGGGTTCCTGCTATAACTGATAAATGTAAATTCAAATTATTATGAACATGTCACAGAGGACAAAAATGTTGTTTTGTGACATAAATCGGAGCTTTTTCCCCTAACGCTACCAGCAATTTAACAGTTTCTGACCAAGTAGAGCTGGTACATTAAAACCATGGAATGCTAGCTAGGACAAAAGGAAGGAGAAGGGCCAAAGGGAAATAATTTACCTAATTAGTAACACAGGGCACGTATAAAAATCAAGATACTTTATAATTCAGATGCAAGAGAATGAGACTTAGGGAATATTCTAAGATATGGCATTAGCAGATATTACAGAAAACAATTAATTTTTTTCTGGATAAATGGAATGGATTTCAGAAGTTAATAACAATGACCAACTCCCAAACAATATTACTTTACACTTCATGCCTCCTCTCCAATCACTTTTTTAGAGCAGATTTTTTGGCTCAGCTTTGAACTCAGAGACCTATAGAGAGGTGAACCTCTGAAGTGTCTCATTTGGGACAAGAGTCAGGCTTGGTCTGAATCTAATACTCATCCCTTAGGAAAGTTTAGATTCTGAGGAGAAAGTTGGACAATCAGAAGATTGTCTTGCAAGTATCCTTTATTTGGGTTGTGAGTCTCACTTCTTAAGGTAAATACAGAGGAAGGTCTCACTGAAAATTTCCTAGAAGTACAACTGCTTTGTCCAATCTGAAATACTGTTTAAAAAAAAAAAAAGAATTGTCCTCAAACTATCAAACCATTGCCAATTGGGTCTCGTGTTTTCATGTGATTTGCATGGCCATTAAGCAAATCTCTATCCTCAATTGCAAGCAATCCGTTGACAGTAATAACCGTTGGTAACAGCTGGTGAATAATCTTGATTGAAAATAATATTTTCATTTGTGCACACTTATTTTTAAGAAATACGAGTACAAATGTGTAATCCATATTCTATATACAGTACTATTCAGGAGATAAACAGTACTTGCCCTGTGCTTTTAATATCCACAAGAGCTGTATTAATGAAACATGGGACATAAATCTATTTAATTTTCATTTATTATTCATATTTTGCCATCAGTATAAAACACTTTTCGAAATAATGAAATGAAAAATCTTTGCCCTGAAACACTTATTTCACAAGAGGAAGGTGGGTGTTTGCCTTGGAGGTGTTCACTTTAGTTTTGGTTACCTGTTTGGAAAAATATGGAAACTTAATAGTGTGTCAGCAGCCCAAATAATACAGTTTTTTGCCTGCCTATGTTCAGATGTTTCCTGAGTATAAGTATGGAACTGAGGCACCAAGTAGACTACAACTGTAGCTAAATAAAAATATTTCTCTGCTCGATTCCCTATAGATCAGATGTCCTGCTCAAATTTAGTAATTTATTTTCTGCTTCATGATTAGATAGACCATATGACCCAATTCCATTGCTAAATCTCAGGGACAGACGGTAACACTTATAGCCATATGTAGAAAGTGCAAAAGATCAAGTTTTCCTGTAGGGCTGTTTGCTATGCTCAGATTTAGCCAGGAGGAATCTGGCAATTAGTCCCAGGTCAAATCAGAAGCGTTTGGGCAATTCCTGTTTAGCGATGGAGATAGGATGCTTATTGGATAAAATTTTAAAATCTAATGGTATGTAAGTATACAAGGTGAGGGATTTTTTAAAAAATCATGTCGTTTCTTAAAAATTGTACAATGCAACTGTATTGTAAATGTTAAAAGAAGCGTTATCGTCTGTTATAATGTAGTTTCTTTTTTTCTGTATGTTCCTGGCTTTAAATTTACTGTGACAAATATGCTGATGTTGATTAGATATCATTAATAGCTTCTATATTTTCTGTGGTCCTATCAAGATAGATCACACTGTAAGGAATCTGCAATGCCTATGAAAATACAGTATTTAAATAATAAATTAGTCTGCAGATGTTCCTTGAGTTGATGCCTGCAGAAAACCAAATACACATAGTCCTCAGTTAACAATTGTCCTGTTTAGCAGCCATTCAACTCATGACAGTGCTGAAGAAGTAGGTTTACAATCAGCCTTTGAACTTACGATAATTAAAACATCCTCATATAGTTATATAATTGCAAGTTGGGTGTCTGGCAACCAGCACACATATATGATAGTCGCAGTGTCTCACAGTCATGCCATTGCCTTCATAGCCAGCTTCCAACTAAGTCAGAGGGAAGCAGACTGTAAAACACAAGTCCCAATCACGGAATGTCACACTTAATGACTGCAGATTATTCTCTTAATGATTGCAGTGGAAGCTGTGTCATAAGACAGCAGGTATGGTCACATGATGTTTCACTTAATGACTGCTCAGTGATGGAATTTCTGGCTCAATTGCTGTCATTAAGTGGCAACTACCAGTACAGCCTTCATAAACTGCTTATCTGGATCAGTCTTCTCCCTACTATTGAATGTTGGTACTTCGGTCCCATAGGCCCAAAGTGGTATGACAGTAGCTTTCTTTGTTTCAGTAAATTTGATGTGATACTAGACAAGAGAACTGTGAGCCAATTGTTCTCTTTCAATATTACATTTAATGAATGCATGGGCGGAATTTGAGTCAGATTTGGAGCAATAGGAGAACAAGATGGAAAGAGAAGAGAAAACTTCTGGATTTAACCATTAGTAAATGGTCCCCAAACTGTTATCCATGCACTTTAGTACCCTGTCCTGGCTTGACTGTTTTTATTATTCACATCTTGTATGCACAGAAGTGCACGACTACATTGAAAAACAGGACAGAAAGCAATTCTGATGTTTCCTGGCACTCAAATTATTATTATTTTTTACTGACGCTTTCCTGAACGTTTGTGTTTTGTCCATGAACAAAGGCACAGGCTCAATGGATTGAACAATAAATAGTCAAGAGAAAGATCAATTCCAGTATTATTTGAAAACAAAATCAGTTGATTCATGATCTCAAAATTTGGGGGAAATTTGAAATAAACCTTACAAGTAAAATTGTAAATTACATGTATTTCATGTATGCAGTCTTTGAGAATATCTGTTCAGTAAGTGGAATTTCTAGAATAGGCTGCTTTTAATGAATTGACAATTTAACAGACAAAATATTAGATATCACAGGTGAGCTTTTTAAATAGTTAAGTATTTGAAAAAAGTAGATTCACTGGATGGGAGGACATAGCTAAAAGGATTTAAAGGGCCATATTCTTGTTTTGTACACTAAATTCTGAGATTTGGACTCAGATTCCTACAAAGAGAAGATGTCTTCACATGTAATTAGAAATAAACATTAAAAAGTGACTATTGGTCATTGCATTTATTTGTTGGCTATACCCCATGATTTGGTCTGTTACATGTCCAATGTCACACTTGATTCTGTACCTGATTTTCCTAATTTTGCTGTATCATTAAAATACTCTGATGTAACTTGCTGTATTTTCTCTTCCTCAGGTCCAAGCCAATGTAGAGAAGTCTTTGACACTCTTTGGGCAGCTCTTGAACAAAAAGCACTTCCTGTTAACTTTTATTCGAACCTTGGAGGCCCAACGCAGCTTCTCCATGCGCGACCGGGGTAATGTGGCCTCTTTAATTATGACAGCCCTACAGGGTGAGATGGAATATGCCACTGGAGTGCTGAAACAGCTTCTCTCAGATCTGATTGAAAAGAATTTGGAGAGCAAGAACCATCCCAAATTGCTCTTGAGGAGGTGAGCATTTATATAGGATCCTCTTAGTAAAAGGATTTGTGTGGATTCTCATTGATGTCAGGATATTTTGTGTTTTTCAACAATTCTGACCATAGATTTAGCACTAAAATAATAGATTGTCACCCATAAATAGTTATTTTCATATCTGAGTATTTCTCTAAAACAGAGTGATTGCTATTAGATGGAATATTCATCAAACTGAGCAAGTAGGGGAGACTTTTTTGGCCTTTAGTATTTCAATTATGAATTTGAACATTTATGAGTGTGGTAAAAACTTAGAAGCTAGAATATTTTCATATCTTTGCAAGTCAAATATCAAAACAAGGTGACAAACAGATTGGAGGAAATGTTTGTTTCAGTAGACAGAGATATCAGATTTCTGTTAAATGTGAGAACAGACAGTTGAGTGTGTCAGCATCTCTTTTAAATGAGATTTTAATGTAGAAGTCTTCATTATGCACCATTTTCAACAATATCTACTCTGTGTTAACATTCTCTGCAGAATAATTATATGCTTTATTAAACGAATAATAAGTTTCTGTGGGGGGGATGGGTATAACCATGAAAATGTGATGTAAAAAAATCAAAGGGAAAATAAGTTTTAAAAAACTTTGGAAATGACCATGTAAATGATTGTACAGCATTGAAAGGACAAATGTATGCTTGATTTGCAATAGTGGCTTACTGCTGTGTTTTATTTGTTAGCATTTGAGTTTGTTTTGTTTTTTTTTACTCAACAGAAGGCAAACAAAAGGAATAGAGGATTTTGCAATTTGCTCTCTTTTTCTTCCTTCTTTCAACTTATTTCCTTCCTTTCTTCCATTTTCCTTTCTTGCGGGTTACCACTACTGTGCCACATACCGTGTTTCCCCGAAAATAAGACCCTGTCTTATATTTTTTTGAACCCCGAGATAAGCACTTGGCCTTATTTTCGGGGAGGTCTTATTATTTTGGGGCACGTGGAGCAAGACGGGGCTCCTCTTGCCATCTTACCTGATTTCCAGCTCTGTCTCCCTGATCCTAACCAGAGGAAATGGTGGGGACTGGCTGCGCATGCGTTTAAATATTTTGGGGGAGGGCTTATTATCCAGGGAGAGCTTATTTCCAAGGAAACATGGTAGATACTGTATTTTTACAAAAGTCTCTAAATCTGGGGTTGATTAGTTCATCACAAATAATGTCTATTGCAAAGTTTCTGTCTTTCAGTGGTATTTGTTTCTGATGGTTGGTAGGGAGCAAGCCATTATTATTTTACACATCTTCTTTCTTCATGCAGTGCATCAGGCCTCTCTTTGCCATGTTATTCTTTCCCAATTGTTTCTTCAGTACTGCTTCTTCAACCTCTAAGAAGTGATTGTTTCAGAATAAAATAAGCAGATTTTCCTGAGTATTATCTCAGCACAGGCGGGAAATGAGTACATGTCAAGAACGTATTCCATTTCCTTCATGTGTCTGTTCTGCTCCATCAGGTTTTTAAACCTTAGCCAGATAGGTTTACTGAATTATAGCCCAATGCATACTGGAAAAAAAAAAACTAACTGCAGGATAAAAAATTATTACATGTGTACTAAAATATAGATTTGCTAAGTTCTTTTTTTTCTTTTTTGAGCTTTTAACAATCCACTTTTGCAAAGGTTAATTTCCTTATCCACTTAGGGTTTAGATCAGTTCACAGATGAAATAGTAGTTTTATTTGTTGTACAAAAACAGGTTTATAAAGAACATTGCCATGTACATACAGTAAGGTAGTTTCATGTTCATAAACATGTAGTGGACATATCAAATAGTGGAATTGCCAAACGGATCTTCTCATGCATGCACTTAATTCATGTATCTGAGTGTTTGAAGTCATATGTCAGCTACTTCAAATAGTAATTTAATTGTGGCAATCTGAACTGTCACATATAATCTTTCCGTTAGCTGGATGTAGCAGTGTGACATTACTAAGACAATGCCCATTTTTTGCATGTTTTTAAAAGAAGGAAAATGGAAGTTGGGGACGGATATATGATTACACATTAGAAGGATTTCTTTTGGAACTTGGTACTGTTTCTTATATTATTACATTGGGACAAATGATTCTTTGCTACACTTTTATTCAATGGGGAAACCTCGGTGAATTCTGGCTTCTAGATATATTATCTGGCTTCACATATATTATCCTTTCTTAAGTCTGTAAACAGTTTATGCCTCCTAAAGATAATGTATAAAGTAAGCCCACATTGTGAATACTGTCAACTTCATTATCAGTTTATCCCTAAAGAGGCTGGGTTCTGAACATTTTACTTCTGATATATATGTATGTATGTATGCTTGTATGTATATGTGTCAATATCAATACATTCTAGAACTGAAAAATAGATTCAAGATCACAAGACAACAGAGAAAGAGAAAGTTAGTTTTGAAGAAGAGACAGCAAATGTTAAAATATTATTGTTGTGTGCTGTCCAGAGTCGCTTTTGGTGAGATTGGCAACTAGGCAACATTGATAGATAGATAAATAATGTGGTCTCGATGTGTACAGTATCATTCATAAAGTTTATTTCCCCAGTCCTGATCTTATAGTCTTTTCCTGTATCACTTCCTGCATAGGAAATGAAAGTTTTATTCTAGATCTAGAACTTTCTTCCTCTGAGCTATTCTCAAGCCAGATTTTGCCTTTACACCAAGCCTTAACATTCATGTTCTATGAAATCTGTATTATAAAATGTAGTCCTACGGACATATGGCAATCTAATAATTAAGCCTTGACTATAGAAAGCCATCTCAGAACAGTGGCAGAAACCTGAATATTGTTATTTTTACTCAGAGCCAAGTTTATTCCAACAATTGGATTTATAAAACTATCTGAGCTATTTCAGACTTCTCCCTCTCCCCCCCTCTCTTTTTAAGGGACACACATTTTTTCCACACTAGCGTTTCTATCATGCTGAATGCAAGCTGTCATTCTTTATCTTATAACCAGGCTGCATACCAGAAGGGAAGTAGAGGGATTTATTTAGAATATCTACTAGTTGGGAAGTAGAAATTAGGTCATTTGTGTTTAAATTTGAATCCAACAATTTCCACTCCTACCCTTGTCACAACTTACCAGGCCTATTTTTGTGAGGAAAGCAAACGAGGGATATAATAGGCAAAAAGCCAAAATGTGAAGACATTGTCTTCATTTGGTCAAGGCAGAAGGTGGTCAGGAAATAACATTTTCCATGGTCCTGTTCTGTTCAGAACAATCTGCACTACTTAACTGCTCCGTTCTTCCTGATGCTCCTTTGTTTTATGTAGACTACTCAGAATCCATGTAGCTTCTAGACTTAGAGAATTGGAATTTAGATTGTGGTGATTTTGTTATTTTTCAATAACACTCTTTCCCCATTTCCTTATAGCAATGAAAAAGCTGTTACCTTCTTGAGGTCATTAGTGTTGCTTGTGCTTTTGTGATCATTTGAATATGAAATAGCTGATCTGATGATTAATAGATGGAGCAGTCAAAAAAAAAGTATAAAGAAACAATTTCAATCAGAACCACCTGCATTTTTTCAGGCTGAATAAATGTGCATAGTTTAAATGTTTGATAAATATGTTAATCTTAATGTTTACAACAGACATATTCATATCTCTGTTGTAAACACTTAAGCTTCTTAACTCACTTGATGCTATATGAGCTTTTTAACCCACATGTCCTTTTGGATGTCTCACTTTAATATATTTTTTCCCAGTGGTAAAAGGCAAGAACCAGAAGAGAGAGAGTGTCCCTATCTGGGATTTGCAAATTGATTTAAGTCCTTTGATTGTTTCTAAAAAACAAAGATGGATTTTGAGAACTGGAGGAATCTACCCATCCTTCATTACTGTTTCATACTCATACTTTGCCCTCAGTGATTAGTGTTGTATTCTGGGTGGAGGTTTCCTCTTAGTGACCATTGGGTAGTCCATCGCATGATATTTAATGTAAGTGGTTGCTGTCTTGTTAATAGCATTTAACATTAATAGCCTTATTTGTGGTTTTTACAGAGTTCCTTCCAACATAAATATTTCACTGCTATACAAGTTTTAAATTTGTTCAGGATTTGTCTGCATTCTACAATGCAGTGGGTATAAGTGTGTAGAATTTATAGAAAACTTGTAAATGTGACTTCCTTCATCTCTGCTTTCTACTTCTATGAATTGATGATAAGATGCCTAAATTGGGTTCTGAATTACAACATTCTGTGGATCCTCTCAAGTACCCTATATTACTCTGAATGATTTGATGATGGTAGACCAAAACTTTTTATTCCGAATAGTATGTAGCTTATAGAAAGAGGACCCTGTTTCACTGGAATGGACTGAATGGAGCCAAACTGGAATTGGCTATTATTAAGATTATCCATTAATGTTACATAATAACCTCAGTATTCCTTTTTGTTTTAAACTTATTGCCTTTCAAAATTTGACTGTTTAAATCTTTAAGACAAATAACTAAATGTTTTAAGACTTCAAGGGATCACAGACTTCTGAAATTTCTTGTCATCATATTTACTTTCTATTTTTCTTACAGGACTGAGTCGGTGGCTGAAAAAATGCTGACCAACTGGTTCACATTCCTTCTGTATAAGTTCCTAAAGGTAAGAAAGTTACATTGTGTGAACCACACTAAGAGTGTCTGGGAGAAGGATGAGATACCCATTTGTCAAAATATTTTATCTGTTGAAGGTTGACAGTATATTTGGCTAAAATACTATGCTGTGAATCAAGAACTCAGCCCTCAGATTTCTGAGGGCTGGTACTAAGTACAACTCAGATTTCATTTTCTACAAAAAAGAATAACAACATTGAGCTGTTTTCCATCCCTTGCTAAAACCTTTTGTTACAAAACCTAATGCTATAAATGTTTAAAATGTTCAATATATTATTTTAAAATCTTTTCTCTTGGTGCAATCCGAAGGTTCTGCTTTGATTTTAAAAAATCTCCATTTTCCACCATTTTTAATCTTCATTATGAATTGGTTTGTGCAAAGTTGTGGATTATTTTGAATCCATCTGCGGCACTGATGGATATGTTGGATTAAATACACATGGAGAAGAGAGCTACTGAGAACTTATTTAGGTAAAATACATCATGAATTCAAGAAAAAAGGGATCCCCTGTCAGCCCCCCCCAAACCAAAAAGGAAACATAGTTATTTCTAAGGAGTTTCCATTAATGTTTGTTGCCTTTAGACAGAAAATTTGTAAAACTGAAACAATTACTTGCATCATTAAAGATACATTCTGAGAACTTCTACATAGAAACTGTCTTGACTCGCTTTCTTCCAACCATACTATTTACACTTTGCTATCTCTTGTTCCTCTGGAATGTCGCTTCCTTCCTCCTGGGAATCCAGACTACATTCCACCACACCAACCTCTCAAGAAACTCTGGAACCAGAGTTATAATAATAATTTACAGGATTCTTATGGTAGTATTGTGGTCCTGCTGATGGATGTTTTTTCTTTTGATAATCACTTAGCATGTCATTATTTTTCATTGATTCAGTTTTCCCTAGCAAAATCAGTAGGCATGAATAAAATTCTGATTCTTTCAGCACAGATAATGTTTTTAATATTGCCTGAAGTAAAGCTTTGAACTGCTGTACTGCAAATGAACTTAAAACTTTTGGAGCACATGGTGTGTTAAAGGAATTTTGAGGCACAGAAGGATTCCTAGGTTAATGGCAGCTACAGATCTATAAATCAAAAGTGATGCCTAAATAATAGGGTTTTGCCAGAGTTTTACTCAGTGAGTTGCTATGCCACAGAGTAGAGCTGCTTTTTGAAGAATACCATCCCTTGTTAAAATAAAGGAAGCTTGGCTGCTTTCCAGAACAAGTAGAAAGCTATGCAGATGGCAAGCAATCACAACTGAGAGGAACTTAATACCATTGGTCACAGGCATTCTACTCCTTGCTTCTAGGGACATCCTGTATCCTTGAAAATTTCTACATTGCTGTAGAATGTATAACGATTTGGAAAGGAATAAGAACAACAAACTTTTGCCTCTCTTTAAACATCTTTTCTGATATTGTCGTTTTAAATTATCCAAATATAACTACACAATTTATTTTATTCTGGCTGTGTTTTTACACAGTATAATAATTGGCAGGAACCAAGTAAGGGACTGACTTGTTTGATCCATGGTGGTGAAGTCATGGAACATAAGTATCTGCACAAAGGATGGATGGAAATTTAGCAAAAAACCAGAAACCTGTTTATATTACACTGGTAGTACAACTAACAGCAAATTCTCAGTTATATGTACTATCTGAAGCTGATGATAAGTTTTACTTCTCCTGTCAGGGAGAAATTGTTTAGCTGGTAGATTTGTCACAAGTGTGCTGTTACCATACTTTGTATATTAAATGTAGAAACCATAAATACGGTCATGACTTATAATTTATTACATACTGTGCTTCAGCATAGGATTCAAACAAAGGAGAATGAAATATAGTGCAGTCTGGAAAATATGCCTCAAACTGCTTATGGAATGTTCCAAGAGCTGGTCTGGTATTTTTTTTTTAAAGAATAATGGTACATTCCCACTTCTTTCAAATATATCCTGATCCAAATTCCAGAAATAGGTAAAATGTATTTCCAGGTTGTGAATTTCTCACAGATTTCCCTTGCTTGCAGTTGTCAAGTTCCAAAACCCAGCTCGCCACCATGGGGCTATCAGTCATGTTGCTGCTACTTGGTTTTATTTTCCTGAGAGCTATAGTAAACCAGACAGTTAAAAGAAAGAAGCAAAAATCAGATTGGTCAAAAATGGACCAGCTTTCCTAATCCATCACTCGTTGTCATCTTTACACCCTATATACCTGAGGATTTTCAGTAGAAAAGAGTAATGTTTGCAAACAACAGCTCTCATAAACTAATGTCTGGAGAAAAGATTCATGCAATAACAGTGGGGGCGCTTATAGGGACATAATAAAAGTGTGTTACCGGTCTTGTGGTATAAAAAAAGAGGAAAAAATAAGAGTGATCTCCCAAGTCTTGCCTCATCTAAAATGTTAGGCAAACATGTCTTGCCAGTCAGGTTTCTGATGTATTAAGAAAGAAAAGACCCATCTTCTTTACTTTCTCTCTCTCTCTCTCTTTTTCCCCCCCTCTTGAGAGGTTTTAGTGGGCGAATATTGCAAATATTTGTCAAATAAGAAGGCATGGTTAAGATGTTTAGAAAAGGCTTTGCAAGCAAGCAGAATGTCAGCGGGTTTTGTTTTATAATCTCTTAGCCCAAACTTGTGCAGGCAAATCAAGCAAGTAAAAATATCTATATTTTCACATAGCAAATTTTCGTGAAAACATGTCACTCGGGGATGCTGACAGGGCTCTGATCTTCAGGGGGGGTCCATATCTTTGATCCAACAATGACTGACGATCAGAACAGCAGTGCCAAGGAAGGCTTTCTAAGAAGCTCTTTGACTTTTCATACAGGATGCCACAGGGCAAATTTGTATTTATAGTCTTGCTGGCTGTTCTGTCATCAAATTGGGGGAAAGTATTCCCAAAGGTATAACTGTGTGGGTCACATGGGATTATATATTCCCTTGTGACCACTATATAATAACACGTCCAGGCCTGTGAAACAGAGAAAAGCTAGCTTGCCAAAATAATACATTGATTCAATCCCACTGAGAGATGAGAACAACATATTTTTTCTTCACTCCCCCATTTCCCATTTAGCTGTCTCTGCTGCAGAAAAGGTGGGAATAACCAGCTTCAAGAAATCAGCAAGCTTTGGGACTGGTGGTTTTGTTGAGGCCTCAAGTGCCATTTATCAGCATCCTAATGAGCCATCCTAGGGAAACAGGAAAGCGAAACAGATAAAGAGGAGCATTGAAAAATGCACAATATTAGGTGCCTGATGAGCTAAATCTCATCAATAAGACACTGTGTGAGCATTAGCTATACTGCCTCAGGCCTCTGCATAGGCACAGGCATTCACATGCCAAGCTCATATGTCCCACTGATTCCTATAGTTTCACCTCATTCTTCCTTTCTCCACGTATATTGGATTGCAACTCATTGAGATCCTAGCGAATGTAGCTATTGATTATGTTACTCAGGGACACTAGGTCAGCAGATGGCTATTCCATAACAAAATACACTTAACTGTATTTTGGGATAGGAATCATCAGCATCGTGTAGACATCATTATAAACACAATCGCAAGTTGTCTGTAGGATTTTTCATTGTTTTATTTTTGTCGTTGGTTCCTTTTCTAGATGAACTGAGCTTGAAACCACAAGCTCATTTTATAAAATGCATCCTATATTGGCTGCAGGAGCATTCCTAATCATTTGACATAATGGAATTTTTAGATCTGTGTCCTTAAAAGATTGAGCAGCAATTTTTTTTATGACCCTAGAGGAAAGTGCTATATACATGAACGCAGTTCCCTCTTCAGTTATGAAGTGTTATTTCTAATGTTGCTGATCAGGACTTAATCCCTGCTGTTTAGAAAAGGGAGAAAGGTTTGAGGTTGTTATAAAAAGATGTCAGGGTATATGTCCCCCTTTTTAACAAAATGATGGTGGTGGATGTGTTTGTGAAGAAGAAAGAGGGATGTAGAGCTCTAAGCAGCCTGAAGCAGAATTTAGAATTTAAATGGAGGGAAACTCAGTGAATTGTGCTTTAGTGGGTTCCCTTTGGTTTAGTTTATGTTCCTATCAAGGCAGCATATTGTGCTAGGAATGGATTTATTTATTTATTATTTTAGTTTGTTTGTGAAATATACTTAGTTTTTTAAACAGGGCTTTTCCAAAGCTGCCTGTGGTTTAGCTATGGCCAAAATAATTATAAAAACCAGTATCTAAAATGACCTAATTGGTACACTGGAAGCTATAGCAGCCTCTGAAGCTACTGACAGTTCTGCATAGTTGAACTTAAGACATTAATCTTTGGAACAGAAAGCCAGGACCAGTTTTGCCATTCATGAGCAGAACTTAAAGGCCTCCAGGGAAGTCTGATATGGACAGGGTTAGTAGGTATGCAACACATTCTGGTAACTATCCTGCTTAGTCTGTATATCTTTCATTAGAACAGACAAAGCAATTCTGATTTTTGATGTTGGAAAACTAATCAAAATAGCCAAATGCCAAAATGGGTTATCTGGAGTCATTGGGAGCTAACAATCCATGAATAACAAAGAGCTGGCTAATACATTATTCGGCATAAGACTGAATTGCTGAAAGCCAATCACATTGGTTTTCTAGATAGATGCAATGGCCTGATTTTGTATGGCTTAATCCCTATTAGTTTGAAACTCTACTCTGTTTTTTAGTAAACCTGTGTCAAATTCTGCTACTTCCCACTGCAAATAAATATTGAATCTACTAATTTTTTTCAAAAAAAAATTCTTCCACTGTTGCTTGATGAAGATAGATATACAAGTATGGTTCGGAGTCAGAAAGCCCAAGATCATCAGTTAGCAAATATAAAGTAATTAACAGGTTAATCCAGAGCTTTAAGAACTGCAGAACTTTTCTTTTTATTGTCCATTGCACGATGCATACTATCTCTCAAACCTCTCTAGAATAAGAATGGCAAATGGGTTAGTCCCCAGAGGTGCTTTTGAACAAGCAATCCACTGCTCTTATGAGCATTTTAAACAGCCCTGATGAAAAGGCAGGCACAAGCAGCCCCAAAGCAATGCGTGGCTTGTCAGCTGACTGCAAGTGGTAGAAAACGATATGCCAGGCAAACACAATAGACAAACGAGATGTGACCAAGGAGCCATCTTCAATTTATCCTCCGCCTAGACTTGCATTTTTGTAGCTGAGCGGTTTGCAGAGACCTTTTATGAGCAATCAAAAACTGCCTGGGAAGAAACTTTATATTTTTGGCTTCACCTGAAAGGAGAGAGAAGGACTAAAACGGGAGCATTTTCTAGGATGGATCATAATTGCCATGTGTGCCTGTTAACGGATGGTCATCATTTGGCTTGTGCATTACGAGGAGACAAGACAGTTATTAATAAACAGCGCAGCACCCACATTTCTTTCCCCCCAAGCAGACTTAATGAAGCCAAGTTTGCAAATGAAACATAATTTCAAAGACAGGCGTGTTGTCGGAAGGTCTAGGGATGATGTATGCCTGTTCCTGCTCGTTAGCAGCTGTCTCTTTAATTACTGCAGATGCTAACGAGATGCTAACAGCATATGGTGACAGAGAGAGCGGGCTCACTTTGCACCAAAGTAGAATTTGTTGTGCTGGTGGCCACCGGAATAAGAGGAGACTCCATAGAGGTAATGTAGAATATTGCCTCTGGGTTCCTAACATCTCATAATTTGAAGTTGTTCAAAGTACTGCAATATTTTGGGAATTAACTACATAGCAGCGTTACAGATCAGATCTATAATAATCTATAAATGTTGGAGACCTTATCTTTCTTCCCAGATGGCAATTCTTGGAATAGTACCCTTCCTCCTTTGAATAATTTCTTTTTTAGCCTAATAATTTTAAACTCTTCATTGCTACTCCTTTCTCTCATAAACAATCTAGCCCCTTGTCAAATATCTCTTATTGCATAATACCGCACCCTTCAAAGTTTCTAATTTTTTCTTTCTTTCATCTAAGCACTGTGACCTAGCACATTTCCCTTAACTGAAATCTGAGTACTTTATTTTTCTTACACTTCTAAAAAAGCAGGACATAGATAAGGTTGCCTCTTTCAGAATAGAGTAAATTGTGTTGCTTTTATCAGTGCAGGGAAGCTGACTCGTTGATTATGTATTTGCTTTTTTATATAATAAGAACAGCAGAGAACACCTAGAGAAATGAACTAGGAACTATAGAGGAAACAAGAGGAAGCATTTATTTCAAACCATCAGACGATTGTCTAGTTGACCTCATTACTATCAAATATGGAATCTAGCAGCACGACTAATAACATTTTTAAGGAATAAAAGAAATTTACAGGACTTAATTGAAATACAGATTAATGTAGGATATTGGAGTGGGGAAATTCACAGTTGAGAAATTTGGAGGAGATATTGGAGCTGCAAGTTTGTCTCTGAGCTTCTAGCAATAAAATATTTAAGAAACAAACTAGAAGTATTTATTTTATTTATTTATTTATTTTATTAAATATTTATACCGCCCTTCTCCTGCTGGACTCAGGGCGGTGAGCAGCCAAGAATAAAAACATCACATACAAAATTTAAAAATTTAAAAAAGAATTAAACAAATTTTGGCCCAATAAATTTAAAACACCCCAACTAAAATCAATTTACAGTTAAAAATATCCAAAAATATCTAAGGGGGGATTACGCCAGCCGAGTTTGATGAAATAAAAAGTTTTAAGGGCACAGCGAAAAGCACGGAGATCTGGGATCCTACGTATCTCCAGGGACAGGTCGTTCCAGAGGGCAGGTGCTGCCACAGAGAAGGCCCTCCCCCTGGGAGTCGCCAGCCGACATTGTCTGGCTGACGGCACCCTGAGAAGTCCCTCTCTGTGGGAGCGTACTGGCCGGTGGGAGGCTATCAGTGGCAGAAGGCGGTCTTGTAAGTAAATCTGCATACCTTAATTATTTTGTCTAGAGATTGTAACCGTAGTGTGAAAAAATAGAGAATGATCTGATGGCATCTGTTTTTTTCTTAAGGAGCAAGTTCTGACTGAAGTGCTGATTGGCTGAGGATTGATTGGGCTGTTGCCGTTGTCCTAGCAAAGTTCTTATTTCCTATACATGCCTTGTGTAATCTGTATTGCTTAGAATATGTGTTCTAAGCAATAGAACACATATTCTACCTACACTAATACAAAAAATTCAGGGGTTGTTCAATCAATCTTATCTCTTTCATATTTTTTTTTTAAAAGCCTATAGCCTCTTCAAGAAGCTCAGAAGCGAGGCTCTTAATGTGCTTTCAAAACCAGGCCAGGATTGGGCTGCCGTCTTTAAGGCTCTAGAAATAATAGAGTCTGTGCCAGAAATGATGCTTCCTAGATTCTCTGAGGATTTTAGTTATAAAGATGCCACAGAAAATATAGCCTTCAAATCATTGTGTATTGCTCTTCACTTAAATCTCTTGTTAAATCAAATTTTCTGAAAGGGTCTTCATTTGAACTTAAAATATTGAATCCTTAGCTTGGTTTGCCATTATTAAGTTACAATCCGTGGAGCTCAATGACCTTCAGTGAAATTCTTGAAACTGTTGTTTACATACACATTTTTCATTGCCTTTTTGTAAAGTATTTCTTGGAGAGATCTCTCTTTCTCTCTCTCCCTCTCTCCCTCCCTCTCCTCTCTCTCTCCCTCCCTCCCTCCCTCCCCCCCTCTCTCTCTCTCTCACACACACACACACGGGGATGGGGGGTGGGGGGGAGAAGTCAGGAATTGCTCATTGCAAATACTGTAAAGATTTTTTTTTTCTTTTTAAAAGTTTAGACTGAATAAGCAAACTGCTATTTTGGATGAGCGATTAACAAGAGAAACCTTACCAAAGCAAGTAGAGCTACTTTTGGAGACAATACAGTATTGAATTAATAATTAACAAAATCCTGACCTTGCTCAATCTCGGTCATTTCTGTGTACATACTTTTTGTCCTACAGCAAGCATCCTGTAAAATAATCATTTAATTGAAGCATGAAATAATGGCTAATAAAATCAGCCTTTGATGCAGATTCTTCTAAAAGACAAGAATAGCAACTACGGTATTTCTCGTGCATACCTATGCAAATTATTTTGGAAATGAAGCATAAGCTTATATTGAACGCCCTTCTTTCTCTTTATCCTTTCTTCAGGAGTGTGCAGGTGAACCTCTGTTCATGTTATATTGTGCCATCAAACAGCAGATGGAGAAGGGGCCTATAGATGCCATCACTGGAGAAGCCCGCTATTCCCTGAGTGAAGACAAGCTCATCCGGCAACAAATTGACTACAAAATGTTGGTTAGTAACAGTGGGAATTTAACTAGGATGGAGTCTTAGTCCTCTGAGTTAGCCCTTCTGATAATAATCTGCTGGGGGTGGGGGGAATCACTATTTAACAAGGTAGTTGTTCCTTCATCAAGACCAATAATAAGAGAAGGAGGTAATATAGAATGAGAGGTGAGAATATTCTCTAATTTTTATTGGTATTCTCTAAACATTTGATAGAATAGTCCTGTGCTTCTTAAACTTTTTTCTCTTTCCACTTTTAAAAATTATGGAGGACCCCAAAAGAGCTTTTCTTTTCAATGGATTATATTTATTGATACATACCATATTTAAAATTAAAATTGGCATGTTTGCTGCTGCTAACTTTGTGGGGTTTGATGGTATTTTAATGTTATATTTTTTTCTTTAGATATTGAATTATAACATCCATACCATTACAGTTCTATAGTTGTGTGTGTGTGTGTGTGTGTGTGATGGTGGCTCAGCAGTTAAGACATGAGGCTTGTCGGCTGGAAAGCCAGCAGCCCAGGTTCGAGACCCAAGTGCCACACAACAGGGTGAGTTCCTGTCCTCACCCCAGCTCTTGCAAATGCAAACATGCAAATGCGAGCAGATAAATAGGTACCACTACGGTGGGAAAGGTAACAGCACTCTGTAATATCATGCTGGCCAAATGAATGCAGAAACGTCTTCAGACAGCTCTGGCTCAATGGTCTTAAAATGGAGATGAGCACCACCCCCATAATCTGCAACGACTAGCGAAGTAAAATTCACATGAATATTTTTTATCTAGATATCTACCTACCTACCTACCTACCTAAATATGGATATGGATGGATGGATCTATGCATCCATCCATATCCATATTTATATTGATATATACTTTATTTAAACTAAATTTGTATTTGCATGATCTCTGTAGACGCCATACGCTAAATAAATAATTTTCCAGCAAAGACTGGCAAATACTTTTGATTTCTCAGATCCCTCAGAGATGCTTGCAGAACTTTAAGAAACATTGGGTTAATCCCTAGTACTAAAGTTTTAGTCTGAATCCTTGGAAGAAAAAAAAGATAGGCATTAAAATACAGACATATCACATTCTTTAAAGCCCCAGTGGGCTATAAATAAAAGTTGTTTTCTAATGTTAATATTAATTCTCTTCCTAAAACAAAGGGGGAAAAAACCCTCTTCCTTTGTGCCACATATAAGAACCATAGTAACTATTTTTTTATCCAGGAATATGAACCATGACAAATAGAGATGCTAGGTTTAGATAGCATATACATCATTCATAACAAGCTATAGAAGTATAGACATCTGCCTTTTACTAAGTCAGGTCATGGACATTCTAGTATAGTTGACTCATTACTTTAGGTTTTTAGATTGGAGATTCTCCTATTCAGAGATGCTTAAAGTTGGACTTTGAACCTTCTGTTGCAACCAAGTGATCTATGTCGGCTATGATTTTCCCTATTATTTTCAAATGAGAACATTCTCCAACAAGCTTCTCCCTCAGATTTCCTTCCTAATTAGAGTGGAGTGATGCGTTTCAAGACAGGTTAATGACAGCCCTTCCTGTCATCCATTTCATCTGAGGAAAGCTATAGTGTTATGCAGAGCATTCCAGGACACAAATGTATTTATATTTATTTTATTTTTGAAATTTCCACGATGCCCTACAAAACCAAGTTTTCATATTACCAAAAAAAAAAAATACGTTTAAAACTAAAGCAATCATTAAAAAAGAAAGAAGGTAGTTAATTTTTTAAAAAAAAATTATAAACTTTATTAAAACACATATAAAACACACATAAAAACATTTACACAACAAACAACATGTAAATAAATTAAACTTTTGAAGCATTTGTTTCATATTAGTTTTCCAATTAGTACAGTTATAGTTATTCCCCTTAATCTTGCTCTAATAATTTTCTTTTTCCTTTCCCCCCCTTACTTTCATCCCCTAAGAATTCCCCCCTTAGTAATCTATATAATATATATTGAGATTATATCTTTCTTTTTAAGTTTCCCTCTATAAATTTATCCGCCCGTAGGGAATTATTTGTATACATATTTACATTTCTATTCTATCTTTCTTCTAATTGTGTTTCTTCAATAGTGACGTTGTACCATTGGTACCATTTATCCCATATTTTATAGTACTCTGTCTCTTCTTTTTCCTTTAACTCTTTTGTTAGCCTATCCATTTCAGCGCACTGGGTAATTTTGTCCATTACTTCTTCTTTTGTTGGGATCTTTTCCTGTTTCCAGTTTTTGGCATAGGTTATCCGCGCTGCAGTTAGAATATGTATCAACAAGTATTTTATTTCTTTAGGGTATGTTTTTGTAAAGATTCCCAACAAAAAAGTTTTTGGCTTCTTGTCTATTTGTAGATTAGTAATTTGTTCCAGCCATTTCTTGATATTGGACCAAAATTTCTTTGCCGCCGGGCACGTCCACCATAGATGGTAAAAGATACCTTGTGAGTTTTCCAACATAGTGAGCTATTTTTCGGATGGATTTTAGCCAACCTTGTAGGCGACATATGCCACCTGTAAAACATCTTCAGCTGGTTTTCCTTTTTTTTTTAATTGAAAAGTTTTACAAAAAACAAAAATTTTCTTCCCCCCATATTCCCCCCACCCTTTTCCTCCCCTCATCCCACCCTCCCCCCCAGACTTCCCAGAGCAAAATACAAGGTGTTTCATTTAACAATCATAAACTAGATTAACCTACTTATCCTCAGACTACTAACTCCCCCCCCCGAAACCTTAACTCCACTATAGATAACATAATACTTCTAATACTTAACGTTCATTCATAAGCTATTTGATATTTTCTTGTCTGATACTTATTTTGAATATAGTCAATCATCTTCTCCATTCCGCTACATATCTTTCTTGTGTATAGTCCTTCAAGTACGCTGAGATTTTCGCCATTTCTGCTAGGTTCATTACTTTCAATATCCACTCTTCAATAGTAGGCAAATAGTTGGTAGTGCATATTGCGTTACCAACAGCCTAGCTGCTGATATTAGATTCAAAATCAATTTAGTCTCTGATACTGTACAGTCCATAATTATACCCAATAGGAACAATTGAGGAGTAAATTTCAACCTTCTTTTCAGAATATTCTGCATCACCCACCAAATTTTTATCCAAAATGCCTTGATTTTCTTACAGGTCCACCATATATGATAATAGTTGCATCATTGCATTCACATCTCCAACATTTAGCTTGCAAATTAGAGTACATACATGATAATTTTTTAGGATCTAAGTGCCATCTATAAAACATTTTATAAAAATTCTCTCTCAAATTTTGTGCTTGCGTAAATTTAACATTTCTGACCCAAATCTTTTCCCACGTTTCCATCATCACTGGTTCCTGAAAGTTTTGTGCCCATTTTATCATACAATCCTTAACCAATTCCATTTCTGAATCTATTTCCAATAATGCATTATACAACCTTTTAATATGCATCTGGCTTTGATCTGTAATCTGTTTCACCAGATTTTCCTCATTTTGCATAACACCAAATTTTTGATCTTCCCTCCATCTAGCTTGAAGCTGACCATACTGAAACCAAGTATAAATTATCCCTTCTTCTTTTAATTCATCTAAAGATTTCAGTTGCAACTTACCCATTTCCAAAAAAAGAAGCTCTTTATAAGTAATCACCTCTGTTTTTTGCTCTATACTTATATTTTCTATTGCATGTCTGGGATTTGCCCATATGGGTATCTTATAGTTTAGCTTATATTGGTACTTTTTCCAAACCCTGGTTGGTTTTCCTTGTATGCCACCGCTAATGGATAGTTAAGTTTTTTTATTCTTCCCTTTTATACAGACACTAAACTGTGTGAATCCTGAAAATGAAAATGCTCCTGAAATTCCAGTCAAGGTCCTAAATTGTGATACCATCACACAAGTGAAGGAAAAGCTGTTGGATGCTGTGTACAAAGGAGTACCATATTCCCAAAGACCCAAAGCAGGAGATATGGACTTGGGTGAGCAATGGCTTCTTGTGTGGTTAGGATAAACAGTGGATTCATATTATAATCATGACATAAGGGTTATAAAACTCCAATAGAAAAGATGCATCATTTTTTTTTTTTAATTTCATTAAAGGAACTGCATGTTTTTCCAGGCTCATGTGGCTGCTTCAGAAGCTACTCTTTATCTTTGCCACCTGTATGTATAAATGTAGCCATTTTACTTTCTTTTCCCCACAGTTCTCTTCACACATGACCTTCTATACTTGTTGATAGATACAGTACCTCCCTGCATGTTCTAAGGCCATATTTTAAAACTATCAAACTTGATGGCAGTTTCAAACTAATGACTCAGGAGAATAGGCAGAGGCTGAAAAGAGACAGGATTGATTATTTATTTATTTATTGGCAGCTCAATTGATAGTATTTTGATAAATGGCTCTGCTTTATATGAGGAAGAATAGAGCAAGAGCTACAAATTGGTATGGTTTTCTAGAAGATAATTTGTTTATTTATTTTTCCATCCACCCAAAAATGACTGGATAATTTACACAGTTGAAAATTGAAAAAGCAATTTTTATATAAAAATTGGTCAGAGTGAGCAATGAAAAAAACAATCCCCCCTCCCCACCGTCTGGAGGGCCCCTATGCCAAGCTCTGAAGAACGAGTTAACGAGTTTTTGAGGACTTTCTTGAAGGCAAGTAGGATTGGGTATGGGGGTCAAGCAAATTGTGAAAAGGATGCTGTTCCAGAAGGCAGATGCTGTAGCAGAGAAAGATTTACTTCCCAAACTACTGAATTGTCTTCAAGAAGGGCACTGTCTGGAAAAGGTTCACCATTATTCAGAAGAAAATGGAACATTCTGGAATTCTCTGGAAAGATCTCTTCCCATTTGGCACATTCCTAGTATTTTCTTAGCAAACTGTGAATAGAATTAAGTTCTCTAAGAATTAAGGATCAAAATATGCATAATAGTGACAATATCATAAAATATGTTAATGATAATTCACCTATAAGAAATAGATTTTCTTTTTTGTGATTCAGTTATCAGATAGAATACAAACGAGGATGAGGATGGTGATGATGATATCCCTTCAGTCGAGCCCTTAGCAGAAATAATTGGAATAGAACAATAATAGTTTAAAATGGCTAATATATGGAAACTAGACCCATTGTATAGCAGAATTTGCAGGAAGATTAGCTAAATTTGGTAAACCTGTTTTGGTGCCTTGACTGCAATGATAAATTTTGCTTTAATCCACAAGTGAAAAAACAGATTTGTCATTTAAAACTGGATCCAATAGCAAGAAAGACTCACAGTTTGGGTAGAGATTCTCCTTTTTGAAATTTATCGCCCCTAAGTCTTTCCCTCAGAAATGAGCCCATAATATTCTTTGGGAAGAAGCTAAAGACATAAAAATGGGCAAGAGGTGATTCAGTATTCCACACCTGAACAACTTTTTGCTCCAAAAATTAAGCCCTCATATTTGAAACCTACATGAGTCAAAACTAGGTAAAAGTAATGTGTAGCTTGAGACAGATGCTATTTGGTATGCAAGGAAGGTCATTTTTCATTCTCAAAGAAAAATGTTATTATGATGTATTGCTGATTCTAGGTTAGCATTTTAAACAAGTTCATAATTGCAAGAAGTAATAAGATGTAATACCTGAGAGATGATGAGAACAGTAATCTCATATGAATAAAGTAGGGAACTAAATATTTTCAGGGCGAAGGGAAACTGACATAATCCCAGTAGTTGAGATGACAATGCTTGTGATCACTGAATATGTAAGACTCACAGGATTTTAAAGCAGAAGGTTGTTGATTAAGCTGGAGATATTCTTGAAAATTCCTCCGAAGTTGAATAATTTGAAGTTTTGTGGGCAGGGGGTTGTTTTTGAGTTTGTCTTTCACTTCCGTCAACCACAGCTTCCTTGGCAATCACTTCAGAATTGATTTGCCATTTTTTCCCCCCTAAGTGGGAAATCCAAGTCACCAAGGAGAAAATAGCCCTATTACATTAGATCCCAAACAGATTTTCCTGGCATTATTGTTGCTAACTTCAGCAAGACCGTAATGGGGTTTAGAGTGGGGTGTGGCTTTTTAAAATGGCTTCTGCCATGCCTCATTCACATGCTCTCCATGCCTTTCATTCTGTGATCTGTCCAAAGTGAGCACGATCCCCAGTGACCCCATGCCCTTCTCTTCCATCGGTGCAGAGTGGCGGCAGGGCAGGATGGCTCGGATAATTCTTCAAGATGAAGATGTCACCACAAAGATCGACAATGACTGGAAAAGACTCAACACTCTAGCTCATTACCAGGTGTGGTTGTCCTTGAGTTTTTGCCAGCAGTGGTGGAAGAGACCTGGCATCTGAATATGCTATCTATCTGAATAAGATACATACATTTATATCATATATGAGAGATGGATACTACAAACAACTTGTTGTTATTTATTTTACTATTGAATTTGTATTGGTGGGAGAGAATAGGATGGAAGTCTAGGCTAGATTCTGGTGTGTACATGCGATGAGTATTAAATAATGGAGAACATACATGGCTCAGGATTGTATTGTTAGGTTTTTGGTGTCCTCTGAGTTTGCTTTTCTTCTTGCAGACATTTCATTATTAGGCTAGACAACATCAGTACACAGATGATGTTAACTAGCCTGGTAATGTTTGTAAGAAGAAAAGCAAGTGAGAATACTAAATTGTAAACGCATTTGTAGAGAATGAAAAGAAAGCTTCTAGCTCTTAAGTTTAACAAAAGAAGCATTAAAATTATGTGCAAGATTGTTCTGTTTCTCTGTATTCTTCCTGACAAGGCCTGGAAGAATCCATATGCTGTCCTGTGTGCTTTGTCTTTGATCTGTCCACTACAAACAATTGAATAAATATGCTCTAACAAAGCAAGAATGAAAGAAGAACAAATTCTAGACAAAGCTGAAAAGCTTTCTATTTTTGTGCCAGGCAGATTTTGAAGGAGATAAAACTCAGGTCAGATCTGGGAATCCCAAGGAATGGAAAATGGCTTTTTATTAAGAAGAAAAAGAAAGCTTTATTCTGTTTGTGTTTACATTATGAGAGAATGAACTGTCCATCTTCTCAAATTTTCTAAGAGGCTCTGAGAATCCACTGAATAGGGAGTTAAACTTGCTATTTCAGCTTCCTTTAGTAGGGAGCTCAGTGTTGGTCGGTTGGAGTGAGAGAGATAGAGATTATGGATCTTCAGTCTTAATTTTGGTAATATTCTCTACAGGTAACAGATGGTTCATCTGTGGCATTGGTGCCCAAGCAGAACTCTGCCTACAACATTTCCAATTCCTCTACTTTCACAAAATCACTCAGCAGATATGGTGAGTAAATGAGAAAACATCCTTGCCATTTTACTGTGTAGAATTCAGCAGCAATCTGGGAATTAAGAAAGAAAGTCTTCCTAAGTTAAGAAAAAGCAGACTAAAAAGGATACCATGCTTCAGTCAAGCCTCTTCTAATGACTTCCTTGGTTTTGTATGACCTAGGCCTATTTTATAGTAATTCAGCTAGCTTCTCCCAGTTAAGGCTTTTGCCTCTGGTTGCTTTTCCTAGTTTAGTTATACAAAATCCGTATTTCTTCACTGTGTTTTCTTAAAGCCACTGTGCTTTCATGTGTCCTATTGGTACAGGATTAAGAGAAGCAAGGGATCTATTATAAATATTTAAAATATTACTGAGGAAAAAAATTATTGCAGAATCCAATCTGGGTCAGTCACCAGGATCAGAAGTCTGCACAGCTTTTGAACATGAGCTGAAGCCCATCCTCCAGGAAGATTCAGATAGAGAGAAGTTTCCTGAGGATGGGCTCCCACACAAGTCTGAAACCACACTAAACCTCTGGTCCCGATGACCAACCCGACTGGATCCTATACCATTATCCTGGGACATGCTTATTTGCCTTCATATGTGAAAAAAAATGCCACTTATTTAGAATTGAAGGGTACTTGCCAGTAGGTTTTAAATATAATGAGCTTCCTTCATTATTCATTAGATCCTTTCAATGAAAAAAAAAAGTCAATAATCTCTCTTTTTCTAGGGCCAATTAGTTAATGAAGTTTAATTGACAGGGTAGCCCAAAATATATCATATTTCTTGATGGTATGACAGACCATGCTGTAAGTTAAGTGAGGTGGAGAGAGGACAGCAGAGGCCAAGAGTCAGTGGAGGAGGGAGAGGCAGTTGCCATTATATGTGGTTTCCTCACAGAGAGTATGCTCCGGACAGCTAGCAGCCCTGACAGTCTCCGTTCCCGGACCCCCATGATCACACCTGACCTGGAGAGTGGCACCAAGCTATGGCATCTGGTGAAGAATCACGATCACATGGATCAACGAGAAGGTGATCGTGGCAGCAAGATGGTCTCAGAAATATATTTGACTCGTCTGTTGGCTACTAAGGTAAATCAGAATGGCTCCTAAGTCCACTGTAAGAGTGGAGTAGTGTTATAAATTTGATAATAGCAAGAGCAATAGCAGTTACACTTATATACCACTTCACAGTGCTTTACAGCCCTCCCTAAGCGGTTTACAGAATCTGCATATTGCCCCCAACAATCTGGGTCCTCATTTTACCCACCTCGGACGGATGGAAGGCTGAGTCAACCTTGAGCCTGGTGAGATTCGATCTGCCAAATTGCAGGCTGCCGGCAGTCAGCAGAAGTAGCCTGCAGTACTGCATTCTAACCTCTGTGCCACCACAGATCTTAATATTTCATCATGAACTCTATCCTGTTCACCTTTTTTCCTAAATTGTTTTATATACTTACATGAATTATATGCATTGCACCAGATTTTAATTGCCATCTATTAGGGTATGGGGTGTAGTGAATCCTGCATGTGCGGAGGATTGAACTTGATGTCCTCTTAGTCCCTTCCAATTCTATGATTCCATGTTCCCACTGTTGGGTTAGAGACAGTCTCTCCCTCCAAACCTGATCCATAATCAGGAGATGAATATTAGTTGATTTAGTCTAGGGCTTCCTGCCTAAGCAGGGGTTAGACTAGAAGACTTCCAAGGTCTCTTCCAACTTTGTTATTCTGTCCTATTCTAGTGGATAAGGTACCAAGCTAGGAAGCAGGAAACTGTGAGTTCTGGTCCCACATTATCGATGAAAATGAGCTCGGTGATCTTGGGCCAGTCTCACTCTCAGTAGTGATTGGTGATTTTACTGCCTCTGATGAGTAGTCTGATTCCTTTGATCTCATCACCTCCCATTTCTAGCCTTTTTTTATCTGCCCTCCCACTAAACCTGCAAAGATGAGTATTGCACCCTAGCTATTATCAAAAGGAAGATGGGATTCCAGCCTCTAGGTGCTATAATCATTGATTTATCCAGCTTCATTGTTCATGCACTTGATGGACGCCCTCATTTTACCAGTATTCCATATCAGCAAAAACCCAAGCGAAGGAGTATTAAAAATCCAGTGGTTTATGACAGAAACACAGAACTACTCACAATATAATTGCTACACTAATTCCTGAAGTAAATCAAATGGCCAGTAGATGATTTGTATTGGAACAAATCAAAATAGTACTCTGTTTTCAGATTCTGAAAAATCCCAGAACTGCAGAGCTAAATTCAGCTCAGCTGAATCTATCCTAGCCAAATCATAAATCATAGTAATCTGCAAGAGGAATGCTGGTTGCTGTATTGCTATTGTTTAACGTGTACAGTTTTAGAATATATATATAACCTGAAAATTCCAGGGTACTGTTCACTTCTTCTATGAGCAGCAAAAAAATCTAAGCAGTAGAAAGCTTTTCTTTCTTTCTTTCTTTCTTTCTTTCTTTCTTTCTTTCTTTCTTTCTTTCTTTCTTTCTTTCTTTCCCTTCCTTTCTCTCTCTCTTTTTCTCTCTCTCCCTTTCTTTCCTCCTTTACATCACTCAAGGCATCTAGAAATTTTGTCACACTTGGTTAGTTTCGTTTCTGAATATACAGATTACACATAATTTGAACATTCCATCAGAAAGCACAGATGAGAGAGAAAGTGGAACACCTCACTCTCTCAAATATTTTCAGAATTCCATCATGGATTTTTTCCCCCTCGCTTTCATAGGGAGATACCTGGATTACCTCAACCTGAAGGAGAGGAATATATCTACATTTTAGATTTTTGTTTCATTTCTGAATATACAGGTTACACATAATTTGAACATTCCATCAGAAAGCACAGATGAGAGAGAAAGTGGAACACCTCACTCTCTCAAATATTTTCAGAATTCCATCATGGATTTTCCCCCCCTTGCTTTCATAGGGAGATACCTGGATTACCTCAACCTGAAGGAGAGGAATATATCTACATTTTAGATTTTTGCTGGCTGTTGAAAGGCACAGTTTTTGAAAACACTTTCAAAATTCAAGATTTCTTAGCAAAATGGCCTTTACAGTTTTGCAGGGGCTCTAAAAGAAGTCTGCAGTGACAGTTTCTCTCTCCTATACAATTTTTCTGCAGTTTTTTAACCATTATTCTAACTAAATGTGTTATATGTTTTTCAAACTCTAGTATCTGGATCCTACATGAGATGATAACTGAGAGGATTATGGGTTTAACTTTCATCATAAAAAATCACTGTCTTGGAACTATTATGAAAAGAAAAAAAAAAAGCAGTGATCCTATACTTAATTGAATACTGAACCAGATCTCTGAAATAATTTAGATTGCTCTATGTAAAATCATATATCACTATCACATATAAATCGTTAAATTGAAGATTTGTAGAGAATGGATAAAGGCACAGGAGCCAGTTTAAATGAATGGATATGACATGGGTGTCCACAGGGTAAAAACATAGCAGGATAGCCAAAAGAGTGCCATTGAAGCTCCCCCTATTTTTAATGCCTTCCTTCCTTCCTTCCTTCCTTCCTTCCTTCCTTCCTTCCTTCCTTCCTTCCTTCCTTCCTTCCTTCCTTCCTTCCTTCCTTCCTCTCTTTATAGTTCTCTTATAGCTTCCCCAAGTTCAGTTCTAAATTCCTTTACAATAGCCCATGAAAAGCCGGTTTTATTTCATCCATTGGTGACACTTCAGTTTCTTATTTTAAAGCATGTTTTAATTCCAGTGAAATATTTTAGCCCTTCTGAGAAGAAAAAAAGAATGCCTTCATTCTATTGTTGCTTTTCTGTTTATGTACATGAATGATATATTATGTAATGCTGAACAAATATCCTCTTTTTTTTGTTTGTTTTGTTCCAGGGAACTTTGCAGAAGTTTGTGGATGACCTTTTTGAGACTATCTTCAGCACAGCCCACCGAGGGAGTGCCTTGCCTCTGGCCATCAAGTACATGTTTGACTTCCTGGATGAACAAGCTGATAAGCACCAGATCAATGACTATGATGTCAGGCACACTTGGAAGAGTAACTGGTAAGAAGATGCTGTAGCTCGGCAGTAAAGCACATGACTTGCACTGCAGAAAGTCCCAAGATCTCTTCCCAACTTCTGAAGGTCAAGCTGAGGCAGAGTGGATACCTGATGGGTCATTGTGTAGATAAATATTCAGCTAGGTAGATCAATGGTTTGTTTCTGCAAGACGGTTTCTTATCTAAGCTGCAGCTGGTATGTGAAAAGTTGGGGGTAGCTAACAGGAAGATGTTTCTTTCAAAGAGTGCAAACAGCCTACTGTAGTTTCTGCTTTTTCAGAAAATAGATCAGAAGGTTTAAGAAAATTACCTCAGTTGCATAAGAAAGTGCAGCCTCAAAGCATTTGTGTTATTCTATTCCCTGGTATAGAGGAAGCTTCACATATACACTCACTTAAAAAGGCATTTATATTAGGCTACAATATAGCGTATATCTAATTCACTTGTTGAGATGGGAGGCTATAGAAATCAAATAAATAAAAAAAATACAGTTCTGTCAGAATAAAAATTCTGTAAGTTTATATTATGGGACATCATCTTGCTTCACCAAATACTTCAAAGTCCCGCTCAAAACCAGCGTTTTCCAAATGATTCAATAATGGGAACATAATCATTAAGAGATCAGTAAAATAATAGGGTTGCACAGTACTGATTCAAGGCAAAAAGGTGTTCAGAGTGCTGGAGAAAATCTAACCTTTGGGGATATGGCATGGCTGCCTCGGAGGGACAGACACACCGTACCAGAAAACAGGGCAGCTCCTGAAATGAGCTGCAAACAGGTGCTGCATTCAGACCTTTGCACGCTTCAAAGCACCTCTTAATCTTTGAATCAGAAGCGATTCAGAGTCTTAATAAACAATAAAAGCGGCAGCTACAGGAGAGCAGTTAAAAATCTTGTATGCAGCATTTTTGTTTATATAGCCAGTTATCAATTTGCTGGTGAACTGTATTCCACATTTACCTTCGAATGTGATAGGGAAGTTATTCTCCGCATGCTGATTTGCATAGCCTTAAACTCCGTCTCGCTATTTATTTCATGCTATTGGGGATTAACGTGCTCAGTGAATAGTAAGAAGCGGCAGACACTTTTCTCTTCTTCTGCTGCCTTCCTGATTTGATCACTGTTACTGGGGATAGGAATATACACTCTGATCTCTGGTATTTGTTAAATAGCAACCAAATTGCTTTTGTAGTTCAGTAACTGTCAGTAATTAGCAAGGCAGGAAAAGACACATTTTTAAATGGAGTTATGAGAGCATGGAAACATTTGGAACTGATTTATCACTCGGCTTTCTATATTAAAGGAAATAGCTGCTCTGGGAGGAAAAACGGGGTAGGGAAAGAATCCCAATGATGCAACTCCACAGAGCCCAGGAAGGCAGGCAGGCTCCAGCATACTAATGCCCTTGCTTGTTTTGTACTGCTAATTCAGTGGATAGAGTAAATTTCAAGAGATGGTTCCCTAAAATTAAAAGATGTAGGTATGACCAACACCTGGATTATATGATTTGTGGGAGTTTAACAGTTGAGACAAATAACAGTTACGAAAAGCAGGACCTAGTTTTCATTGAGATAATTCAGATCTTATGTTAAGGTAGGTGAGATCAGATGATGGAATTATTTTGCACAAAAAATCCCCACCCTAGAAGTTATGGGAAAAGTCTCCATGGATTTCCCTGATGTACATAATTTTTTCCAGTGAGAAGTGAAATATTAGATAGTATTCCTGAGGCTCTTTGTGTTGTGCATTGCAGCTTGGTCATCCCAACTTTCTTCAGGTAAATTAGTTTGAGTTTGTGGAGTTTTTTTCAACCTAGCTAATATAACAGGGAAACATAGTATGACAGCCCTTCTGCCTCAATAACATTGTTTTGTGAAAATAAACATGGGTAATTTGAAGAAACAGCATAGCCAATTGCATTGCGCTGGTTGCCTCAGTTAAGAGATAAATTAATGCTGAGCTGAGGAGAATCAAGAAGGTATTTACTTTTCCTTTAATTATAGTTCTCATTTCTTAATAGAATTTAGTCTCCAGAGGCTAATAAAGAATATAGGGATTTAATAAAGGGCAGAAAACTTGGTGAACCCTGACATTTAACAGTAATTCCAAAGGTTTTAAGAAGAGCAGAGGGAAATGATAGAAATGTTGACAGGTACTGATAAAATCCCAAAGTCAACATATGAATGACTTTAACAAATGCTCTGTTCTGTGTCAAAAATAATAGAATTTACCAGGCACAATTTTGGATATTTAAAACAAGTGTCATGATAGATATATTTCTCATAGTCACTGTTACTTTTCAAATGCCATATGACTTTAAAATCATTTATATATTTATATCCACATATAAAACATCTATAAATATGTTCATATACAGCTGCACCATTATATACACCCACCCTTCAGTGAGATAGCTGGGCACCTGGCAAACCATGCATCAGAGTTATTATCACCTGTTTAGATTTTGTGGAAAACCCCTGCCCCCTTACTTTGATAGACTTTAACCAAGCAACCTTACTTGAAGCTACTAAGAATAATTTTTTCTTTTCTTCTCTTTTTCAGTCTACCTCTGCGTTTTTGGGTTAATGTCATTAAGAACCCGCAATTTGTGTTTGACATTCATAAGAACAGTATTACTGATGCCTGCCTATCAGTGGTGGCTCAGACATTCATGGACTCCTGCTCAACTTCTGAGCACAAGCTAGGGAAAGACTCTCCCTCCAATAAACTACTGTATGCCAAGGACATCCCTAACTATAAGAGCTGGGTAGAAAGGTGAGTAACTGCAGCTGTAGACAAAGTAGGTTTGCAAAAGGAACAAAGGTGTGGCAGTTCTAGAAAGTTTGGGATGGTTCCATGCTGTAAAAGAGCCACCCTTGATTAGAGGAGAGAAATTGATTCTTAGAAACAATTGCAAGTAATTGTCTTTCTAAGAATTGCCAATTCCTTTCAGACCTTTCTAATGAATAAGTAATAGAGCATATAGATTTCATGAAGGCAGCTATTTGTATTAGGCTGGATCCAGCATAAACATCTAATTTTTGTGTGTGGGGGAGAAGAACCTCAGTGAAGTGTTTCTTCTATCAGCTGAGCTTTTCAGTGGTTGAACAAGACAGGGAATGATGTTTCGGTTGCAGCCATTATCAGATCCAAGTGTCCTAAAAATTGCATTTAAGGATTGGTGGAGGTGGGTTGGGGAATTTGGGAGGCACTCCAGGAAAGTAAAAATAACTTCCTCCCCTTTCTCTTTCCACCTTCGCTGTGTTTGGGGATATTTCTACTGGTAAAGCAATCCATTTGCAGGAGAATTAGCAAAGCAAAAGCTCTTGCCAATGGAATTGAAAGCCTGGATTAGATCCAGCCTGAAAATAATACAATCACATTGTGTTGAGTAATACAGATAAGAGTTTTTAGTTTTCAGGGGTTTTACCGGGGAGATTCTGATCAACTTCAAGTATGTTTGGTTTGTTAATTATTGTGTACTATTGGGGTAGAGACTTGCACATTGAAAAGACTCAGTGTAGCTGGTGCTGTTTTGTGAAAATTGTATTTGCTAGTGACATCATTACTCTGCTGATGTCTTAAGTAAAACCAGAAGTTTTTTTTACTGCTGCTAATAAAGATGAAAAAATAGATAATGAAACACAGGATGAATAAGACTCTCTATTTATAAGTAGAGCTATTTTATTAAACAAATTGATTGTGTCTATTTGTGTACACACACACACACACACATTCACACAGAGAGAGGGATTAGTTAGCATTGGTACATTGTACAAAACATACTTCCAAATATTTAGACTTGGAGATTACATTTGTGCCTGAGCTTTAATTCAAACTGTTTTAACAATTTATTATTCTGATGGTTAGAGAACGACATTGCATTAGTTTTATGAGTATTATTTTTATGAGATACATGGACTACACAAGCCCAGTGCCAGCCTTACAAGATGGACAGATCAGAAAACTGACTCATGGATGGCTAGAATTATATTTTGTTGTGATAAGCTTTAGTAACAGAATCTTAACTAAGTTTTCCGTTCCTTCCTTCCTTCCTTCCTTCCTTCCTTCCTTCCTTCCTTCCTTCCTTCCTTCCTTCTTTCCTTCCTAGACCCTAGGGAACCAGAGATGGGATAGTCTGAGTCTCTTGTAATATCCATCCATTCTCTCTGAATTTAACACATGTTTATTATGTACTGTACCTGATGTTTTCTTAATGGCCTATAGATTTGTTCTTTAAAGTCATCTCCCTGATCCTCCTATACTCAGAAACTTAACTAATATTGTGAGAGGGAGGGGGGCATCTTCCTTTTTCATGCCAGCATCCCAAGGTAAGGACATCTGGGACAAAACCTGCACTTGTGTCCTTTTCATTATCTTTTAAACTGCTAGCCTTAATGCAAACAATATTTTATGATGCGGGTTTTTTTACATACAGCAAGTTATAACATCTTAAGATTTTTTAAAAAAAAAATTATTTAATGAGATTCTGCACACTTTGAAAATGAGGAAGAAAACTTCAAATCTTGTGCAAGCACTTTTGTACTAGTTATTAAACAGTAGCTCTCTTCTTTGAGAGCTTGAAAAAAGTGCAACTGCTTTAAAGAATTAATCCTTTAAAGTTAATACAACTTTAATGGATTAACTTCTTAAAACAGCAACATTGCTTTTTTTTTTGGCTTGTGCAAAAAAAGTGGGCTGCTTTAATGATTAGCAGAGATGGATCTGAAGCACGCTCATAGCCTTGATATTCAATACTATTTGCTGCTTGCTTAGCTGGCTATTTTTAATATTAGCCAATATTATACATTATGGTGGTATTTTAGTGATAACATTGCCCTTAGGATGTTTCCCACATGGCTAGACTTTTAAAACATGAATCTTTTATGTTGCATATTTATATTCTGGGAGCTGTATATATAATTATAAATTATTCTATAAATGCTAGATAATGATTACTGACATTATGGAAGAAATGGGCTTCTATCTTGCTCTCCTAAGTGAAGCCAATTTCTTCCATAACAGCAGTCATTATTATAATTCAGTAACAAACTTTCTAATAAATACAGGATTATAAAACACTGTCTCCAAATATGTCACTTTCTGCTCTCTGCTGAGCTCCATTAAGTCTCCTCATAAGAGTGTCCAACTACTGATCTGTGATTCTGCTTGACCTGACTCACCATGATTTTGGAATAATTCAGGTCTATCTCCAACAAAGAATGTAGATAAGACATCTTACACCCCAGGTCCAAGCACTCCAAATCCCTATTTAAGGTGACCCTAGCATTTCTGTTTCTGCAGAAAGATTGGATCTTTCACCCAATCTCTTATACTCAAGCTTCTTTTGTTTAGGGAGAGGAGAGGGGGAAGAAGATCTCAATAAAATGTTTACCTCCAATGATCACTCCTTTAAAGCTGTTTCTCAAGTCCTATTATTTCAACTCACACAAGGAGCTTGGACCAGGCACATTTGCCTTGTCCCCTCAGTCTTAAAATGTAAAGGGAGACCCTGTGTACTCTGCCTGTGAGGGCTTACTGTAAGAGGGCTAGTCTGGTTACTTGAACACAAAATGAAGAGTCATTTGGCAGGCAGAACACTATGAAATGGCTAAATGTGCTATGTACATTACAATTGCTTCATTGTAATGAATAGATTTATTACATTTAATCGGGAGGCTTGTTAATTAAGTTTATGGTATTTTCCAGATTTATCCTCAGTTTGTCTCCTACCTGCTATTGAACATCTTTATTTTCAACAGAGTGATTTATTTTTCCTCCTTCTCACTTATAGATATTATGCAGATATAGCTAAAATGCCAGCAATCAGCGATCAGGACATGAGTGCCTATTTGGCAGAGCAGTCACGGCTACACTTGAGCCAATTCAACAGCATGAGTGCCCTGCATGAGATCTACTCATACATTACTAAGTACAAGGATGAGGTAAGGTATATCAGAACTCTTAGACATATCCTAATATAACTATTTATCTCTGTTTTTTTCCTCTTTCTTTTGACCCGCGAAAAGAAATCCAGAGTGGAGCTGCTTTTATTCCTCTGTAAACTCATCATCATGTCTTAATAGTTGCATAGCCAGCTAATGAGCACCTGCTATGCAGTAAGTACACTTACTGCAGCATTTCCATACAATATAAAAGTAGCTCCATTTTTAAATATATTTTTAAAATGATCTGTAATACATAAAAGCAATAAACAAAAGAACCCAAATATGTGCATTATAATTATGTTCCAAAATCAGTTTTTAAAGATTGATCTAGGCAGTTACTTACAAAATATCATGGTTGTACATATCATTTCTATTATGTGGGACAAACCTATCTAGGCTTTGTTCCATTTTAAACTAAAAAGGGTGTTTGTCTTCCTGAATAGCTAGTCATCATTAAAAAGATGTGATTCAATTATCCATTTGTTGAGATACTAGAATGGTAGAGGAACCAGTTGCAGCAAATTATTGAAACGTGGTACTAAGCTCTCCCAAAGATACCGATTCTTCTCAATCTCCCTCTTTCCCCTTATCCTAACTATCAACTCTGACACAGATGGATGAGATAAGAACATTTGTCAAGTAGTAGTTCCTCTAATTTCTCTCCATCAGTATTGATGATGATTATGACGACAATGATGATGAAATTACCCTCCTGAATCCTAGTGACTTATGCTCCGTTCTTTTTATTTCACATAACCAACAATCCTGGGATTCTGTGAATATCTCTG
The DNA here is from genome assembly GCF_059756535.1 of Pantherophis guttatus. NCBI lineage: Eukaryota > Metazoa > Chordata > Lepidosauria > Squamata > Colubridae > Pantherophis > Pantherophis guttatus. The sequence continues at coordinate 224,823,091 of NC_142064.1, forward strand.
TCTAAGAACTAAGCAGGCCCTACAAGCCTAAGCCAGCCAAATGTTGCCATCTACAAAGACCTTCTACTGAAGCTCTTTTTTAAAGTTCTGCATTTGCTTTACAAAGAGAGGGCACCTGTTTCTTTTCTAAAGTTTAGAAAAGAAATACCTTGAGGTATTTTTATCTGTCTATTTTCATTCATCCTTTCTTCTCTTGTTTTGATACGAAGTATCGAAGTATCAAAGTAACAAACACAGACCACTCCCTTTTATAACAAAACAACAGTTTTCCAAAATAGGGGGGAAAATCACAACAGTGCCTCAGCAGATAAGTAATGGGCCAATAAGAATGGAAGAATTAAATCAGTGAAGGGAACACATCTCATGAAGTAATCAAATAAGAGACAAAAGAAAAATATCAACCTAATCCTGAAGCACTTAACTCTCTAAATGAATGTGTTCTGGGTCAACTGTTCTGGTGAGCCCATGTACAAATGACCTTATTTATAATTTTGAGGTGGGGGTGGCATTTACTATCACAAGAGAGTCACTTCATAAGCCTATAAAGTTTTAAGAGTGGTTAAAAACCCATCTACTGTAATTGGTATGAACAGCAGAAAGTAGTTTTGAACACATTCTCTACAATCCTTTATTAAAGCAATAAAATATATGATGCTAATAAAAAAATATATATAAAATGGAGTTATATGGATTTTATTGCCCAACAGAAAGATGTTGAGAGGTGGGGGAAGGGAATTGGTTGCTTATATAAGATAATGAAAGCATTTGTACAAGACCTTGTCAAACATCTTTGCATTGTTATCTGGGCAAGGCTCCAAAATTGGTTCCTTCAACAGTTAGTAAAGAAAGTGGCCTATTCACATAAGTGTGAATAGAGATCAAGGCTTCTTAGAGGTTTCTGCACTCAAGTAAGCTCTGTAGCCAGCTGAGATCTCCTGCCCCATGGCAAATTGCCACATGCCAATGGAACGGCTTGCCTTCAGAAGTTGTTGGTGCCCCATCACTGGAGGCTTTTAAAAAGAGACTGGACAGCCATTTGTCTGAAATGATATAGGGACTCCTCCTTGAGCAGGGGGTTAGACTACAAGACCTCCTTCCAACTCTGTTATTCTGTTCTGTTTTTCTGGTGACCTTGGGCTAGTCTTTTTCTCAGCCCTAGGAAGAAGGCAGTAGCCATCCACTTCCAAAAAAGTTGACAAGAAAATTTCAGGAATTAGTCCAGGCAGTCTCCAGGAGTCACAACCGACTTGAAAGCAACAACAACAACAACAACAACAAATAGCTTAGGTTTACATTTTTAGGATCCTTGGTTGATCTTTAGTCATTGATGTGGGGGCACCTACTATCTGGAACGAGCTCCCCCCCGAGATACGGAGGATTCCGGATCTGCGTACCTTCCGTTGCACGCTTAAGACGTTCCTATTCCAGCAAGCCGGCCTGACCTAAACTTTTCCTCTTTTAAATGGGAATTTTAAATTTGGTTTTAAATTATTGGGGTTTTAAAATGGTTCAGCCAAATTTATTTAATTTGTTTTATCTCTATTTTAAATTTTGTATTTATATGTTTTATTTTATGGCTGTTCACCGCCCTGAGTCCTTCGGGAGTAGGGCGGTATACAAATTTAATAAAATGAAAATGAAATGAAATTCGATAAGTTACTTCAAACTAGATGTATATATATCTACCTCCCTTTGTACTCGCAGATATTTTGTTTTTACTAGAGAGCTAACATGCCCCCAAATCTGTCTCATTTTTATTTCCAAAAATCTATTAAGTTTCACTAACGTTTAGGACTATTAAACAAAAAATGGTGGGTGGTCGCAGTCTGTGCTGGAACTGTGGCCACCTGCCAGAAACGAAAAGGAAGGGAAGGAAAACTGGGGTAATAGGGAGCACCCCGGGGGATTAGACGGGTTGGCAGGGAGCAATCTCACCTATTCACAGTCTGGAGAATGGTTATTATGTGATTGATGTGCCCATTATTTGTGAATAGGAAAGCACATTTGTACATCCATTTTGTAAGAGTGCCTGTGACATGCTTGTTAATATTCCAAGTAAGACCACTATAAAATACATTGCCTACCTATGTTTTGAATAATGTTACCCTGTGTTTAATATTCTATTCATGTATAAAGTGTTTCGTATATTGGAAATTCTGAAAGTATTTTTTCTGAATGATACCAGATTCGGATGGATGGTGAAGAGTAACATTAATGCCGCATGTCAGCAAAACTGAATATTATTGTTTCTTTGTAGATGTGCTCTTCAGATGGATTCTTGTATCTCTCAGTGGCAACTTGCATTTTGAAGAACAGAGTTTCTTAGAATATGCAGTTCTATTTCAAGTCAGCAGAGTTCCCTCTGTGGTATAATATAATGCTGCTGGGAACATTCCAATTTTCTATTGTTTTTATCCCATAAAAATAAATTCATATGCCAGTCTTTTGTTGGCATTGCATATTAATGATTAATAGTCACTACCTAACTAGACTAGATTCAGTTACTAGAGTCTTTTAGATTCGCTATGAACAAGATCTTAGAGAAAAAAGATGTAGAATTATTTTTAGAGTGATAAAGACAGAATTGTTTGAAATTCCAAATTAATGAGACTTTTTTTTATCCAGATCTACAGCTTTTCTTCCTGAGCTGAAAGTAGAAGGATAATAGAATAATAATAATAATACAGAATTTTTAATATTTAAATCAATTTAATAATAACCCATTCCAATGTGCCGGTTGCAATGCATAAAAGAGAAAAGCATCTCTCACATAGATACGAAACTCCATTTATCACAACTCCTATTAATAACAAGGAATGTTAACGAGAGATTCCTTGAATTTAAGGCTCGCTCTCAAATGATACTTTCATTCCTCAAGAGCCTACCCAAAAGATAGTGTGATCCTGAAGATCCCCTATGAGTTGGCCAATTTTTTTTTTTTATTCTTGAAGGCCCTTGTAGGATTTAGATATTAACCAAGTAGTAGATTAATCAAAAACTCTTAGTAGGGGCAACTTTGGGGTTTCATTCAACAGTAAAGAAGCCACAAAGATTTTAGAACTCTGTCACCCAGTTGTGATGGGATGAGCTGCTTCCTGAAGGATCCCCCCTGCTTTTTTTTAACTTGCTTTCTTGAAAGGAATTTATTTATTTAGCTCTTGTAATTTAATAGGCTTTTATTGTATTGTAAACTGCTCCTAGTGCAGTGGTGAAATCCAATTTTTTTTACTATCGGTTCTGTGGGCGTGGCTTGGTGGGTGTGGTGTACCTTGGTGGGTGTGGCAAGGGAAGGATACTGCAAAATCCCCATTCCCTCCCCACTCTGTGGCCAGCCAGAGGTGGTATTTGCCGGTTCTCCAAACTACTCAAAATTTCCACTACCGGTTCTCTAGAACCTGTCAGAACCTGCTGGATTTCACCCCTGCCCTAGTGGCTTTGGATAGTGAGACGGATGGCATATACATTTAATAAATAAATAAAAGGAAGAATGCAGTATCATTCTTCTGAATAGAATCCAGAGAGATAAGTATAACTCCCTTTTGCAAATAAAACTCCATGTAACCTTTCCTTTTAATTGTATCTTGATTAAGTTGGGCAAGGTTTAGTGGGTTCCAGCCAGGTCTGAGAAACATAAGTGTGCACCAGCAGTGCCAAAGAAAGCCCCTTGTATGAATAGACCCAAGTGTAAACCCAACCTGTCTTTAAGGGTGAAGCACTATATACAAAAGGTCACGGAGGTCATCAACAGGAATCTTAACAGCTAGCGCCATCACAGCTTTTCAGCACCCGGCCTGCCATCTGGATGAGACCAACAGCAATCACAAAAACTGGAGCTAGAGGAGGCGGCGGCGGCGGCGGCACCCCCAAAGAGCGGTTCCTCCAGCCCTTTTGCAGCAGCAGCTGCTGCCCTGGGGCTAGTCTCCTAGCTTCCAACATTCCCTTTCATTAGTCTTACAAATCAGCGAGGCCTTAAGAGCAGAAATCAATAGCAAGCAGGGCAAGTGCTACGTGGTTAGAAAGTGCAGCCTTAATGAGCTGCAGGCAAAAGAAGTTGCCAATCCTTGTCTTTTTGGTTAACCACTGTCTGGCATCTGTTGAATGTGCCTCTATAGTCTGCTCTAAAAGTGCACTGCCTGTGTGTTTGCAGCTCTCAGGAGCTTCTTTTATGATTTGTAATGGGATTAATAAATAGCAGCTGTTCCCTTTGTTTGTTTTCATTCATTAAACACAATTACATGCAGCCCGATTGCACCCTCTTTGATGCAAAATGGGAGGGAATAATTTTTCCTGTTGCTCAGTACTATAATGTGCTGTCATTGGCACTGAATGAAAATCATAATTAATTTTCATTTGGGGTTTTTGCATCTTCCTAATCATGGCGGTCTTTAGAGCAGGTGACAGACAAGTATCTCTCTTTTTTCTCCCTGTCCCCCCTGCTGTTTCCTGTTTTACCCTGTTGTGCCCAGAAGTGCCACAGAAGAACAACCAGGCACAAAGCTGGTTACAAAATCTTTCCAAACTCACAAACTTTAGTGATTGTCTCCAGTTGAATCAGGAGCAAAGGAGATTTGGAGGACTCTCTCATTCTATTCAGGCCTCCAACACCTTTAAGATCCTAAGATTTGACATCCACAACCTAATTGGTTGCTTTGGTTGACATTCAGTATTTTAGCACCACCTAGAGGTGCTTGGAAGAACAATGCTTTAGGTGAAGGATGAGGTATCGGGGGAGTCAAACTCTGGCCTGGATTGTTAACTATATGGATTTGCAGCCGGACCATTTTTGTGCCAGGAAGCATTTTGTGCCTTTCATATTTAGAAAACTTTTGCAACTAGACACAAATCTTTTCCCATAGGATAACAGCCTTAGAATATCTTCCCACAGGCATGACGTTGGAGTGGCTAATGCCTTTCTTGATTTGAGGATTCCACCAGAATGTACCAGCTCTGTGGCACATTTACCTTTGTGCAGTGGTGGGATTCAGCCAGTTCGCACCACTTTGGGAGAACCGGTTTTTAACTTTGTGAGCAGTTTGGCAAACTGGTTGTTGGAAGAAATCATTAGGGCAGAGAACCGGTTGTTAAATTACTTGAATCCCACCACTGCCTTTGTGGGTTGCTTTATTTTGTGACATTGCAGCCTTCCCCAAAGCCCTGGGCAGTGGCGCTGTATGTGCTCCCCATCATTTCTGCATGTTCAATATGGGAAGCCTAAAGGTGTCACAGCTGCTTTTAATCACAGGGAGCTTATTTCCATATTACTTCTAGGGTTTGTGATGGGCCTTTCCTGCTTTCGAATAGTCAGCCTATTAATTATACAAGAGTTTGTTTCCAATTATGCAGCCAATGAAATGGTTAATTGAGTTCTTTTTGATGGATGCCTCGACATTTAATTGGAAAAAAAATACAGCTTGCACTCACAACAAATGTAACCACTATAATGGGATTTCTGATGAGATTGCATTTTAATCATCCTTTTCTTTAAAAAAAAAAATCTGGCAGTGCAATTGAAAGGGAGGTGGGGTTTGGGGGCATTTCTTTTTTATTCCTCCACTTTCTCAATCCTTTCCTGCCAAATCTTCCCTTCTCACTCAACTGTCAAAAGGCCTACTCACAACATCCCACCCTTCAGTTCATTAATGTGGTTGATTAAAGAATGGCTTTCTAAGAATACGTACAAATGATGATCTAAAGGTTTTCATCTGATTCTGAGAACAGAACTAAAATGTAGGATTCATTTATAGCTCTTTCAGTAGGAAAGATGTTTATTATATGAATTCAACTGTATTCCATAATTATGTCCTTTTTTCTAGTGCCTTCAATAAAAGGCCTTAAGCATGCTAAATTCCATTACTTGACTTATTTTCTCAATGGCACTGAAGTATAAGCCTATTTAGTGGAATGAAATTTTGGTGGAAAAATTCCAGAATTGCCATTTTCTAGTATTTTAAAATATAGTGTGAATAGCAATAGGTTCTTTCATCAATTGAGGCAAATCTGACTGCAATTGAATATGAAATCTACATTGGGCCAATAAATTTAGATTCTTCAGCAATTTTTCTTGCCTTTCCCAGCAACCAAAGGTAGGCACTCACTGCTTATATATAGTTTCACTCCTTAAAAAGGAGACTCAGGCTCAAAATCTCCTTTGGATTGAATGAGCTCATGATGACCTAAACAGAACAATTTAAAAATATTGACTTCCTGAGAAATGTCTCATTGTGGATAGTAATGAATTTAAAAACAAAGTGGGTCTGTAAAAGATTGACTTAAAAGGATTCCATGATAGGCCTTTGAGTATTCTGTTCAAAATATATAACTGCTAAAGAAACTGTTCATCAGTTTCAGAGACCAAAATGAATTTTCCTGGAATTTATCCCATTGTTTGTTCTGTATAATTATGAGGCTTTATGTCCATGAAGAACCATTCTCTCATATATTTTCAACATCAGGACAAATTTAGACATTAAGAAAACATATTATATTTCTGGGCCTGTGTGGGTAAGTTACAATTCAGGTCAACGTAATGCTTGTCTATTCTACCTCAGTGTGGCAAAACATTCAGGTAGATTCAACCCATCTTGTTTGCTGCTTTGGTTTGATAACAATGGCTTCTGCAGGGTGCATGCTCGGAAACATTTTTTTTTAACTGATTGGGATGAAGAACGATAGTCATTCCAATAAACAGAAAGAGGAGGCTTACACATTCCTGCCTCTCATAATAAATGGCTTACATTGGTTTTCACCTGTACACTTTGAAACCCAAATTGATGAGAGGAAATCTGCAAAGAGAAGATACTGACAGTTTTAGAGGACAACTAACTACAAACCAAGTTAAGCATGTCTCCTACTCTTAGTTGTCATGTTTTCTACTGATCTGTCAACTAAACCCAAACCATTAATTTGAAGGCAAAAAAGACAATTGGGGGACTGGAGGCTAAAACATGAAGAACAGTTGCAGGAATTGGGCATTTCTAGTTTAATGAAAAGAAGGACTAAGGGTGACATGTTAGCAATGTTCCAATATCTCAGAGATTGCCATGAAGAAGAGGCACTGGAATGCAGGATAAGAATCAATGAATGGAAACTAATCTATGAGGGAAACAACCTAGAACTAAGGAAAAATTTCTTGACAGTTAGAACAATTAATCAATGGAATGACTTGCCTCCAGAAATTGTGGGTGCTCCAACACTAGAAGTTTTTAAGAAGAGATTGGGCAATCATTTGTTTGAAATGGTATAGGGTCTTCTGCTTGAGGAGGATTGGGTTAGAAGACATTTATGGTCCCTTCCAACTCAGTTATTGTTATTAACTTCAAATTCGAGCTTACAATCCAGTATTTTTCTCCAGTCTCTTTACTATCTTTGATGTTTGGGAAACAAGACCCTTCATATTTTTTCCACTGGTAACTGTGTTCCATTTTCTCCTTACTGTTGTCCTGTTTGGTCTTTTGATGGTTCAAGGAAGAGTCCTTCTGGCTTTCCTATTAGAGACCTCCTTGTGGAAATTATTTCAGATTGTAGAGGATTCTTTTTTTCTTAATAGTAGTAATCTTTTCCTTTCTGCTCTTTCCTTTATCAGATTTTAGCTGCTTTAGAGAAGGATGAACAGGCCCGAAGACAACGGCTGCGAAGTAAGTTGGAGCAGGCAATTGACACAATGGCTCTAAGTAGCTGAAAAGGCCGAGTTGTTGTTGCAGACTTCCTAGCAGCGGAGGCTAAAAGAGAAAGCGGCAAGCAAGTTGCAGCAACAAGAAAACACACAAGATATATTGGGGCTCAGCACGAAACAGTGCACAGAGTCTGCTGCGTCTTTGAACCTTTTGCACCGATTGAACAGAAGAAAATCAAACAATCCTTTAAATCATTATTATCAAAGCAAATTGAAACAATTTAAGGACCTTTTTGAAAGGAGCGACTGACGTGGCAAAGAACCTGAGAGACCCAAGATGTGTGAGAAGAGCCGGGGGGGAAGAAATTCCAGCTGAACTGCTACTGTCCCTTCCCCACCAAGGCTTGCCCCAAATCTGGCAAAGGAAGGTTGGGGCATGCACTAACTTCTAGGGCAATGTTTTTACATTATGTTTTTCTTATAGCAGGCGGGTGGGCAGTCTTATCATTTTTTTTCCGTTCTGTATTTGCTTCGACTCCCACCTTGACTGGACAACTCAACTCTTCAATCTACTCCTCCTTTCTTTCTCCCTGGCCTACTGCCTCTAGTGTTAACTGCTAAATTTGCACAATTTTCACAAGCTAATGCTGTCCTTTCAGGGACTGAAAGGATATGGAAGGAGGAGGGAAGTTGCAAATCTGCAAGAAATCTTCCCAAGATTTGTTTTTCCCCCAACAAATTATTGGTGTGGGAGAGAAACGAGGGTGAGTAGAACCTAGAGAAGCAGTCCCAGGCCTCCTTTATTCTTTCTACAGTTCGTCCTGTGCCATTTTAAAACGTTATTGAGCACAGGCCAAATAAATGCTCTCATTTTGAATGCTGCTTAAGAGTGTGCTGGAGACTTAGAAAGGCAAAACTAAAAATAAAAAAGAGGGATAGGCACATATAAAAACAATCTCACCTAAAGAAATACTTTTCTCATCTATTAGAAGCAATGCAACTTCCCAATACACCTTGCATTGGAGGTTTATACAAGTCAGAATCAGCTTTTATAAGCAGAGTTTATAAAACTTTCTCAAAATTGCCCCTACTCAGTTTTCATTGTACACACAAATACACACACAAACTTCTCCATGTGTAAGCTTTCCATTTAGAGGTCAAAGATACTTTCAAAGAAGCTCTCCATATACAAGTGTCATATAGCCAGAGAGAAAGGAGCTATCTAGTCTAATAGCTCAGTATTGCAAAGGAGAATGTTCAGGTTAAGCAGGATCATGCAGGCAGTTTAGAGAAAAGCTTTTTTTTTTTTTTTTTTAGCCTTTTGAAATTGCATTGCTCCACCTCATTCCACTGGCTCTCCCAATGGCAACATAAAGCCTGGTCAGATTATCAGAAGGGCAGTCTTTATTCCAAAAAGTAAAAAAAAAGTGTTCCTACATGCAGTTGCAGCTTAGCCCTGATAAATATGGCATGTCGGTTCCAGCGTTGTTTTATGTATGTATGTATGTATGTGTGTGTGTGTATGAGTGAGGGGGAGGGGTTGCGCATGCTCATGGACATTCAACTCTTCCAAATACTGATTACAGCATCCGCCTATCTTCAGCAGGCTAATTCCAAAAACAAAACCAGGCTTAAAGTTTAAAACAGGCTTGTCCAACCTATAGCCCTTGGTCTGCATGCAGCCCTGGACAGCTACAGTAGTAATGTGGCCCCACAAGATGATAAACCTTTCACATTATTATGTGGCTTATATATGTTGTTGTCAGTGTGTGAAATTAGGCATTTTATAGAATGCCTAGGAAATCTATAGAAGGTCAAAAATCAAAGTATGAAACACTTAACATTTCACACATTTCCTGGGCATTCTATGCAATGCAAAAAGGCAAACCAGCAAAGTACAAAATACTCCTGCTAAAATCCCATTCTAGCCTTCCTTGTTGCAACATGTAGGTCAATATTGGTCTTTTTGCCTTGGGTTTTTTTTTTTCCCCAGTAAGAAAAAACTTTTATTTTGCATTTCTTCTTTTATTTTCATATATGTCTTTCCAATAAAGGGTTAGAGTTAGGGTTAGCCTGAACTTAATCCTAAACTAACCCTAATCCTTTTCATGTCTCTCTTTTCATGCTTTTCCTAAATAGTTTTTGTCATTGGGCATAATGCCTAGGTATTACATACAATGTCTAGAGAAAGGGTAGAGCGTATTAAAATAACACAGACATTTCATACTCTGCTTAGAAACGTCACCCATTCTTTTGCTCACGTTTTGTTTGTTTTCTTGTTTTGTATTTTACCTTTTATGATAAAACAAAATAAACGTACATAAAAGAGAGACGTCACACATTCTATACATCTTCTAGGCATTCCATACAATGCCAGCTTTTCACACATTGCCGGTAACATATACACTATTACATATTTAACATGCACCCCAAGACAATCCCACTTTACTCAGTGTGGGCCAGACAAGCCAAAAGGTTGGACAATCATGCTGTAAAGCAAGAAATTATGGCTAGGCCACCAAAGCTGAGCCTGCAACCAAGTGCTCTTTGTGCGCAACAAAATATTCTGTGAGAAACAGACATGACAGCAGCTGGATTGATAGGCCGACCCATGAGAAGGAAAGAGAAAACGAGGCTCTTTAATTGCATGGAAGCACAACCATTCGGGATCTTTTTTGTAGGCTGATATCAGCAACCAGTTATGATGAGGACCCAGATTGTTGTGGGCAATAGGCTGACTCTGTAAACCGCTTAGAGAGAGCTGTAAAAGCACTGTGAAGCGGTATATAAGTCTAAGTGCTATTGCTATCTCTCTGGAAAGTGTTTGGGTAGTTGCTTCCTTGTTAGAAACTTTAAATGATCTATGACCAACACAATATTCTCACTCCCCGTTTATTTATAACTTGCTTTGGTTATCTTGCCACCCTGTTTCTTTAAGTAGGGGATAAATAATAATCTCCATAGGAACAGCATAGGATTGTCTGCTCGCATTTAATGTTAGTGCCTAAGTTAGCAGAAAGGTCACTGCCCCTTCCACAGCTCTCCTAATTGGACACCTACTTTCTATTTTCTCCTATTTCTTCCAACCCCAAAAGTGTAATTTCTTTCTATCCTGATTCTGAGCATTACCTGATTCTGGGGTTGTTGGTTATCAAACAATCACCAGGGGAAACAGATGCTAACATTGGAAAACAATGGAAAGTCTGTTAAAAACTGAGCAAAGTCTTGGTTACTTGCTTGTTCTCTAGACTGAATCAGACATCTCCCATATGATTTAAAGGCAAGGCTTTCTTTATTGCTACCGTGGAGATTTCCAAGGTATCTTGTAATGTTTTAGAATGGAATGTGTGTTCCTTTGTCTTGTCTTTGCACAGTTCATTTAGAAGGTATCCTCAGTTAAAAGCAAAGCCTTTATACAGGTAGTCAAAATGATGAATGACCATTCGTTTAACAATCAAAGGGATGACGGTGCTTTCATTGGGATTCTTCCTGGATTCTGTTTCCTTTTTCCTTCCCTTCTGTCATTTATTTCTTCATCATTCCATCAAATATTCCACTCTTTGCATGAAGACATTCAGTTCCATTCTGTATGTAAAGCTTTTTACTATTATTTTAAATGTACCAATGTGTTGAAGTCACTGCCCTAATTTAACTCAGGTGACCAAATCCACCCAATTTTCAGTCTTCACCTATCTGCCTATCAAGTACCAATAAATTAAGGTGTTCGACCTAGTGTTGAAAGAGCCTGATCCTACCTAAATAAGTGGAAGAAAGAGATGTGATGTGGTGTGTGTGTGTGTGTGTGTGTACACAAAATGTTACAATCTAATTTTTTAAGCCTTGGTGGGGCAACTGTACAATTAATTGGAGGAGTTGAAACAATATCAAATGTGGCTTTTTACACTAAACAGTGGAAAATACCAAATGGGGAAAAAAACATATTAACATTCCTCACCAGTAGAACAATCCTTTGAATATACATCTCAAATTATTTTGTAATTTTTATTTTTAATTATTTCTTTAATTAAAGAGGAGGAGGAAGAGAAGACAATAAAATAAAACAAACTTTTAAAAAAATGTGGAGTCCTGAGATAATTCTGGATCCATAAGACCTGTGGGCTGTTGCATGACTGTGATAGAATTTAGTCTGAGTTAATCATTTTTGAAAAGAAAAAAAAATGCAAGTGTTGAATATTAGAGGTTTGGTTAGACTTTTATTTTTTTTGAAATTTTGGACTTAATTTGTCACTTCTTGTACAAGAAACAAAAAAGAATTAATGTAAATCGTTTATTTCTGAAAAATGGTACTCAAATAAGTCTTAAAGGACAGCTAAATGTTGCTGCACAGGAAGGATACCATAATGGTTTAGAGGTTCACATCTCCAGACTTTGAAGTCTACTTGGGACTATAAACACTATATGATTTATGTTCCTCAACGTGGCTTATCTTTCCACTTTACAAATTGTATCATGGATCACAAAGAAGCAAATTCGGCTTTGTGGTTCCACGTGATCAGAATCTTCGTCTGTTTTGATTAATACAAAGAATTTCTTCTTTAAAAAGTTACATTTTTTTTCAGGAGCTGCTTAGAATCCTAGAGCTTAAGCTTGAAAAGGAACTTGGAGATCATTTCATCCAACTGCCCAGTCTGCAGTCTGCTACTTTATGGCCACCCAACTTCTGTTTTAACACTAGGAAAAAGAGGCAGTCTGTTCTGTTATTGAACAGCTTTTAAGATTAGGATATTTATTCAATTTAAATCTACCTATCATATAAATCCCTCATTTTTCATTTTGCATCCTGGAACAACAATTCTGCCCTGTCTTCTGTGCGACAGCTGTTCAGTATGGCAGTCATCTGTCTCTCCTCTTCTCCAGGCTAAACATGTCCAGCACTTTCAACTGTTCCTTGTATGTCTTTCCTTCCAGACCTTAGTTTCTCTTCTCTGGATGTGCTTTAGATTGTCAATATCCTCCTTAATATGGAGTGCTCAGAACGGGACACAATATTATAAATGCAGTGTGACCAATACTGAATATATGGGAGCAATTCTATTGATGTTGTCATGTTACTTTTGATACTACAATCATAAGATTGCATTTTTTTTTTTTGCAGCTGTATCACATTGTTGGCCATGTTAGCAAGATCCCTCCAGATCCATTTTGCACATATTGTGGCCCAGTATGGTCTGCTTCCCAGTTCTTATATTCATATCTTTGATTTGTCCTACCCAAACACTGCATTTGTCCATATTGACATTCACAATCCTAGTTTCTACTTATTTCAGTTTGTGAAAATCCTCCTGAAGGTGAAGTATTTGTTACCTTTCATCTTTATGTCATCTGAAACTTGATAAAATTTTTCTACCCTTCGTCCAAGTCATGTACAAATAGGTTGAATAGCACAGATTCTGAAATGCAGCATTTGTTACACCACTCAATACTTATTTCCATCTAAACAATTAGCTAATTAAATTTGTTGGGTACAGTCATTCAGTTAAGGTCCTCTCCAGCTGATAGAATAGCCTAATCCACTAAAATCTCATGATTCCTGAAGTCAAGGGAGACCATGTACACACCATCTCCATTATGACTAAACTGGTCACCAAGATCAGTTTGGTGTCATTTATTTTTGATAAAGCCATGCTGGAGTTTCGTTATTCATATTAGGTTGATCGTGAAGTAAATCAATATTGGGAATTACATGAAGGTCCTGCAGAATGCAAAATTAAGTAAAGAGATTTGGGATTTATTCTTTTTGAAAAGTTTTGCTTATGAAACAGCTTGTTTTCCCCATTATTGGCCTTGATTCAACTAAACCATTATCATTGTTCTGTGGCAATGATTTGATCCCTGGGGAAAAGAGTCCTGCCAAATATAAACAAATAGAATAAAATGAAAAAAGTAATGATGATGAAGTGTGTGGAAAAGTCGACATTTTTCTGTATCTTCTAGGTTCTTTGCCAGGTGGACAAACAACTTCAGTTAAAATAGCTGAAAAGCAATAAATTAATCAGTGTATGGCCAAGTGTGGTAGACTAATCTTATTGGTGGAACAAACAGATCCTGAATGTACTGCATATTTGCAGGCACAATGAAAGCCTGGCGAATGCTTTTTCACATGCAAAGGCTTCACTCAAGAGATAGAAAGTGAGATAGATCCATTATAGCAATATTCAGATGGGGCATGAAAAAAGTTGTTCGTCCCCATGACTGCTTTGTATTGAGGGATGCATCTCTGTATTTTGAAGGGTGGATGGGAGAGGTATAATTATCTGGCTCTGTCTATCCGTTTGTCTGCTATTTAAAAAGAGCCAGCCACTTTCCAGACGGTGCCTGAGGCAAAAGAGAAGCTCAGTGGCTGTCCCATATAACAGGAGAAAAATATATGACAAGTAGGCAACTGAACCCAGATGCTCATCTTTCTCACCATGGTGCTTGTGGTTTCACAGAAAATAAACAATTATTTGTGTGACCACACATTCCTCCTGTATTTCCAAAGGGCTTACAGTCAGATTCATAAGGGTTCGCTCGAATGAATAAATGGGGCATCCCTTTAATCCTATTTGATTGTAGTTTCAAACCCTGCACTATTGCACTTGTATAAAGCCCTACATATGAACAGTTCCACACTGCAAACAGTTACGCTACACTTCTGGGGACTGGCTCCTCACTTGATGTCACCATGCAACTTACAGAGTTGATCATCCTTGCCTGCCAATGGAGTTGTTCACTTCTTTGTACTACACCAATGGGGGGGGGTCTTGGAGATGTAATTTGGGCTTATTTGGTTGCCCTTTTTAATTCAGTGCCTCAACTCCGTTAAAATTCTTCAATATGAGAGCAAACCTGCATGCATCTTATGTTCAATTTCTCTCCCAGCCTCTCCATAGTAGCAATTGGCATTTTTGCATGCAAAATTATTTAAATAATTATCTCATCTGACAATGGTTCAGTATTACTCCTAAGAGTTCACTGAATACATGGGGAAGGTTGATATTACTATATTGCTGGAAGTTTTTAAACTGTGGAGTCATAACGCCCACTTCAGCAGAACTTACTAGTAGGCCAACATACTTTTGTCCCTTTTTAGTGTCCATGGAAAATAAATACTTTGAAACATGAGACCAATTTTCTTTTTCTTGGTATAGCCTTTTGATAGCATCACTCATTATTTTTCCTGGTGGGTAAATGAGTCCCATTGTTGGCCATACCCTCCAAAGTTAGCCTATGTAGCAAATTCATACTTTATGAAGTTATCTTACGAAGTGGTTTTCCTAGTGAAAGAGTCATTTAAAAAGCTAGGCATCTTTGTGGGCATTTGATCATTTTTTCTTTGTTGTTCATCTATCCTGTTTTATTTAACTACTGTATATTGAAAGTCGGCATACTTCAGATACCAAAATCCCTAAATGGATTGAGGATCCGTAGCCTACTTCTCTAGTTCTTAGAAATGTCTGGCTAGCTCCTCATGGATTACATGGACTTTTCATTTTACTCTGTAAAATCATTCTTGTATTCCTTAGCAATGATTCTCTTAGCTTTTCACTTCTGTTGATGTTGTCTAAGCTGTCCTTTCTTATTTCCACTTATTTCTCTTGAGGGTCTGCTCTTCTCATATAACTGTTTGTAGTTTTTTTCCTATTAAGAGCAGGGATTAACAGTGAGGAGCGGCAGAATGAATTTACTTTCCACAAGTATAAATATTTTATTAGATTTTTCATCAGATTATGTTGACCCTTGATGCACCCAGTTATACAAATACTCTGCCAAGATAATGTCAGGCGCTTTGACTGCAATATTGAATCCCCAGAAGTTTCTGTAGTTAAGCAGTTATTTTAACTGTAGTTATTCATGTCATTACAATAGGCAAGATATTTTGATATGCCTTTTGATTGATGCTCAAATGAGCACATAAGAAAGTTGTATACATAAGCAGGAAAATCTTGGATTAACACGTCTTTACAAAAATCCTTCAAAAGCAAAACAGTGGAATGTTAAAATGGCAACCCTGATACTGAATAAATAGAGATTATCCAACACATTTTTCTTAGTAAAGTTAACTCAAGGATTTCTAAAAGTATCAAATATCAGAAACAAAAAAGAGCATTTATCATGTCACTACTTAAAATTGCACATAAGCATTATGCCAATTGATTCCCACCAACATTATTTGCGATTCCCTACCAATAAATCTAGTGTCTACTCCAGCATCCATGACTTGATAAATTTTCCATTATTTGAATACCCTTGTAAGGAAAAGATGCATTTGAAATACTTTTGGTTCTTCAGGGACTAGTTCAGGTTTTACATTCATTGTTCATAAGCGTACACATATTTCATTTCCTCCCTTTAGTCTCCCATCCCTTGCATTCTTAAATATAAATGCAGTTTTAGGACACAATGGGAATGTGTTGAAGGAGCAACTCGGTAGAAAAATGATGAAGGCATTGTGATTAATAAATGATCTGATCTCAAACTGCACAGTTCTGAGAGTTGAGTTCTGAGACTTGAGAGCAAATTTGAGACAGCTTTTTGTTCCCTTAAAATCATTGGCTTTTCTTCAAAGTTCATAGTGTTCTAATATAAGAAATCCCTCATCAAGTGAGAATGACAAATCAGTTGTCTTCAATTACCCCCCCCCCAAATGTGCAAAATTACAGAAGTCTAATAACATGCACAAAATCCCATCCATGTGAGCTACACACTCTGGACCCATTTACCTAGAGTAGAAGGCATAGTTCTACTTTCATCTTCCAGACAGATGGCCTGAAGGACAAGCACTAGCTCCGTGCAGCAAGGTTTACAATTTATGCCAGGTTCTTTTAGCACATGTGCTCCAAGAAAAATTATACAGGGAGTAAGTACTTCCAGCTCTTTGGAACTGGAAGGTTTAGGGATAGTTCCCAAATGTGGAATAGGGGAGTGGGTACACTGGACAAAGAGAGTGAGCTAATCCCTTTTTCCCTTGAAATGTTCCTCTTTTCAGCACTTTTGGTACTTCTTTGGGCTGAATATATATTCCAGCACTGTAGGGCGCTGCCACTCACACTTATTTCTAAGGAATGTCAAGGCTGCAGTTAACTGTCCTTTAAGAAACAGGGAAGGGGGTGGTATGGGAGGGGAGGCAGAGAGGAAACCATAAAAAAAAATACACAGAATTTTAATAGTAAATTTAAAAAAAAATCATAACTTTATGTGATTGTTTCAGACTTGAAGCAACTGTGCCAGTATGGCAGGTCGGCACCCTTTGGTTGTGTAAATATCCTGCTATTTCCTATTTTAATGTTCTTCAGATTTAGTACTTGTAAATAAACACGCACATTAAGAAGAGATTAAACATTTTTGCTATAGAACGTGTCTTGTCTGGCTTTGTGAGTGTTGGGGTTTTGGTTTGGGAGAAACTCGGAAATATAGAAAGTGACGCGAAGCAAGGGACGGCCGTGTGTGTGCTAATTTGCAGGTTCCTGCATCCTGATCAGTCTTGGCTGCAACGTTTCGTGCTGGCCAACCATTCCTTTATTTGAGCCTCAATGTGATCTTTTCTACTTGTTCCAGTATTTTCAGTCATTCTGAAGCAAGCAAATTGTGTATCATTTGAGAAAAACTGATCATCCATGCTGGACCTGGGACCCCCTGTTTTGCTTCCTTTCCTAGAAGAGTTGATAATCATATATGAGTCTGTGGGTTCCACTGGTCTGAATTAGAAGGAATAAGCTGCTTGCTCTGTGGAATATGTACTTTACCATTTCCCCCAATTGTTTTTTTTTTTTTTTTTTTTTGCAATGGCACAATGCAGTGTAGCCCACTGGGTGCCACTAATGCTCATGATAATATCCAGTGGTGGAATTCAGCCAGTTTGCACCACTTCGGGAGAACCAGTTGTTAACTTTCTGAGCAGTTTGACAAACTGGTTGTTGAAAGAAATCATTAGGGAAGAGAACCGGTTGTTAAATTATTTGAATCCCACCACTGATGATATCCCAATTGGGATAACCCACCAGCATCCTACTCTTGATCTTATCTGAGTCCCCTTCCTGCCAACAGCTACTTCTGCCGATGCCCCCCAGGTTTTTCATGCCCTTCCACTATTTCTGTCCATGAAACACTCATCAAAGATGCATGTTTCACTTTAGGCACCATAGTTTCTTGCACGGATTATGGGAATATTGCATGGGAGTGACAAACTGATCCCGATGATCAGCAGTGGGATTTTCAAAAACTCATTTTAATCCTGGTTTAATCTATAAGAATCTAAGTGTATAGCAGTCTTCCAATATCTAAGAAGAGGGAGCAACCTATTCTCCAAAGCATCTGAAGGCAGGACAAGAAGCAATGGATGTAAACTAATTACGAAGAGATCTAACCTAGAAATAAGGAGAAATTTCCTGATAGTTAGAACAATAAGTGGAACAGTTTGCCTTCAGAAGTTGTTGATGCTCCATTACTGGAGGCTTCTCAAGAAGAGATTGGACAACCATTTGCCTTGAAATGTTATAGGATCTCCTGCTTGAGCAGAGGGTTGGAGTAGAAGACTTCCAAGGTCCCTTTCAACTGTTATTTTTTTATTTTACATTTTCTAATGAGTTCAGACATGACATGAATGGTGCTAGGGAACTGCAGCCCTGAGGTTATACAGGGGTTTCTCTGCTGGTAAAATAAAACTGTACAACAAGTTCCTGTAAAAATTTAAATGGCCACTTAATTGGGAATGTTATGAGTAACACAACAATTTGCTGAAAGCAAGCTGATTCACCTAATCCTAAGAGAAGGTTTCTGCAGAAAGAGAAAACCTTCCTCCCTTAGAAGCAGAATAACAGGACATAACATGCAGGAAACAAGGGGCTAGTTTGTCTGCAAGTCTCTTGCAAAAGCAGGCTGTCAAATGGCCATCCATTTGCAACATGTTGCAGAACAGATCTCAAATCTGATGCTAAATGTGCATCAATCTAAATAATTCAGATCTGTCTAGACAAATCAGGCAATAAATGTATCTTTGGCCTAAGCTGTTACTTATTATAGGAGGATGAGCCACAGTAGAAGTCACCATTATATCTCTCTATTCGTATTTCAAGGGATGCAGTGGCTCAGTGGCTAAGATGCTGAGCTTGACAATCAGAAGGTCGGCAGTTCAGCGGTTCAAATCCCTAGTGCTGCATAATGGAGTGAGCTCCCATTACTTGTTCCAGTTTCTGCCAACCTAGCAGTTCAAAAGCACGTAAAAAATGCAAGTAGAAAAATAGGGACCACTTTGGTGGGAAGGTAACAGTGCTTTGTGCACCTTCGGCGTTTAGTCATGCTGGCCACATGACCACAGAGACATCTTTGGACAATGCTGGCTCTTCAGCTTGGAAACGGAGATGAGCACCGCCCCTAGAGCTGAAAATGACTAGCACGCATGTGTGGGAGAACCTTTGTCTTTATGCATATTTCTAGCTCTAGGCTAAACATCATATCATTGCACCATAAAAAGATTCTCGACCTTCTTACTGACCCCTCTCCCAGCAAGTGTTACAGAGACTTCCTTGTTTGGAATCACATACCATATTAAACAAGGAAGTTGCAAGCTGCATTATGGTCGAACACAACTTGTGCATCTAAACAATTATTTTGACTTTTGTAACTATTCCTGTATATTTATCACATGTTCATATCTGTTAGTAATCCTGCATCTGTGAAAAACCTCAGCTGCAAAAAGACAGTACAGAAGAAAAGTTTGAGAGGGAAGAAATGAACAGAAGGAGGATAAAGAGGTGAGGATAAGGTGAGTTGACTAAATTATCCTCAATACCGTCTCCTTTTTTAAAAATTAGGTTTATAATAGATTATATTAAAATTGTAGATCAACGGATTGTAAATACATATGAAGAAATGTATTGTTGCCGTAAATAAATTAAATGTGATTTCTTTTTGGCCGCCAGCTCTACTGTTTTTAGTATCAGATATTTATATTTGCTGTTTTACTATTGTTTTGCTCTGAACTACTTTTCATTGACTTCGACTGGAGGTGGAACACTTGCATTATGATCTGCATTGCATTGTCCTGTGCAATGTTTATACATGTGCCATGAAAGTGATTTGCAGCACCTGGCAACACCCTGTTTCCTTTAGCTGGAACCTTATAGCTCACTGGATTGGCTCATTTTGATATAATGGGAGGGGGGGATGAATGGTAGTGAACTATCCCTTAGTCTAATTCTGTTCCTCCCACTCCACCAGAAGGCACCTTATTGTTTCTGGGTGATCTGGCTCCCTCCCCCTTTCTAAACAAAGCAGAACTGAGGAGGAAAAGCATCTGTTATCACCTCCCCTTAGATTCAGAGAATCACTGAATTGGAAGGGGCTATTTAGTCCACTGAGCCCAGTCCTCTGCCCAGAGCAGGAATTCAAGTGAAAGCATCCCCAACAGATTGCCATTCAATCTCTGCTTGAATGCATCCGGTGAAGGGCAGCCCACCACCCCTTTCAGCAATTGGCTCTACTGGCTCTGCTGGCACTCTTTCTAACAAGTGTCTAGCTGCAATGAGGAGGAGGAGGAGGAGGAGGAGGAGGAGGAGGAGGAGGAGGGGGGGGAACAGCAGCGGATGGCCCCATGCCCAGCACGCTACAGAAACCTGGAGACCCCCTGCCTAACTTTTCTAGGTGACACTTTGGAGGCTGCTTCCTCATGGAAGTCACAATGCAATCCTGGAAAGTGCACTTGGGAGGATCCCTCCAAACTGTGCTCTAATGTAGAGCTTGTCTGCCCTTCACATAAGTGAGCCTATGCATCTAACAGCATTCTGTTAAAGCAGAATGTAGAAAATGCTACTTTTTAGTTACAGTGATGCAATCTTAAGAAAAGCTTTAGTTCATGTATGTCCATATCCCAAACTACTTTTACATGTGCAGAAATGCACAGGAGAGTCACTTTTCAGAGCTAGATGGGGAAGGGGGAAGAGGGCATATAAATTTATTAAATAAACTTGTCTGCCCTCCCAGGAACACTATCATAGATTCACTATGAATCTACTTGGCACCTGACTCTTAAAACCGCCAACTTTGCAAACTGTAAGAGAAGAAGTCGAAAGCATTCTAGAAAAAAAAATACTTGCTTTTATACACTCACAAAATGCAATGAGAGAAGAGGTTAGTGACAGAGCACCTATTGGTCAATCAGAAGGTTGTGTCTGCTCTACTTTCAAAGAATGTCCACCAACAGGGAAAACAACTTTCCCTGGACATCTCCTGTTGCTGGTTGCCATGAACAAAACTGAATTATATGGACAACTGAGGCTCCCTGGAAAAATCCCCATGATTTCTGCCAGGGTCCTTAGACCATGCTACTTGGTGACCAAGACACCAGGAGGCTATTTCAAAGGTAAGTGGTATAATTAGCCTAATTATTTACAATCTGAGGCCAATAGTGTGCCCCCACCCCAGATGAATTTTCTGATGCTACAGCTGCACTTGTCATTAAAACTGAGGATTGAAAGGGCAGGCTGTGGAGTCTGGCCTACAAAACCTTTATCTATTTCATTTATTAGATTTTTATCCTGCCTTTGTTACTTTATAAGTAATTCAAGGCAATGGACATACCCGTATTTTTCGGAGTATAAGATACACTTTTTTCCCTCCTAAAAGAGGCTGAAAATTTGGGTGCGTCTAATACTCCGAATATAACCCCACCCACCCGCCGGCCCCCACCAATTGGCCTCTGCGCATCCTCTTCCTGGCTGCAGAGATTGCCACAGACAATCGCTTGCATTTTTGGGATCTGCGCATTGTGTTTTCAGCCTCCAAACGCTCCATTTGAGAGCCCTTCAAGGCTGCGGGTATTGCCAAAGCACATTGCCACCGATCGCTGCCTGAAAACGCAACATGTTTGGAGGCTGAAAACGTGACGCACGGTGCCCAAAATGGCTACCTGGAACAGCTGCTGCCTTCTCTTACCCCTTCTATGCTTCTCCTGCTTTAGTCACTGGAGCTCCCTCCGACGATCAGCTGTGTTTCTTAGCCCCAACCTCAAAACCAGTGAGCGAACTAATGTGCTGAAGCTGACCAGGCTAAGGACATTAGCCAGATGAATACCTGGTAGGCAGAATTTTTTCCCCCTATTTTCCTCCCCAAAAACTAAGGTGCGTCTTATACTCCGGTGCATCTTATACTCCAAAAAAATATGGTACTTACTACTCCTTCCTCCTCTTCTTTTCTCCCCTCAACAATAACCCCATGAAGTGCATTGGGCTGAGAAAGAGCGACTGGATCGAAGTCACCCAGCCAGCTTTCATTACTAAGGCAGGACTAGAACTCACAGTCCCCCAGTTTCTAAACCAGCACCTTAGCCACAACACCAAACTGTTGCCACTAGCACTGGGTCTGGATGCAGCTCAGTGTCCACACAAATGAATGACAGCATAAAAAAGTAAGCAGAATTCCTGATTAGTTACAGCTGGCTGTGTCTCAGCATGTTAGCTTGTCATGCAAGTGACCAAGTTGTGCTGTCTCTTAAACACTGCCAGAAGATGAGTAGGCAAGGCACCCAACCAGGCCAACCTCTTGAAGTCAGTCCCTGAGGCACATGCTAGGGGATAAGCGGTTAATCTGTCTTTCATCTTTGTAATTTGAACCCTCCGGATCCCCCCCCCCGTCTGCTCCGTCCCTCACCAACAGAAGTCCCCTCCTTCCTCTGCTGAGAACAAGATGTAAATAATTTCTTTTGCTTTGTCATGACAGGTGTGGAAGGTGGGAGGACAGATGTTGAAATATCAACATGCTTATTTCATGAGAAAGGTCTTCAGATGGCTCCCCTGCATTCAAAAGCCCATAGCCATGTAAATCACCCCATTAGTTTGAGAGATTGGCAAAAGTGGGAGAATAATTGGCAGGCTAGCTGCCTCATTATCAAGCGTGAGGATCAAAGAGGCCAATCAATGGGGTTGTCTTGTCTTTAGCTCTAGGCAGCTATTCTTTTTGCCTTTTATTTCAGCTCTTGCTTTTTTCTCAAATATTTCATTCTGAAATCTGAGTGACTCGTCCTACTATTTTCTCCTTTGGCCTTACAGTTTGGATAATTTCTTTTTCCATTTCTTCACATTAAGAAAGGAAAACTTTCTCCTGCCAGATTTGATGTGGAAAACACAGATTGTATGAAAAAGGAAGGACCTTTCTCTCTGGCCCATTTTAAAGAGAGTTCTAGTATGGATCCATTTATTGGAAAGAAGAAGCCATGTTAAATTAACATACATTTAATTTAATTCATTTAATCTCTCAGGGCCAAAGATTTATCCAGGCAGAATGGAAGATCACAATTCACAGTTCTAAACTCTCCAATACATACCATCCCCTCATTAGATGTTTGTCCACAGGGCTGGGGATGATGAGTTCTTACATTCCAAATTTGTCTCCAAAGATACATCTTACTTATCTCATTTGCAACTACTTAGTTACAATTCATTCATCTCTGTACACTGACTAGGAGAAAATAAAAATTGTCACTCTTTTGAGGTCATTGACAGGGATTCATAGCCATACAGTTTACATTCAGAGGCATGTTGGAGCAATGCTTGACTTAAAAGATCTTTAAATTACAGGTTATTTAGATAGGTTGAAAAATTAGCATGAGTAGAGGAATTAATATGTACTGGATATGGAAAAATGGCTGGATAAATTCTAAGATGTGGGAAGGAAGGAAGGAAGGAAGGAAGGAAGGAAGGAAGGAAGGAAGGAAGGAAGGAAGGAAGGAAGGCTACATGTGAGAACATCCTTCTTTGTTCACTGTATAATATGGAAGTGAGAACTGGGTACGTTAGGAGAAATTTATTTAATTTAATGTAGCAGGAAATGGTTATTTAATGTAAGTGTAGTATAAGTACAATGTAAGTATATATGAGAAATTTATGTGATAAAAGAAGAGACAAAAAAAGAATGAAGAAGTGCTTCCTTTTGGCTGAAAAATAGCTTCTATCCCAGAGCAGTAACTATATTGAATTCTACTGTATAGTGCAATATTAATGCAATAGCAGGGGTTTTTAATTCAATTGTATAGAATGTGAAGGATGTGTGCTTTTGTTTTATTTTTATAGTTTTTCTTATGTATGATGTACACTGAAGATGGCATTTAATTTCGTTGTACGAGGTGCAATGACAATACAGTTAAAGTTTTAGAACCTCTCCCAATCAACTCCACTCCCTGGTCCTTGATCCTGTTATTTTGAGAACGGTAGAAAAGTCATGATTTGATGTAACTTTTCATTTCCCCCTTCAGTCTCTTCTTTTTTATGCTGAAGAGCCGCAGTTTAACCTTTTCTCATAGGAAAGAAGATGCTTGAACACCCCCAACCATTTTGATTATCCTCTGCTAAATTGATCTCTTATGTAGGTATTCAAATGTGACAACAAGAACAATACACAGTGATCCAAAGGCAGACAAAACACAAAATTGTATATATAGGAATACTAATGTTGGCATTTATATTACAGTTGCTTTTTAATGATCCCTGGCATGGAAGTTACCTTTTTCACGGACACTGCATGCTGTGTTGAAATCCTCATTAATCTATCCATCCACTATGATCCCAAGATCTTCTTTCATGGTTAAAGGTAGCTCAATCTACATATGAAGTTAGTTTTTTTCTCCCTAATGTGATGTAATGTAATGGGATGGGATGCGGTGGCTCAGTGGCTAAGATGCTGAGCTTGTCGATCGAAAGGCCGGCAGTTCAGTGGTTCAAATCCCTAGTGCCATGTAACAGGGTGAGCTCCCATTATTTATCCAGCTTCTGCTAACCTAGCAGTTCAAAAGCACATAAAAAATGCAAGTAGAAAAATAGGGACCACCTTTGGTGGGAAGGTAACAGTGTTCCATGCACCTTTGGCATTTAGTCATGCCGGCCACATGACCACAAAGACATCTTCGGACAGCACTGGCTCTTTGGCTTTGAAATGGGGATGAACACCGCCCCCTAGAGTCAGGAACGACTAGCACATATGTGCGAAGGGAACTTTTACCTTTTACCCATGATCCCAAGATCTTCTTTCATGGTTAACGGTAGCTCAATCTACATATGAAGTTAGTTTTTTTCTCCATAATGTGCATTGCTTTACTCTTACTTAAGTTGAATTGTATTTGCCATCTGGTTGACTACTCACCCAGTTTAAAGAGATTCTTCCGGATCTTCTTCAAGAGCACTTTTGGTTTTTACCACTGTGAATAGTGGTACCATCTGCAAACATTACCACCTCACTGCTTACCCCAAGGCAAGATAATTTTCCTTTGAAAGACTCCATTCTTTTTGCTTTTCACCGAGAAGATGATCCATTCATCCTTATTTTTTGCTTTCTGTTTTTTTTAAAGCAGTTAGCAATGTACAAATGAACAACTTACCATAGGTACCTCCAAGGTAGGAGCTTTGTGTATCTAATCAAAGAAAAGAAATGTGGGTCATTTATGACACAATTCACATGATTTATTTATTTAATTTATTTATTTTGTCGCATTTCTATGCCACCCAACTCCCAAGGGACTCTTGGGAATTTATATTATTTGCATCTGATATCAGGAAGCAAATTTTGTCTTTTTTCCCCCCTGTCATTGCAACTAAAAACAAGTACTTGTAGCAATTTTATCAGTTTGCTCAAGAGCATTTTGAAAATATTTGTGCACCACCTAGAGTCTATCAAAACTGAATTGGCAAATAAATGCCATAATACTAACATAAATAGATACTTATTTATAAGCCAAGTGTCAATAATTTTACATTAGCAGAACTGTTAAGATTCTAGGAGACTGCAACACATCCCTGGAGCACAAGTAATCAGATCCAGCAAAGAAGCCCCTCCCCAAAATGTGTACAAGCTCTACCAATATGCCAAAATTAGGGAGCATTTATGGCTAGCATTGCTTTATCTAGGAGTAAGACACACTTCTATATTTACTTCATATTTTATACTGCTCTGTTTCCAAAGACCTTTAACAGTTTACAAATCCAAATTAGATTAAAATAAACCCACAACTTCAATACTATTTGTAGTTAGGTTCATCTGTTCCCAAATGCCTTTCTGAAAAGCCATGCTCTCACAGCTCTCTGACAACATAATAGGGAAGGGCCGGGATGCTCCCAATTTCTGGAGATAACCTGCAGAGATGGAGCACCATCGTTGAGAAGACTCAAGCATGAAGTCACTGCAAGTTTCTCTCGGTTCAGCAAACTTCAGCCAACCTTCTTCTCTCACAGGGTAAGCAGTTCAACTCAGAAAAGATATTTTCAGTTACAACCAGGCTCCCATAAAGGCATTTACACGGCAGACCCTCACCCATCAGGAAATGAGCCATATTTCCTGGTTGTTTAGCTACACTTGTATAGTTTTCTAGATGATACAAACATTCAGAAAGGAGGCCTTAGATTTGTTCCAGGATCTTACAAATTTCAATGGAATATCCTAATTCACACACCTAGAGCTTCAACTGGCTTGCAGTATTCTGGTAGATAAAAAATAAATGATTATAATCACCAGTCAGCAAATGATCAGAAATATACAGAAGCGCCTCTATTTCCTTTTCAGTTTAGCAGCTCCCCACAATCACCTTCACACACCCCAAATGTCTAATTCCTCTGCCCGAGTGCAGCCAAAGAATATGCACTAACATGATCCTCTGGGGCAATCTATTTCATCAGATGGGCAACAAATTACAAGAAGGTAGTTGTCTCACCAGCTCCAGGCTCCCCATTAGCCTACCGCCTGAACATCGGGGAGCCCAGCCTTATTCAGTAAAAACCAAGCAGAGCGCTGTCACACACAAACCAGAAGTATGTCAATTATTCCAAATTAATTGGCCCATATAAAAGATGTTGATTTTGTTTGTGCTTCATCCTCCCTATTTCCTGTATCGGCAGGCTGCCAGCTGTTTCATTCCTTTGATCATTTATCTGCTCCTCTGGCTTCCGGTCAATAGGGCATCTCTATTCTGCCTGCTCCCCAATTACTGAGAAACATAAAGGGAGGAGTGTAAAATGCTATTCCCTGGAGTCATCCTCAGCCATTAGTAGCAGACATTGATTATATTTCAAACATACTGTTTTCAGAGATTCTTTAAAAATAAGAAACAACTATTACCACTAGAAAGGGATATAGAACAATGTGACTAAGCGGTCTTCAATCAAAACACACTGACAATGGTGGCTGCAGGCCCCAAAGAAAGCAAACAGACGTTTAGGGTTTTTGAAATTCTTCAATGCCTTACTAGTTTCGGCCTGCGTCATATTGTGAAGTAGTTCTCATCATAGGAGTCACGCATCACATTAAGCAATGGTTTTTCTAAATTGGGGGTGTTACACAGAAGACCTTTGAACTCCCATCATTACTTGAACAGCTGAATTGTTCATCAGTTGAAGCTTCCTGGTGGCCTTCAAGGGCAGATTTATGTAGAGTAATTTGCTATAATCAAACAGGAGATGACTAAAGCATGAGTGACAGTGAAGAGGGCTTCTTGTTTCTATATTTATCTTGTTGCATGACTTACATGAGCTTCACTTGAGGGACAAATGGACTAGTATATTTTTCCAGAACTCTTCAGAAATTTCCGAGTAGCACTGAGACAGTTTTAGAATTGATGTGGTAAGAAGTTCAGTATTCTGAGAAGACAAACATTTTGAGATTTCTACAGGCAGGTAGAAATCAGGATTGATTGTAATTCTGAGATTGATTGATTGATTGATTGACTTACTGACTGATTGATTATATGTCGTTAATTTGTTATAAGCTCCTAGCAACCTCATAATTTTTTTTTCTATAATGATCTGTGCCTAACCTGGTCTTTCAGATATTCCAATGGTGCATAGATCTACATGTTAACTGAATCAATCTATCTTGTTGCTGGTCATCATCTTCTCTTTTCTTCCACCTTTTCCAGCATTAGAGCTTTCTCCAGAGATTTAGGTCTTTGGATAATATGTCTGAAGTAGAATAATTTGAAGCTGTCATTTGTGCCTGGAGGGATAACTCTGGATTGATTTCTTTGATGGTCCATCTGTTTTCTTGGCAGTCCACAGTATGCTCAGATGTCTTCTCCAATAACAAAATTCAAAAACATCAATAATCTTTCTGCTTTTTCAAGTCCAACTTTCACCTCCATGGAGTGTCACAGAGAATAGCCTGCACTTTTTTGATGTTTGTGGATAGAGACATCGCAGCATTTAAGTATGTTTTTATGGCTGCCCTATCAAGTCCTAGTCTACAGGATATATATATTTTTACTGCTTGTACCTTTACTGTCTATGGTTGATCCTAAAAGCTAGAAGCAGTTCACCACTTTGATATCTTTATTGTCAATTCTAAGGTGGGTTGTTCTAACTGTTGTCGTTAGTTTGATCTTTATATTTTAACTTTAGTCCCACTTTTTTTCCACTTTGCTCCTAGATTTTTTATTACTAGAGCTTGCAGATACTTGAATTTTCAGCTATCAGGGTAACGTCATCAGCACAGTGCAGGTTATTATTATTTTTCCGCAGTTCTAAAGCCGTGCTCATTTTCTTCCAGTCCAGACACCTTTAAGCATATAGATTGAATAAGCAAGGGAAGAATATACAGCCTAATCCCACTTCTTTGCCAATTTAGAGTTAGTCTGTTTCATCATGGCTTCCTGACTTGTTCTGTGATTTCCATTTTTCTGGGCACAACTTGTTATAACTGATGTAATCAAAGACCTTTCTATAAACAGTGAAGTACATAATGACTTTTTGGTATTCTTTGGCTTTATCAAGTATCCAGATTGCATCACCATAATGCTCCTTGGCCTTATCTAAAGCCATCTGGAACATCTGGCACCTCTTTTTCCATGTAGGGCTCTAAATCTTCATTGGATGATCTTAAGCATTACTTTGATAGCATGTAAAATTAAGGATATTTTGTACACTCTTAGTTTTTCCTTTTTGGGGCATTAGAATGTAGATTGATCCCTGTATTGTTCTCCAGATATGCTGTCTCAGCTTGGTTAGAACGTTTATTGATTCTCCAGCTGTTGCTTAGTGAGTATTGCCTTCCAAGTTGGTAATGACTGATTTAACTGATTTTCTTCTAGTGCATTCTTTTAAACGGGGACTATATTCTAACGTATTTTGCATATCTCTACTGTACTGTGTTTCAGTATGTTCCAAACAACTCCTTTGATTTCCTTATGGTGTCTTTTAGTATACTGAGGTGAGGTTGGAACTTCCTTCTAATACAAATATATATATGTTTTGAAAGCCTTTCTTTGTTTTTCCATATTCACTTTCTGTACAGATGTTGTAATACTGCTTCCTGTCTTGTCCAATAGCAGTCTGAAACTCTGTTAAGTTCCTTTCTGAGATTTCTATCTTTCTTGGCTTTGGCTTCTCTTCTCTTCTTGACAATTTCCAGTTCTGAGATTTTAATTATTCATTTGGATAAAATATTTGTATGGCTGCCCACCTTAAAAACAAATTCTAGGTGGCTTACAACCAGTGGTGAAATCCAATTTTTTTTACTACCAGTTCTGTGGGTGTGGCTTGGTGGATGTGGCAGGGGAAGGATACTGCAAAATCTTCATTCCCAGCCTGGTCCTGGGGGAAGGATATTGCAAAATCTCCATTCCCACCCACTCTGGGACCAGCCAGAGGTGGTATTTGCTGGTTCTCCGAACTACTCAAACTATTCACACATTCCTGATCCACCCCCTCATGTTCTCATCCTGGCCTGATCTCACCCTATCTCAGAGAGAAGAGCTAGGTCTGAAGGGCTTTTGGGATTCGTCATAACTCCAGGGAGAGGGTATTCTGTAGGGTGGGGTTTGCAATGAAAAAAGCATGTTTTGATGATTCATAAGATGGCAATGTTTAAGGGAAGGGATCTGGATCTGCTGTTTACATGTTCTGTTGATTTCAAACTGAACTTAATTATAAAACTCATGAATTTCTTCATCTTCTGTTGAAACATCAGCTTGAATGACCATCGTATTAAAGGGCTATCCACAAAGTCTAATCAATATTATTTGGTCATTGATTGCATTGTAGGCAAGTATCCTTCCTAACTATGAAAGCAATACTGTTCCTTCTTTGTTTTTCATATCCTGAGTAATAAACAGTATGATCTTCAGACCAAAAATGTCTGATCCCATTTCAAATTACTCATGCCAGTTTGTAGTTGTTCCATTTCACCTTTCAGTGTGTTGAGCTTTCCAGTGTTCATGTTTCTTGGCAACATTAGTAGACCTCTTAAAGGCTTTAATTTAGCCACCTCAAAAACACCATTAGTAGTTTGAAAGATTCCTGGCTTTTCCTCAGTTTATTGGTTTGATTTATATGCCGCCCTTCTCCGGAGACTCAAGGTGGCTTACAATGCATTAAGCAATAGCCTTCATGACTGACAGACCGCTGACTGTATAAACCAACTCCTTCCGCTGCTGTGAGAGAGCAGGGGATACCGGGTTGCTGCTTATAAAAAGACCTTCTGTCCTAGGACTCTGTGGACCCTACCAAACTGCCTTCCCATTCTGATTTTACTTGATGTACTCGGCGGCGGAGCTATGTGCACTGCGAGACTCCCCCCTCTCGCAGGTTTGGCCCTCCACTCTATCGAGGGCCTACCTTAATGACGGGCTTTGGAACCCCGAGAGGTGGCATGGTGCGAGAAGGGGGTTGAGGGGTTTTTTAGCTAAATTTTTAACCAAAATTTTAAGGGGACCCGGGAGGAAGGGAGGGGGTTGTAAAAGTGGACCCGGGGGGGTTCAGATAGCAACTGAGCGGGGTGATGGGTCGATTGGCTGCAACAGAGGGGTCGTGAAAGGAAATTTAACCGGGGAGCAGGGGGACGATAGGAAGGGCTGTGTAATTGAAACAATGAGTGGGAGGGGCAGGTATGACGGGCGCAGGGGGCCATATCATGTGCTGGGGGTGCGCACACGCTGTTTACAAGTAATTACGCACCCCGGCCCCCAATGCGCGACTCGTGTCCTGGGTTGTGCAGAGTCTCAGGCCCAGGGTCCGCGGCTGATGTTGTGTAATGCCAGGTCGGTTGTTAATAAAGCCCCCCTCATTTGTGATCTTATTTTAGAGGGGGGTGCGGACCTGGCAGGTATTACGGAGACCTGGTTGGGCCAAGAGGGGGGGGTCCCCCTCGTTGAAATGTGCCCACCAGGTTTCTGTGCATTTCATCAGCCAAGGGCCCAGGGGAGGGGTGGGGGAGTGGCGGTGATTATTAGGGAGAGTCTTTGTCCGAGGGAGACCACTGTTCCTCAGATAGCCGGATGTGAGTCCCTCTTTGTGAAGTGGGGCCGTGGGGTGCAGATGGGTTTGCTGACTGCGTACCTGGCTCCCTGCCACGTGGCAGCGACCCTGCCCGAGCTACTTGACGTCATTGCCGGGGTGGCGGTTGACACCCCCAGACTTATTGTCATGGGGGATTTCAACCTTCCGTCTGCGGGTGAGGTGTCAGAGGCGGCTCGGGAGTTCATGGCTTCCATGACGGCCATGGACCTGACCCAGTTAGTTCAAGGCCCGACTCACATAGGGGGACACACTCTGGACCTGATTTTTGTCTCTGGTCAGTGGTTGAATGATCTTGGTAGAGGGGACCTAGACATCAAACCCTTGTCATGGACAGATCATTCGCTCCTTCACTTGGACTTTCCTACCGCTTTCCCCCGCCGCAGGGAGACGGAACCGACCAAATGGTTCCGTCCCAGGCGCCTGATGGACCCCGAAAGGTTCCTGACGGAGCTTGGGCCGTTTCCTGAGACTCTGGCACACGACTCGACTGAAGAGCTGGTGGCCGCCTGGGAGAGTGCGGCCACCGGAGCTTTGGACCGCGTCGTGCCTTTGCGGCCTCTGACCCGATGCCGATCTCAATTGGCTCCTTGGTTCTCTGAGGAGCTGAGAGAGATGAAGCGTCGGAAAAGACGCCTAGAGAGCATTTGGAGGACTAGTCAATCTGATTCCGACCGGACACAGGTGAGGTCTTATATCAAGACCTACCTAGTGGCGATAAAAGCGGCGAAATCTAACCATTTTTCCGCTCTTATCGCATCTGCAGAGAACCGCCCAGCCGCCCTGTTTAGGGTGACCCACTCCCTTCTTCGGGGGGGAGTGCGGGAAGATCCCTTGCAAGGCCGCGCTGAGGATTTTGTGCAATTCCTGCATGATAAAGTCGCTCGGATTCGGGATGGCTTGGACTCCGATTGGATGAGTCCAGGGGAGGAGACAGGGGCAGGCCTTGAGAATATTATCTGGGAGGAGTTTGATCCTGTGGCTCCCGAGGATGTGGACAGGGTTCTGGGTAGGATTAGTGCCGCCACATGTTTATTGGACCCGTGTCCCTCCTGGTTGGTACTGGCCTCCCGGGAGGTTACACGAGGCTGGCTCCAGGGGATTATAACTGCTTCTCTGAGTGAGGGTGCCTTTCCCGCCGCCTTGAAAGAGGCGGTGGTGAGGCCCCTCCTCAAGAAGCCTTCCCTGGACCCGGCTGAATTAGCTAACTACCGTCCGGTCTCCAACCTTCGTTTTGTGGCGAAGGTTGTTGAGAGTGTGGTGGCACGACAACTGCCCGGGCACCTGGATGAAGCTATCTATCTAGACCCGTGCCAGTCGGGCTTCAGGCAGGGGCACAGCACAGAAACGGCATTGGTCGCGTTGGTGGATGATCTCTGGAGGGCTCGGGACAGGGGTTGCTCCTCTGTCCTAGTCCTATTAGATCTCTCAGCGGCTTTTGATACCATCGACCATGGTATCATGCTGCGGCGGTTAAGAGGGTTAGGAATAGGGGGCACCGTTCTGCGGTGGTTCTCCTCCTTCCTCTCCGACCGCTCGCAGTTCGTGTTGGCAGGGGGGCAGAGGTCGACCTCGAGGCATCTCGCATGGGGAGTGCCACAAGGGTCGGTCCTCTCGCCCCTTCTGTTCAACATTTATGTGAAGCCACTGGGTGAGATCATCCGTGGTTTTGGGGTGAAGTGTCATCTGTACGCTGATGATACTCAGCTGTACATCTCCACCCCAGACCACCCCAACGATGCCCTTGATGTGATGTCTCGCTGCCTGGAGGCTGTGCGGGTCTGGATGGGGAGGAACAGGCTCAGACTCAACCCGTCCAAGACCGAGTGGCTGTGGCTGCCGGCGTCCCGATATAGTCAGCAGGTGCCATCGCTGACTATTGGGGGTGAATCTTTGCCCCCCACAGAGAGGGCTCGCAATCTGGGTGTCCTCCTGGACGCACGGCTGTCTTTAGAAGAGCATATGACGGCCGTGGCCAGGGGGGCCTTTTATCAGGTTCGCCTGATCCGCCAGTTGCAGCCCTTTCTGGACCGGGACGCCTTGCGCACGGTCACTCATGCCCTTGTCACCTCCCAGCTGGACTATTGTAATGCTCTCTACATGGGGCTCCCCTTGAAGAGCACTCGGAGGCTCCAACTGGTCCAGAATGCGGCCGCGCGGGTGGTTATGGGCGCAACTCGTTGTGCCCGCGTGACACCCCTCCTGCGCGAGCTGCACTGGCTCCCAGTGGTCTTCCGGGTGCGATTCAAGGTGTTGGTTACCACCTTTAAAGCGCTCCATGGCATAGGACCCGGGTACCTTCGAGACCGTCTTCTGCCACCAATAGCCTCCCACCGACCAGTCCGCTCCCACAGAGAGGGTCTCCTCAGGGTGCCATCAGCCAAGTTATGTCGGCTGGCGACACCCAGGGGGAGGGCCTTTTCTGTGGGAGCCCCAGCCCTGTGGAATGAACTGCCCCCGGAAATACGCAAGATCTCCGACCTCCGAGTGTTTCGTTGCGCACTGAAGACCCTGTTGTTCCGCCAGGCAGGGCTATCAACTTAATAATTTTAATTGGGGTATTTTAAATGTTTGGGGTTTTAAATCGGCCAAATCTATGTAATTATTTTAATTTTTAATTATTGTTGTGTGTTGTGTTTTTAAATTGGCTGTACACCGCCCTGAGTCCTTCGGGAGAAGGGCGGTATAGAAATAAAATTATTTATTTATTTATTTATTTATTCATACTTTTTGTATATACCTGCTTAGTAGGGCTTTCGGCCCCCCCTAAGCGGTGTTCTTTTTATACAAAGTCAGCTTATTTCCCCCACAATCCAGGTCTTCATTTTACCTACCTTGGAAGGATGGAAGGCTGAGTCAACCTTGAGCCTGGTGAGATTTGAACTTGCAGTAATTGCAGGCAGCTGGCAGCTAAGTGCTACTTAACAGCACTTTAGTCCGCTGCGCCACCAAGGCTCCTTGGTGAGCCTTGGTGGCGCAGTTGTGTCTCATCTAACCTGATGGGCCCATCATCTGGTACTATATAGTCAATCATTTTGTATTTTCTATACATATTGTTTTCTTGGTAAAAATATAGGAATGATTTCTCATTGCCTTCTCCTGCACAGCATGACTTGATGCCTTTGGCATTGTCACTAAAATGTTCATCTGCCTCTGGCATCTTCCTACTTTGGTGTGCTCAATATAGGTGCTAGCATGATCTTCACTCCTTGGGTGATCCTGCTAGGAATATTTAGATATCCCTCCCTGGATTAAGTTTCCACCATCATGAGGAAGCACAACAGAATAGGTGTTGGTGTTGGAGAGGAATATTGATATAAGCCACCCTAATTATCCCTTAAATTGAATGGATTATATGCAGTTTTATGGGTACTTGCCCAGAAAAATATAAGTGGTAGATGAGATGGGGGTCCAACTTTATCCTACAGAACACAGCCAAATACCTATTTCAAATGAGGAGGCTGAGGGACAAATATTTTGTCAGCAATCCAACTGTGTGGTAGAAGAAAACTCCTAGCACCTCTTCATCAAACCCACCATTTTCTGTTTCAGAAAATAACCCCCCCTTTTTTGGGAAATACACTCATTCTCAATAAATATTTCAATAAATGCCTGTCAAATCAATGTACTCTGTCAAATTTGTTCTCCTGAGTTAAAAGATTGAGCACCCCAGATCAATTTGCCACAGATATATTATCCACAACCCTTTCTATTCAATACTTTTTCAGTCCACTCAGTTCTCTCCCTATCAGCTCAACTCACTCCCCTTTCTTTCTTTCTCTTCCAGCCACTACCTTATTTCAGTCTCTTTGTCCACCAAGACTACCTCAATAAAAGAAGAGGCAGGAGAAGGCAGGGTTAACCAGTCTTCCTTGACTAAGAGGTAAGTGGCTAAAGATTTGTCCCATTAGCTTGGGAGACTTATCAGAGTGCTTTCCATCCACTAGCAGTTAAGTGTGAGAGTATAAAATGTCAGGACATGGCAAATAGCACACTACTTCTTCAATTTACAATCTCTATGTTTATAAACAAACATAAACTATGAACATAGTTAAAAAGACTTCAGCAATGTATGTTTCAAAGATAATTATGCTCATTATGTAGGAAGTGCTGTGTCTATAACATTTCTAATGGGGTATGGGGACATTGTGGCATTAAACTATACTGTAATGAGCTCACTTTATTTATTTAGTGTGAGCTACTGTATGAATATAATGAACAGATTGTTCCAGGGCATACAAAGTGTACATACTCCATGTCACAATTCCCATTTGGAAGTAAGCAACATCTTGCAAAACTCAGAAAAGGAGTGAGAAAGACCATACCAAGAGATTAAAGGTCTGAGATTTTAAAAAGAGATATGAAATACAGTTAAAACTAACTTACACTACAGCATTCAACATTCTCCCCCATCCCTTTCTACCTTTGAAACCATAACTTGAACCACATCTATACATTATTTCTCACATTGTCTTTTGCTCTTTAAACTTCTCATCTTTCTCTTTTCAGGATATAATCAGTTACATTCAACTACATCTTTGTTAATCTCCTGCTTCATTTCAACTATCAATTTTTCCTTAATATATTTGTTCTGCAATTTGATTATCACTCGTTCTCTTAGTATGGCCAGACTAACAAAATTCATTTCTCTCATACTGGTCACCTCACTTCTGTATTTGCATCCATTCAGTACTTGTTCATCCCTGACCCTATCTCTTGTTTTACTGAATATTGATGTACCCCATTCTGAATGCATTCAACTTAATTTTATGTTTCTCCTATCCTACCCAATACTACTTTCCACATTACAAGTGGGCAGAAGCATTCTCTTAGGCCAGGGGACAGCAATCTGCAGCTCTGGAGCTGCATGTGGCTCTTTCACTCCTCTGCTGCGGCTCCCTGTCACTCAAAATATGCGTCACAACCGCCAATGTGGGACACCCGCTGGCAAGTGATTTATTGAACTTTTCAACCTCCAGTAGGCCAACCATGGATAAACCCAAGAAAAGTTTCAGAAGAAAACAGAATGTTTAATTCAACTATATATGCTAGTTTTGTGGCTGCTCAAGAAATAGTCAGGCACAGGAAGGGTTTGTGGCTCCTGGTGTTTTCTTTTCTGTGGGAAACGGGTCCAAATGGCTCTTTGAGTGTTTAAGGTTGCAGACCCCTGTTTTAGGCACAACCAGTTTTCTTACCTCAACAAATATTTGTTACTCACAACAAACCACATCTACTGATCATCCTTCTACCAGCATTTGTATTCTCCATCCAATGATGGAGGCATAACATTCATCTATTTTTTTCACTGTTTACATGACCTGAAAAAATCCACTTTTCTCCTCCTTAAACACTACTACCTGAATTTTTGATACATTAATTTTTAAAGTCATATTCATTATTTCACATAATCTATGAAAAACTCATACAGTATATTCAAATTCCCCAACCAATACACTCATAACCTTTCCATAGTAATTCCTTATATTTTTATCCACACATATATTAAACAACCAAAAGCACATTACAAATCTTTGTCTTTTTCTTTGCTCAGAGTCAAACGAATAGTTAATCATTCCATTTATTCTCACACATGCTTATCTTCCATTGCACAGTGCTCAGCAATCACCCTTCAATTCCATCTTTATGCAAAAATTCCGTAATTTGAGCTTGTTCACTTCTTCATAATTTCTATAAGATAATAAACAATAAACTTTCTCACATTCATACATTTGTCAAAAACCTACTGAAATGCAAAAATCCATTCTACACTGTGAGGCACAGAGCCATACTGCAATTGTCAAATTTTGCTCATTGTCATTTTCTAGCAGAATTCTGCCAAGTAACTTACCAGTCGCTCCTAACAAATTAATCTTTCTGTCATTGTTTTGCAGTCACTCTTGCTGCTTTCCCCTATGTATATAGAGGAATAATACTGGCATTCTTCCAATCATATGTATGGGCACGTGCGTAGTCTCCACACATGCATTAAATGCACACAATTATTTCATGAATAAATAAGGGCAATATTTACTGTTTTTCCAGTTACACCATCTATACCAGTTCCTTTATATTTTTTCAGTATTGTAATATTTCACTCATACTATTAAAGTGATATTATACAATCTCAGTTCACATGAGTAATAAACCTACAATAGAAAAGAGACAAAGAACAGTTTAAAAACTAACCTAGGTTAACTTCTGCTTGCAGAATCAATTGAAAACAAGGGGAAGGGGAATGCTAATTCAGTTTTATTATAGTCTCCAAATAAACAGGGAAATGCTAATACATAAAGGTTGTGCCAAATGTTCCTAAAAATCTGGCAATCGAGAAAAGAAAAGGTTTGTTTTTGCTAATCCCTTTATTTTAGAAATACATTTTAAGATACAATTTTATTTTTGGTTTATGGGTGCTTTTTAGAATAAACACAATGCAATAGATAGGCTAACACAATTACAACCGATATTTATCTAATCTTCATTATACCCATCTTGTATGGTAACAGTCATTTTATGGTGCATATTTTACACTGAACATAAATAGTAATGTATGAGATACGCATTAAATGCAGAAGCCCAAGAATATATAACATTATGTATTTCTCTAATGTGCCCGAGTTAATATGCCTGGTGCATCTTTTCGTTAGAACTTGTGGGCTACAGTATCCTTTTAATGTTTTATTGATTCAAAATTTATTTAATTGGGGTGAACAATTGGAGTGGAATTAAAAGATATGTGCAACAAATCCTCAAAAGAATTTCAAAACTGAAGCTTTAACTGATGACATATCTGTGGGTTCAGAGCTAAATTTTGGACATCTTGGATTCCAAATGCTCCATCTTTTCAGTCGCACATCAACTGAGAACAATGAGTGTAGTGGCTGATTTGGTGGAGGAGATGATTCTCACTGGATCACTCTATTGCTGGTCATTCATTTGCCCCTCTCTTTGTGCCCATGGTACCTCCTCTTTAAAAGAAAGTAAAAATAGGCTGCCTCCACACATACTACTAATATATTATGAGCCACGGTGGCACAGTGGTTAGAGTGCAGTACTGCAGGCTACTTCTGCTGATCACCGGCTGCCAGCAGTTTGGCAGATCGAATCTCACCAGGCTCAAGGTTGATTCAGCCTTTCATCCTTCCGAGGTGGGTAAAATGAGGACCCGGATTGTTGGAGGCAATATGCTGACTCTGTAAACCCTTTAGAGAGGACTGTAAAAGCACTGTGAAGCAGTATATAAGTCTAAGTGCTATTGCTATTGCTATTATTGTGTTTTTTGAACAAGCAATAGTGACCTGCTTCACACAGCATGTGAACGATATCATGGAATGCACCTTGTTGCACTTCTTCTTTTTGCTCTGTTACTTGAAATAGGCAAGTGAGGAGCTAGGAGGAGCTAGGAGGAGCTAGGAGCAAAGCATGCATTAGCAGTGAAGGGAGGTAGGCAACTGAAACCAGGTATCTGATAAAATAGGTCAGAGTTGGAGAGAGAAACTTCTATTATTTCTTATGGAAACCATTCAGGTAGCAGGAGTTACTGGCACTAGGCAAGGTCCTGTTTTCTGTTCCCTTTTTCACTGCTGAGTTTTTCCTTTGGCCTCCTCTCTTTATGAGGCTGTCATTCAGCCAAGCCAAGCAAACCACATTCTGATTCACTTTGCAGGATCAACTAATGCATTATGTTACATCTTAACACAATATCTTTATGACTGCATAGCACATTATGTGACACAGTATTTTGATTCATTAATCATAGTTTATAGCTTAGCTGAAGAATTATGCCTTGAGATATATTTGAGGTGGCTCCAGATCAACACAGGTATCTTGGTTAGAAATAAGTTGATTCCCTAGTAGCCAATCCAAACCATCATCTGATGTATATTACTTGTTACTGACCAGAACTACTCTTTGCATTTGTTTTGTTATCTGGTGCTTGAATAAAGTGGGATGAGATAGGGAAACCTTAATGAAATCCACAAGCCCCATCCTGCTTCCCCTTGAGATTTTAACTAAATCATGCCTCCCCCACCAGCAGATATAACTATGCAGCCCTTACCAGAAGGGAGTTATAATCTAATACAAGGTTTGGAATATGGTTTTATGACATGGGAGGAAGAGATACTTAGAAGGAGAGGACTATATCCACTGCAATTTTGAACGCCAGCTTATGCATTAGCAACGTTCATAGCTAGTTTAGATGTATACAGTTCCATATATCTTAGAAAACATATAATTGCTTTTTAATCTACCAGAAAGGGGACCACCCTGCTTGTCTCTATAGGGGGAGGAGTTGTTTTAATCTTCAGTTTTTATTGTTTCTGGGTCTCATAAGATATGTCAAGGAGATGGTGGAATGTGGGGAATGAAGCATGACTTGGGAGTATATTTTTAAGGAAATAACCAATTGTTATGCAGCTGTCACTTGGTTTCTGCAAGGAGAGAAAGCCGCTTGTCCTTACAGTTGCAATCTAACTAAGAGAAGGTGACAACAAATTTGAGTGTTTCAACTACAGTCCAGTGGTGGGATTCAATTTTTTTTACTACTGGTTCTGTGGGCGTGGCATGGCTTGGTGGGCATGGCTTGATGATGTGGCAGGGGAAGGTTACTGCAAAATCCCCATTTCCCCCCGATAGCTGGGATTTGGGAGGCAGAGAATAGATGGGAGCAGGGCCAGTCAGAGGTGGTATTTACCGCTTCTCCAAACTACTCAAAATTTCCCCTACTGGTTCTCCAGAACTAGTCAGAACCTGCTGAATACCACCTCTGCTACAGCCCTTGTTTCTCATCTGCTAACCAAGACAGAATCCTAGGTGAAAGTGCTAACCTGGCATCTTTTATGGTGGCCTGGCTGAGAAAAAAGGAGAACTTTTCCACCTTTACCTGCCAAGTTACTCCATGATGCAGCAAGCTAGGGTCAGAGGCAGGGTGATGGCATGACTGTATATTAAAAATTCATCTTACTACAAGAAGGGGGCATGGTGGTTCAGCATACCCTTCTAGTGGACCCAAGTGCCACACAATGGGATAAGCTCCTGTTACTTGCCTCAGCTCCTCCTCATCTAGCAGTTCAAAAGCATACAAATGTGAGTAAATAGGTACCACTTTGGTGGGGAAGGTTACAGAGTTCCATGCGCCTTTGATGTATAGTTGTGCTGGCCACATGACCACGGAAATGTCTTTGGACACGCTGGCTCCCTCAGCTAAGAAATGGACATGAGCACCAGCCCTTAGAGTAAGACATGATTGGGCAGGGGAAACTTTTACCTTTACCTTACTACTAGAAACTCCATTGAACAATCCACCAGTCTGGCCTTGATTACCTATTATCTGAATGAGAATCAGAATAGAGCTGGAATAGAGGTCTTCTAGTCCAACCCACTATACATTTCAGACAAGTGACTGTCCAGTCTCTTCTTAAAAACCTCCAGTGATGAAACACAGACAATGACTGAAGGCAACAGTCACTCATGCCCTCGTCACCTCTCGTCTGGACTATTGTAACGCTCTCTACATGGGGCTCCCCTTGAAGTGCACTCGGAGGCTCCAACTGGTGCAGAGTGCGGCCGCGCGGGTGGTGATGGGAGCAACGTGGAGCTCCCATGTAACACCTCTCCTGCGCGAGCTGCACTGGCTCCCAGTGGTCTTCCAAGTGCGCTT
This sequence comes from Pantherophis guttatus, assembly GCF_059756535.1. Taxonomy (NCBI): domain Eukaryota; kingdom Metazoa; phylum Chordata; class Lepidosauria; order Squamata; family Colubridae; genus Pantherophis; species Pantherophis guttatus. The sequence continues at coordinate 224,863,622 of NC_142064.1, forward strand.
CAAGGTTTTGGTTACCACCTTTAAAGCGCTCCATGGCTTAGGACCTGGTTATCTACGGGACTGCCTGCTACCACCAATAGCCTCCCACCGGCCAGTACGCTCCCATAGAGAGGGGCTCCTCCGAGTGCCGTCGGCCAAACAATGTTGACTGGCAGCCCCTAGGGGGAGAGCCTTCTCTGTGGGGGCACCTACGATCTGGAACGAGCTCCCCCCGGAGATAGGAGGATCCCGGATCTTCGCACCTTCCGTTGCGCGCTTAAAACGTTTTTATTTCATCAAGCTGGCCTGGCCTAAATCTTCTCCTTTTTTAAATTTAAATTTTAAATTTTAAACACAAATTTTAATCTGTTTAATTATGGGGTATTTTAAAATTCAGCCTAAATTATTTAATTTGTTTTAATCTATTTTAAATTTTGTATCTCTGTGTTTTATCCTCTGGCTGTTCACAGCCCTGAGTCCTTCAGGAGAAGGGCGGTATAGAAATTTAATAAAATAAAAATAAATAAAATAAATAAAACCTGCTCCACTGGTTATTTGTCCTCACTGTTAGAAAGTTTCTCAATTCCAGGTTGCTTCTTTCCATCCATTGCTTCTTGTCCTGCCTTCTGGTGCTTTGGAAAATAAATTGACCCCTTCCTCTAGTGTAATGCATTCTTCTTGGGGAACTAGTTGTTTTACCCAGAATCTATAGCTAGTCCAAAATGTAGTGGCATAAGTAATAATTAACACACAGTCACAGGTTCTTTTAAGCACACCCAATTCAATGGGCTCAAAACACAAAGCAGCCAACACAAGTCTCTAGACAACACACCCAACAAACATTCACAAGCTATTACTCACTGCTTACCACTACTTCACTCTTCCCATTCCTCCTCCTCCTCCAATTACTACTTCTTATGAGTACTGCTACCACTGCTGCTCCAACGAATATTCCTTATGAGTACTACTCCTAGTGAGCAGTGCTAGAAAAAAAATACTCTTTCTAGCTGGTTTAGGCTCCTTTCTCCTTCACATCAAATACCTTCTGTTGCTGTACCTGCTCTATGAAATAGTATTCCCCCTAAGATCTAGATGTCTCTGATCCAGTGGTGAAATCCAGCCGGATCTATCCAGCTTGTGTGAACAGGTAACACTGGCGGCGGGAGGCTCCTCTCACCCATCGGGATGTTTCTGACCCTCTGTGCATGCAGAAGAGTCATGCTCCCATGTAGCGCGTGAGTGCTCCTGCGCGCTCCTGTTCCCGAACCGGTAGCGAAGGTAAGTGGATTTCACTGCTGCTCTGATCCTCTTGATTGTTCTGATAGTTATTTTAGCCTCTGGTGGAATCTGATTTGTTGTGTTTATGTTTGTTATTTATTAGTGCTTTGTTGTTTTAATTGTACCTGCCCTAAGTCATTTTCAAAGGGCAACTGTATAAGTTGAGTAAATAAACAATACAAATAAATAACATTTGAAGTGATTTTTGCTACATTTGAGCAGCCAGGACAGTGTAGAATGACTGTTGTATGATCTACCCACCATACAACAGTTTCTATTATTCCTGAGGTAGTCATGGTGATCTCTGATGTGGGATTGGACTACATTACACTAATTGTCCTGGAGAAATTCAGCGTTTATGAGGAGGTTGCCGAATTAGAAGTGCTTCAGAGTTTAATCTCCACCATGATGACCATAAACAGGTCCCAAATGGTATCTGGCCCCATGAATGCAGAACAGTACATGCAGAATTAATTGTACTGTTTGGCTAAATCTAGCAATCTGAGGATGGAGAAGCTCTCTGTAACTCTGTTGAAATGGAGAGATTACTCTCTGCTGAGTTTTGGGTGGCAGCCGCTAAAAATGCCTGCAGGGTGAAGGAAGGACCAGTTACAATGTTCTAACTCAGGCGCCTGATGGATCTGGATGACTTCCTGTATGCAATATTGTCAAAGCTCTCACTGACCTGCAGAATACAGAGATGACTTCGACAGTTGAAACAGTGTTGCTCTTATGTGCCTTGTTTCTTCTCCCAAAAATGAATCAGCACCTTGGCTCCCCTTATTCATTAAACTATTAAGAGGAGGAAGAGGTGCACAATCTATGGAGATTCTCAATCATCCAGGTCATGGTTGGTCCAAAGGTGCTTTTAAAAAAAACCACTGGTCTTTTTTTGTTTTTTTTCCCCTTGAAAACCAATCAGATCCACGCACTCACATTGTCAAGATTCTGTTATTATAGCCAATCTCAATAAAAGTAAATGTGGTCTTCCTGTGGAGTCAGTTTCATGATCTGGACTACCTAGTGAGGCAGAGAACTATTAAGAATCAGTTTGGGCAAAAAATAATAGGATACCTGCTGACATTATTCTCAAAAACATTAAGTAGAAATAGCTAATTATGAGCACCGGCCTTCCATATTTGCTATTACACTATACACTATATATGCTGTCAATCAAAATACATCTTTTTTGTTACAATTTACGAATCAGAAGACTTCAGGCTCTAAACCTCCTCTAGAAATTCTATCACTTTTAGGATGTTAATATGTTAAGCTAACTTTCTCCTGCTTTTGCTGCAAGTAAGTTGTTACATCTTAGTGACTAACACATTTCTATTAGCATAAACTTTCATGGACTACAGTCCATTTCATACTCCCGGTACATGATTAAATGGATTTCCGTCTATGAAATCTTTTGCTGCTACAATAAATGTGTTACAGTAGCCTTTAAGGTAGGGATGGGTCATTTTCTACTTCTGTTAGCCTGAGGCCATTTGCTTCTTTTTCTCTAATATGATGGCACAATGGGTGGGTGAGTGGGAGTTTGGAATAGGGAAGTATAAGGTTTTCTCTCATTTCCACCCTTATTTTGGGAGGGATCAGGTAGGGATCAAAAGATAATACAGAGCAAAATCTGTATGCAATGCTGCTGAAACTGTGCTGCTGGATTTCATTAGCATGATTTTAGTCCAAACGGGGGTGGGGTGAAGTTAATGGATGCCGGGAGTCTCATGTAATACATGTAACATGAATTGCTGATCCTTGCCCTAAGGCCTTATTCATCCCAGTTGCAAAAGCTCTTGTTCAGCCCTCAGGTAAGCTATCTGACCCTTGCAATTGACTGCTCAGGAAAGAGAAGCAGGTGGGTGGGAGGGAGGGATGAGAAAGAGGGGATACTATTATAGAGAGGTGAGTATCAGAGAATGGTTGTACATTCCCCGCTTTAGCCCCACCTCCTATCTCCTCTCCCATCCTCAGATTCCTCTGAGGGAATGCAACCTTTGATTTCTTGCTCTAAGACTGGAAGCTTGGGATTTCTTGCTATAAGAGATGGGTTTGGGAGATGGGCAGTTTCTAAATTCGTATAAATAAATAAATATTTCCCCAATTGCAGCTAATCACATGCCCTGTCAACTTTTTTCTTCTGCCATGTCCTCCTTCAACTCATGGCATGGAACCAGCTCTTCCAAATTACATCTATCCATCCCATGAGGTCCTGTGGGAGAGGCATAACAAAATAACAGAGTTGGAAGACACCTTCTAATTCAACTGCCCACTGAAGCAGAAAACTCTACACTATTTCAGACAAATGATTGTCTGATCTCTTCTTAAAAACTTCCAGTGTTGGAGCACCCACAACTTCTGGAGCCAAGTTGTTCCACTGATTAATTGTTCTAACAGGAAATTTCTCCTTTGTTCTAGGTTGGTTCTCTCCTTGATTAGGTTCCATCCCTCTATTAGGAGAAAGCCATTTGGTTGGGCCCAGGAAGAGAGCTTTCTCTGCCATGGTGCCTGTGCTTTGGAATATCATCTCCCCACTTAAAATAAGGCCTTAAAGACTTAGTTTTACCACTGGGCTTGGGGATCTTGCTGTTTTACAGAGCCTGTGCAGTGGTTATGTTAAGTGCTATTGTTTGTTTTTTATGCGTCAGTGACTGATTATGTTAGATTTTTATATTGTATTCTGAGAAGGAGAATTGTTTTAAATTGTCACAAGCCACCTAGAGTGATGAATTTGAGATAGGAAACTATATAGAATGAACGAATGAACGAATGAACGAATGAACGAATGAACGAATGAACGAATGAACGAATGAACGAATGAACGAATGAACGAATGAACGAATGAACGAATGAACGAATGAACGAATGAACGAATGAACGAATGAACGAATGAATGAATGAACGTATGAACTTCATCTCCAACTGATTGCAAAGACAGTCTAAAGTCGTCCTTAACTGTTCCAGTGTCAAAATAGCATTTTCCTCTTTAAGCAAGCAATTCAAAGCAGTGAATTCAATGGAATGTATTTCATCAACTATTAACTTGGCGACAGAGTCAAGTGATTCCCAGGCTGGAATCAGTTTAGCACCCTATTAGCCAATTTAGGCTGAAGAAAGCATCTTCTGCTAACACGGGACTATCTTCCATAACTACTTTCAACAGAAGTTGAGTCTGCTACTTTCAAACTGGGATGCTCTTATACTACAATGTAGTATTATACCACAGAGATTCAAAGGTGCTTTTTCAAGAGGCAACTGGACTTTCTGGTTCTTCTTTGAAGATGTTTCGCTTCTCAGCCAAGAGCTGAAGAAGCTAAGTTCACAGAAGCGAAACATCTTCAGAGATGTCCATTGCCTCGTGAAAAAGCACCTTTGGGACAACCATGACCTGGATGACTGAGAATCTCCACAGACATACCACACAGTCCTTGATCAGGTTGAACAGCAGCTGATAAGCAATGACAGCAGGGAAGGAGCTGCACAATAAAGTGGTAGAGCACAACTGAACAGAGGTCTGTCTCTGCTGTTTCTCAGCACAACTCTCCACTGTCAATTGTTGTTTAGGCTGCTTTCATACATGGGTTTAACACTCTTCTGGATGAGTGCCAAATCTCTGCTTTGGAACTCAGCTTTGGATAGATACAAGTTTTTTTTTTATGCAGGTGCATTTCAAAGAGATACCTGCTAATATCAACCAGTTGTTGGGCTTCTATTGGACATGAGTTTACCTAGATCCAGTCCCCACAGGCCTATCTGCATAACACTGCAGGGAGATGTGCAGTGTGAAAACTATGCCTTGGGCAGCCCCGACGTCAACTCTGCTTTTGTGATCTAATCTTCTACAATGGTGCTTTTCAAAGGGGAAGGTGACATTAAACAGAACCCTTATGAGTGCAATTGCTCCTATATTGTCATGCTGTTGGAGCCAAATGGTTGGGAGTATGCATTGATTTGCTTTTCCAGGCCACTAAAACTAGGCATGGGAGACAAACCCCATAATTGCAGGCAACCCTGTGCTTCATTTTTATCTTTGCAATCTATCCCTGCCCCATTTTTTTTCAGAGAAACAAAAGAAAAAAATAAAACACCTGTTAGAAAGCACCACCTTGATCAATTAATGGAGCAAAGCGACTCATTAGTGCCTTCCCACCCTCCCTCTGCGGTGCACCAACCCGTCTTGCAATCTGCACAGCGGCTAAGCAATTTAGGCCTATAGAAAAGGCCATATCAAGTGCAGAGTAACTGCATTTGCTGCGGAGTAACGGTGAGCGGCTCTCATAGAAAAGTGCTGTGCAGGTCAAGTGATCACCTGCTTTGCCACAACAGGAGAAGCTGAAAGGCTTATGAAGCACTTGGAAGAGAGAGGAGAGCAGCCATTGTTTAAGCGAATAAAGCTTTTAGTGCAGAGAGAAGTTTCACTTAAAGCAGCATCTTTCCTGGGTATAAACAGTCTATTAGGGTCTCTTATTTCCCCTTTGTTCATTGTTTATTGAAAGAGGACACCTTGCAATTCACAGTAGAAAATAGAAGCATTTGCAACATGCCTCCAAAATAGTTGAGTAGATTTAAATGGATAATGGTTTTAAAAAGTTTCCGCCTGGCCCTATCCAGCTGGTTTGCAAGTTAGTCTCCATATAGATAGCAATAGCACTTAGACTTATATACCACTTCACAAAGCTTTACAGCCTGTCTAAGCGGTTTACAGAGTCAACCTATTGCCCCCAACAATCTGGGTCCTCATTTTACCCACCTTGGAAGGATGGAAGGCTGAGTCAACCTTGAGCTGGTGAGATTCGAACTGCCTAACTGCTAGCAATCGGCAGTCAGCAGAATTAGCCTGCAATACTGCATTCTAACCACTGGGCTACCATGACCCTTTAGCATATGCATATATAGAAACATGAATGAAGTTAAGCATGCATGCAATCTCATTAAGTCAAATTTAAAAATCAGGTACTGCGCATGTACAGGTAGACCTTGACTTACAGTCATTCGCTTAGTGACCCAAGTTATAACAGTACTGAAAAAAGTGACTTACAACCAAACCTCACACTTGCAACCATTGCAGCATCCCTGTAGTCTATCAAAATTTGGGCGCTGGCAACTGGCATGTATGTACAACAGTCGCAACATCCTGGAGTCATCTAATTGCTATATGCAACTTCCCAGACAGCTTTTGACAAGCAAAGTCAATGGAGGAAGCTGGTTTCGGTTAAGGACCACACAATTCACTTAACAACTGCAGTGATTCACTTCACAGTTGCAAAAATGGTTGCAAAATCACGTGCAACTCACTTAACAACTACCTTACATAGCAATGGAAATTCTGGTCCCAGTTGTGGTCATAAGTTGTGGACTATTCGTACATTACATTTTCAAGAAGATATAGAACATAAAGTTGGAAAGGACTTTGAAGGTCCTTTCCAACTGAGGAGCCTGGATAGCTCTGCAGACAAGGCACTGTAATTTAACACCAGCTATCTGCAATTAAAGTAAGTTCGAATCTTGCCAGGCTCAAGGTTGACTCAGCCTTCCATCCTTTCTAAGGTAGGTAAATTGAGAACCCAGTTTGTGGGGGCAATAAACTGACTTTGTATAAAATATACAAAAGTATGAAGGCTATTGCTTAACACACTGTAAGCCGCCCTGAGTCTCCAGAGAAGGGCGGCATATAAATCAAATTAAAAAAAAAAAAAAGGTCTTCTAGTCCAAATCCTAGCCCAAGACAGGAGCCTTATATCATCCCAATCAAATGGTTACCAAGTCTATTCTGAAAAACCTAAAGTGATGGAGCACCTATAACCCTGGGTGCTTCACAGTCCAGGAATACACTTTAAGTTACAGAATGGAACACCCAAACTTTTTCCTGCAAGGATTCCATCTTTGCTTCCAAAGCTTATTTATTTATTTCAACCCACTCATTGAAATTGGCAAGAGAGAGATTATGTTTGTTGTCGTGAGCCAGAAATCACGGTCCATTGCAAATCAGCCAGTGATCTACCGATAGATCTTAATTTATCTTCTCTCTGCTCTTATGTAAAAAAATAACTAATGGATAAAGTTTGTTCTGGAGAATAATAGAAATGAATGATTCTGTTTCTTGGCCAGAGTAAGCTCATTTGCACAAATACAATGTAAGGGCAGCGTTTCTCAACCTTGACAACTTCAAGATGTGTTGAACTTCAACTCTCAGCATTCCATGCTAGCTGGGGAATTCTCTTGAAGGATTGTGTGGGTTGAACCCAATGTGTGGGTTGAAGTCCACATATCTTATAGTTCCCATAGTTGCAAAACACTGATTTAGGAGATCACTGTTTTTAAGGACAGCAATGAAATACACATCCCAAAGCTTCTCCCCTCCCTGAGGATTTCTTATAGATTACAGTAACTTGAATCCACAACTTGATCCCTCTTAGCTCCATAATCAACTGTCCAAGGACAAAGTCATTGAGGTTACATCTTGATATTAAACCCCTTGTGCACTGAAACCTGCGAGCACAAAAATGTGCTGGAAGCCACAATCTATTTATATTAATTTGCTAGACTTCATATTCTCATTAAGTCCATTGTGGTTGTGAGTGGCATTAACCTGCCAGGATGATCTGTTGCCCTTTTGAAACAGGAGAAAAAAATGCTAGCTGCAATTGAATCATATGATTCAAAATATTTGCAAACAGGTATACAGAAGAAAACAGCTTGGGGGGAAAAAGCGAAACTTATGACAGTGGCCATTTGGAAACATAGTAAGAAATGTGCAGCATTTAATAATGTTTGTCTGGATTGCGCTCCAACTCTTTTGGAAGTGTCTAAAATTTGCAACAGAAGGCTACAGAATGTGTGTGTGATTTATAATCATTACTCAAGAATAGTGACTAATGTAATACAAATAATCACCCAGGATAATAAATGTATGAATATACATTTTCATAAATGATTTCTTTTTCAGCACATTGGGCTGCAACCTTTTTATGAGTTGTGTTTGTGCTTTTAAAAGATTAAAGGAAGTCCCAGAGGAAAAAAGGAAATGGATTTAAAAAATATCTTCCTGTCCTCTGTGATTCCATTCGTGTAGCTGAAGGCTATGCTGGTTGATGGCCTGAAGAAAAAAGTACTGTATTTACCTCCGTGTTCCTAATTAGATTTCTAAATACATGGGTATAAGTGTTGTAATTGTGAAGTAAGTTATAATAGCTATTGTTTAGGAAACACTTGTCCGCAAACATGATATACGAGGCCACATATTTCCTTTAATGATTATTCTAAAGGAAAATTCCCCCTTTAAAAAGAGCTTCTGAGTTTCCCTAGCATCTTGCATCTCCTATAAATCTTTTCCTGACAGTGCTTGCTGACCATACTTTTATTATCCTGCAGCTTCTTAGAGATATTTTTCTTGCTTCATAATTGTGGCATTGTATTCTCTGGGATTAATGTTGAAAGTTGCAGGATGGTTAATAGGAAGTGGAAGAGAAACCCTCCTAATATTTCACGCACTCTGGGACAGAATATAATAATAATTGTACGTCACATCTCTGGGGGGGTTGCAAAGGTTCTTGGCAAGGAGCCACAGGCTCCAAAATCAGCAGTAAATATCTTTGTCTCCAAGTTCTAGTGCACAGCTAAGCAGAAAAAGATTATTAGGGCCTGAGAATGATTGTGTAATCCACAAACACACTTTATGTGATGAAGTGATGACAAATGAACCTTCCAAGAACAACTGCACATGCTATAATTGTGGCCCGAGGCATAGTAAACTGGACAATCAGGAGGATTGGTAGCAATGAATTTAGAAGCTTTGTCTTTCCTATAGCAGACCCCTCTCTTCAGGGCACTTCAGGCCAGACTAATCTCACCAGGAACTGGGGCTTCAGCCAGTCTTGTCAGCTGGTGGAGCTATGAACGCTAACAGGCTTTTGAATAGTAGCAGGCAAGATCCTTAGACTCAGACTAGATATAGACAGTGGAATTAAGGGCTAATGTCCTGAAACTGGAACAAACGGCTTGATTTCCAACTGAAAGTGAGAAATTGGCCATCTCATTCTCCTGCATAAATAGATCTAGAGTGAGATATTTCTAAGAGCACTTGGACCAGCAGCAGTCCCAGCATCATGCTGGGAAATAAGCTGTCAGAATGGATCTGTGTGACTTAAACAAAAGGTACGTATTTGCACACCACTGGCCCAGAAAACTAGATGGACACATTTGTGTAATTTCTTAGCAACAATACAAAATGGTTTGCTATTCCTTCTTCCAGGATAATTCTTCAAATTCCCCATCTAGACAGCAGCCCTAGAATTGCCTAGGGGCCTCCCTGCCACATATAATCAATCCTATCCTCTTTAGGTCTTCTGAGATCAGCCAGATTCAACCAGGTGATGATACTGGCTTTGCTCATGTTTGCATTAAACCACAATGTGGTTTGTTTGATTGGATTTAGTGCAATCTAAGAATGAACGCATACTTATTTGCAGACCATGATATAATATTTAGCATAATGTGTGAGTTCAGTCAATTATGAGTTTATCATGAGACCATGATAATCATGGTATGAATTTTATATGATAAATGCAGTCATGGGGGAGAGGTGGAGGGCAAAGGATGAAACATGGAAGTTGGAAGTTGTCCAAACCAGCTAAAGCATGCTCCACCCCCCTTTTGTACCTGCAAATTTGCCTGCAAATCTTTATTCATGGGCTGACTATTCTTTATATAACACAGATGTTCACAGAAGCATGAATCTGTTAAGGGATACATTCAGGTTGCTTGTTTTCAGCATACAACTTGTTTGCTGGTTTTTCTTTTCCATGTTTAGAACCAGCTCCTTAGAGCACTGACTTTCAGGTGACATCAAGAAATATGAAAGTTATGCCCCGAAGCATAGAACTACGCAGGCTCATTCCAATGAGGACATTATCACTTGATGTTGCAGGATCCCTTCAGGGGACAACAAATTCATAATATCTATCCGCTTTCATCTGCTGGAGAATAATGCAGAAACAGAAGCAAAAACTAAAAAAAAAAAAAAAAAAAGTTCCCCTCATCCCTGTTCCATTTTGAGTATAAGGCTTCCATTTCGTGTTTAATTTAGAAGACCAAAAGAGAAAATCCTCTGTCCCTGACATATTTTTTTGGTGTTCTCGGAGCTTGCTTGTTTCCCCACAGATGTTTTATTACCCGAATAAGTAACATCTTCAGTAGTAAAATGGAGTGAGGTTTGCTCTCTATTTATATACAGTAGCTTGATAAGAGCTTGATACCAATAGCACTTAGACTTATATACACCACTTCATAGTGCTTTACAGCACTCTCTAAGTGGTTTACAGAGTCAGCCTATTGCCCCCAACAATCTGGGTCCTCATTTTACTGACCTCGGAAGGATGGACGGCTGAGTCAACCTTGAGCCTGGTGAGATTCGATCTGCCAAACTGCTGGCAGCCGGTGATCAGCAGAAGTAGCCTGCAGTACTGCACTCTAACCACTGTGCCAGTAGTTGATGAACTACTCCTGTATATAAACCCCATTCCCTTCTAGCACTGAAGATGGTACCTAATCAGGTAATGAAATGTCTGCAGGAAAAAAAAAAACAAGCTCAGAGACCACTAAGGGCTCTACAGTTCAAACCTAAGCTACACATATTCTCTTCTATTAGTATATGTCTGTTACCCACCTGCTCTGTGTTGATGAGACATATTTCTCCAGCTTTCCTCATTATGATATCCCTAAATATCCACGGCTTAATAACATTAATAAATTTTATTAATAAAAATGCATTTCAATGCATTTCTGAAGGGAAGAGTGTTTTTTTCCCCTTTAATACTAAGTATCTAGGAGGATATGGATCTAGGAGAATGCCTTCTAGATAAAAAAAATAAATCAAATATAGATCAAATGTCCAAGACAACAAACCTTGAACATCAGGATTATGGCTCTCACTATTTTAGTTTAATTGCAAGATTGCTCCTGCAGCATTCGCTCTGTATGTGTTTGTGTGTATGTGTGTATAGGTGATTTATGGGGCAAGCAACTGGCTCTTGCCACAATAATCTTTATTTCCAAAAATGCCCCTAGCTTCAAATGAATTTTATAAACTTTCTTAAACAGTAAAACCTAATATTTTAAGAGTGCGCCCTGCCCAAAAAACCCACAAAGTAAGCCAGATAAAAGTAAGCATCCTGCTAAAAGGCATAGCTTAAAGAAAGGGCAGGTAACATTGTGATGGGCTCATGGTTATGACTTCCATGGCAGTCATTTTGTAAATATACAAGACCCTCCAACAACCATTTTGTGAGAGCCCAACTTAAAATTCTATATGTAGACACAAGATAAGATAGATAAGATAACCTTTATTGTTATTTTTTTTTATTATGAACACATTGGCACACATTAAAAATGAAATTCGGTTGCTTGCTTTCAAAAGAAAATATATATCAACTGATAACATCTGTGGGATAGATGTCAAACCCAGTTTATCACAAACCAATTCTATTTGCGAAATAATGTCCTGTCAGTGTATAGGAATGGAGTCTTACAAACAATGAAAGACACTGCTGGAGGATTCTGGTCTGAGCAGGTCATACTGGGACGAAGCCATGTTGACTGCTAATTATTTAATCAATAGGCTGTGGAGTTCCTCAATTAAGGATACTCCATATGCTGTATTATATAGGAGAAAGCAATCTCTGGCACATTTAAGGATGTCATAAAATATTTTTATGCTATGAACCAGTGGTGATATTCAGCCGGTTCTATCCGGTTCGGGAAAACCGGTAGCGGCGGCAGCAGGAGGTTCCGCCCACCTGCCCAGACATCACCATGTCCTGTTTTTGACGCTCTGCACATGCACACACTCACATTTGCGAACCAGTAACGAAGGTAAGTGAACACCACTCCTGCTATGAAACAACCAAATGGCCCCTCAGTTTAAGGTTTGTAAGGTGGGAACAAAAGTTAAATCTGTCATAGTGATATTCCCTCCTTCTCTCCTGCCAGCCTGACAACCACACTGGTTTTGGCACCAAGTCCTTTTCTATTCTCTTAGTTTTTAAAACATTTAAATATTTTCATATTTAGATCTATTTTATCTATTTCAGATCAATTATTTTTGCCTTATTAAATCTGTTCTTTTGTTCAATGCATGTAAGTCCTTAATGATACATTTAGCATATAATTGTAGAGTCTCATTAATTTAATAATGTAATTTATGATAGGTATTTTAACACTTGTAAACTTACTTTATGAGAAGGATTCTGGGGAAATTTCTCATCAGTGTTTTAGGCCTGAAATAAAATTCTTTTATTCTGGATTAATTAGTCTGAAGGCAATCCTTGACAGGGTTAAAGATGAGATCATATCTAAGTACTGTAGGTAACATCAGACATAAATAGGAGAATAGTTCTTCCATTTTATCAGATTAGATCAAATCAAAGAATGGAACAGACATCAGATCCTGCTGCTCTGTCAAGAAATCCAAGAGGAAAAAAGATGTTTTTGCTCATTTCTTATGTGACATATCACCAAATACCTTCTGTTTCTCAAAATATCTGCCTTAAATGAAATGATATAATTTATGTTCTGCTAAATCTACCACATGTTTTTAGACACAGATTCAAAGAGCAAGTGTCTATGGCCAAAAATATTTTCTGCTGGAGAAAAGGAAATTAGGTTAGATTTTGACTGCCTTTGAACCTTACAGAGCATAGCAAAGATAAAGGGGGAGGTGTGTGTGTGTGTGTGTGTGTGTGTGTGTCTGTGTCTGTGTCTGTGTTTGTGTCTCTGTGTGTGTGTGTGAGAGAGAGAGGGGCAGGGAGGGAGGGAGAGATTAGGCATGGCATGTTTATATGGGCGGAGAAGAAGGTTTTTTTCCCCTTTTCTAGCAGGAAGAGAACTTGGGAACATCAACTTAAACCAATTGACTGAAAATTCAGGACTGAAAAATGGAAGTACAGTGCATAGTTATACTCTGAAAATAACTGCCAGTAAATATCATGATGGCCGCCAACTTGGACAGCTTGAGAAGAAGATGAAACAAATTCATCATGTAAATGTTAGTCATGATGACTCTGGAACCTTCCTGATCACAAATAATACGCGACGTTCAGTCTAGGATAGAAAGTCTTCCTTTATAGGTTTATGGAGGCATCTGGATGCTTACAGTTGAAAATAGAAATTCTGGAGTAAATCGGTTATTTATGTGATTCAGTGGGAATTTTTATTCTTATATTGTGGAACATCAGTTTCTGAGTTATTTTTAAAACAAAACAAAACAGAGAAATACCTTTGTGAGTTTGAATATGTAATGGGCGATTTCCCCCCCCCCATTTAAACCCTTTTTCAGGTTGACTACAAATGATTATACAAATATGCCTACGTTGCTGTCTTGGAGGTGGTACTGAGGTTTTCTGTCACTGTTGTCTTCCAGGATGTTTTATGACTATCCAGTCTACCATCATAAGATTTTCTCCCATCCTAATACTATCCAAGTCTAACCCTGGCTAGCTTTCTGAGTTCAGTAAAGACTAGGTTGATAAGGAATAAACCTTATTAAACAGGGTGGCCTTGTAGTTTGTTACTGCATTAGACGCCATATGATTTGAGCTTAATATTGTGCAATATGCAAATCCAACCACTATGTTTGAAAGTTATATTTTATATAGCTTAACATGATTTGTAAACTAAGCCAATTATGATTTCAGCAAACCAATCTAATCCAGGGGTGAAATGCTCCCGGTTCGGACCAGATCGGGTCATCTGGTAGTGATTTTGGCAGGTGGTTCGGAGAACCGGTAGCGATGGCAGCGCGAGGCTCCGCCCACCTACCTGGGTGTCTTTACCAGGAAGTAATGCATTTTTTATCCTCTGAGCATGCGCAGAAGATTTTGTGCATGCGCAGAGGGTATGTGCGTGCATGTGATGCACGCAGCATGTGCACTTCCGAACCGGTAAGGAAGGTAAGTAGATTTCACCCCGATATAATCCAAGTTTTTTTTTTCAAGATCAACTAAATTGGCAAGCATATGTTGTTATTCAAATAGACTTTGACTCTGGGAATTACAAGATACATCCATTAATTTTCTTGACAGTAATATAGAAATAGTTTGTCGCTATCTTCTTCCAGGACTTTTTTTTGGGAGATTTCTTAGTCTAGTCTACAGTTCTGGGATTTCTTGATGGTCTTTTATCAAAGTACTGATATGGTCCCACTTAACTCTTTAGGGAGTTAAGGGGAGACTGGTGCTATCACCTATTATGATCTTAGATCTTTTCCAAACCTGGTCTAGATTGATTTTTTTAAAGATAAAAAAATCACAGCCTTTGAGCACAGATCTTTTATGTATGGTTCAATGGTTCATTACTTAGCATCCTCATCAAAACAACATATTAGAGAAAAAATATTACTGAGAAAATGCATGCTCCCTTAACACATAGAAAGCTAAAGGTTTTAGATCTTAACAGTATAGGAAGGTTGGGATACTGGATCCATAATTGAAAATGTTAAAAGCAAAAAGATTATTATGGAGAACAATAACTTGCTTTTCATTCCTTGCTGGTTCTGGAATGAAAAAAATTGATATTTACTGGGAGGGTTTATATTGTTACATATTTTTACATTCATATTTTTATTTTATTTTCAGTACTGAATAATTTGTTTATTCTGTAATAAGCAGAAAATGGTTTGATTTAAGTGGCAAAGTATTATTGAGCTTGAAGTTTTATTAATTACAATGAGTTATATTCTGTCTTTCAGGATAACAATTCCCTCAAATGTCTTACCAACAGCACAGAATATAGAAAATAAAAATACAGTAAATATCATTTTAAAACAAACTCTTAGGATTCTTGCTCCAGGGCAACCACCGGTAATAATAGAACATATTGCCTGCATTTTAAACTATTGGTTCCAGAAAATAAGGAATATATAACTTTTTAAAAAATAGACCCTTGAAAATTTATGATAAGGAGGGTACTTGTGAAGGAGCTATCTGATGCAGGGAATTCAATGTATTTTGAGATTTGTTGGCTTTTAAAGTTAGATAGAAGGCTTCAGTTCTGAAGATATAAATCCATTAATTTTATGTATGTATGTATGTATGTATGTATGTATGTATGTATGTATGTATGTATTTGTTTATTTATTTTTATTTTTTTAATATGCTGCCCATCTCACTATCCAAAGCAACTCTGGGCAGCTTACACTGCCATAAAATAATAAATATAAAAGCATTAAGATTAGCAATAAAACCGAGAGCACAAATGGTAGAGGAGTGGGATCTTGTCTTTCGTTCCACCAACTGCCTCTAGCATAGTGTGACCCCATTGGGGTGTAAGTTGACTTACAACTTTCATTTAGTGATGGTGCTGAAGTTACAGTGAAGTTACAATGATGCTGAAGTTACAACGGCACTGAAAAAAGTGATTTATGACTGGTTTCCACACTTGCAGCATCCCCATGATCACATGAGCAAAATTCAGATGCTTAGCAACTGGTATGTATTTATGATTGTTGCAGTCTCCCAGGGTCATGTGATCACCTTTTGCAACCTCCTGAGAAGCAAAATCAACAGGAAAGCCAGATTCGCCTTACAATTGTGCTACTAACTTAACAACTACAACGATTCACTTAACAACTGTGGCAAGAAAGGTCGTAAAATGGGGCAAAACTCACTGAACAACAGTCTTGCTTAGCAACAGAAATGTTGGGCCCAACTGTGGTCATAAGTCAAGGACTACCTGTACATATTTTGTCCCTCAATTGCTGGCTTGCTAGCAGTAGTATCCAAAGTCGGAGCAGTCTTGCTGTGAAATAATGTTGTGTCCAGGCAGCTGGGTTCTCCTTTGCTTGAATAAATGGTGACTGAATGTATCACGCTTCACTCAAGCCCTAGATGGTACTAATTTTCTTGTATTTGGAATCCATTTATTACAGTCTGCTTATGCTGACTTAAATTAGGTAGAGATAAATTGTCAAGTATCATGCATGAAGAGAATTGAGGAGCAGCAGAGGAATGAATTGTCCCTTCCTTACGGATACAGAGGGACGCTCAGTGGCTAAGACGCTGAGCTTGTGAATCGAAAGGTTGGCAGTTCAGCGGTTCGAATCCCTAGTGCTGCGTAACGGAGTGAACTCCCATTACTTGTCCCAGCTTCTGTCAATCTAGCAGTAAAGCACGTAAAAAATGCAAGTAGAAAAATAGGGACCACCTTTGGTGGGAAGGTAACAGCGTTCCGTGCACCTTTGGCATTTAGTCATGCTGGCCACATGACCACTGAGACTTCTTCGGACAGCGCTGGCTCTTCGGCTTTGAAATGGAGATGAGCACCGCCCCCTAGAGTTGGGAACAATTAGCACATATGTGCGAGGAGAACCTTTACCTTTACTTTTTACTGATACATTCCTATCTCTGCCACAGCTGATTTTATCCTTGCCACTCACAAACTCCACCTACCTTAAATCTGACTGGGTTTTTTTAACCTTAGTTCATGTGTTAGCATGTCAGCATTCACAAATGAAGGCAGATGGAAACCAGTACAAGAAATTGCCTCTTCACTAAGCAACGTATTTCAATTAGCACATCGTTTGTTTCAGAGTGAATTTATCCTGCGAGGTCTGCAAAGCAAAATGAATCTTTGGACCTATAACATACAATATTTGAAAGTTCTTTGACAAAACAAGAATGAACAAGAGAATCTGTTGTAGCAGGAGAGAGGGTATTGTTATTCTAAAATAATTGTTGGCATATAGAGCTTCTTTTTCTAAGGCTCATATCTTGTTATTTTGATGTAGTAGATGCAATATATCCCATCGGGATGAGTCATCTTGCGAATGCCAATGCCACCAAGAGTGTTGTCCTCCATGAACCTTAGTCTCCTTTTAATACCTTCTGAAATGGTAGTCATCAATACATCAAAAAGCAGCCAATTCTATAGTTCAACTCCCCTTTGCATAAATGTACAATCAGATATTTTTATTCTTACTGTTGTATCTCAGAATATCTAGAGAGCTTCAAAAGATGGCTGGATCATTCCCCCATGCCAGACTTTTGTGATAAAAAATGGGAGCATGCACATACTTTTGTGCACTTGATAAGATGGAATCAGTAAATCAGTGAGTTCACGAGACAATTAATAGAATGGTACAAATCAGTGCCTGATATTTTCAGCAGTGGAGTTTGTGATGATTTTGGAACCAGTTGGTGTGGATGAGATTTGGAAAAAGGTGAGTAAACAGGTGGGGTGGGAGGAGCCTCCTAGCTTCCCACAATGTATTTCTGTGATGCAGAAGTTGTGTTGTACTTCCAAATTCAGGAAAGAATTGATACCTGCTAAAAAGCCATCTGGGCTCCATCGTGAAAAACGATCTCTGAAGTTAAAGCACTCCATTCAGAGGTGGCTGAGGGAGAAGTTAAGCTAGATGAAGTGAGGGAAACTGTGTTTCATATCATCCTGGAATAATGTCCCAGGAGGTCACAGCATTGCAGTTGAGGAAAATCACGGTATGAAAAGAATATGTGAAACAAAAGGTGCCTTTTGTTATTTATGTTATTTACGGTTTCTGGCAAGGCTCCTGTATCTAGGAAAGTTGTGTGAGATGCACAGCTTTTGCCATAATCCCATTTCTCCAGCAAAAGCTACAGATGTTGGTATTCTATTTGTAATGCAGCTGTTCGAAGCACAAAATCACTGTCAGATTCAAATGCGAGTTTATCCTTCCCTTGTTAGCGAAATGGCACTGGGGAGTTGAGAAGGGCACACTTTGGGTAGCCCCTCCTCTCCTTTGAAGCCTCTTGTTAAAATCAACTCTGGCAAGCCTGCCTCAAAACTTTTGCCTGTCCTGCCTTCCCTCTGTTACACCCCAGCTAAATAAAATGTAATTGACTGAAAGTTAACTCCAAACATTTGACTATCACTCTCCCTCCTTTCACCCTTCTTGTCTCTCTCTATTATTCACTTTTAGAATATACCTTCCTCCGGGAAAGGAACTGGCTCTTGCTTTTTCTGTTGAATGTACTGAGAGAACAGAATAAAATAATAGTGATGCTAGTTGCCTTTTCAACTTTACTGTCAAACAGTAACATTTTATTTCATTTGCCTAGAAGCCTTTACCCTGTCTTTCTGTCCTTCATTTTTTTCCCCTATCTTGTGTTTCGTAATTCAGGTTTTATAAGTACAACAAAAGAACCTAACATATCAGAAAGTTTTAACTATTCCCATGTTTAGAGGTGAGGCCACTGGAGAAGAGACATTAGAGAAAAGAAATGGGAGAGATGCCTATGGAGATTCTCAGTCATCCAGGTCATGGTGGTTCCTAAAGGGCTTTTTCAAGAGGCAATTGGACTTTCTGGTTTTTCTTTGAACTCATTTCGCTTCTCAATTCAAGAAGCTTCTAATTGGATGATGGGGAATGAAAGGAGTTATACTCCTTGCAGACAGCTGTTCACTTGCATTCTTTTAGTGAATCATTAAGGCCACCTTCAAACCAGCAGTATTAAAAGAAGAGAAGAGGTCATCAAAATTGAATAGCCCTCTCTCAACAGAGGGAAAGGGATATGCACCATCTATCTCCAATCTGCAACACAATCTTTCAACAGTTCCAAGAAGGCTCCACACCCATTTGCACCAATTAATGACCCTAATGACACACATAAACCTCCAGGTAGCCTTAACAACTCACTAAAAGAATGCAAATGACCAGCTGTCTGTAAAGTGTATAAATCCTTCCATTCCCCACCATCCAATCAGAGCTGAAGAAGCTTCTTGGATGAGAAGCTAAAGGTCTTCAAAGAAAAACCAGAGAGTCCAGTTGCCTCTTGAAAAAGCATCTTTGGGACAAATGGGAGAGATTTAATTTCATCATGTCCAACCTGTGTGCTGATAGCAAAAGATCAGA
Source organism: Pantherophis guttatus (assembly GCF_059756535.1). Classification (NCBI taxonomy): domain Eukaryota; kingdom Metazoa; phylum Chordata; class Lepidosauria; order Squamata; family Colubridae; genus Pantherophis; species Pantherophis guttatus. The sequence goes on from NC_142064.1 coordinate 224,882,763, forward strand.
TTCCTTTGTAGAAAAATGAAAGGGATGGGATTCTCCATTTCAAATATTTTCTGAGCCAATTTTGTTGTAGAATAGATAACATGCTCTTGGACCAACCACATGAATCCTCTAACCCCACTTTTCAGATGAGTTCAGTTATGCTACCTGGTACAGGTAAATCCTCAACCTATGACCACAATGGAGTCCAACATTTCTGTTGCTAAGCAAGAGAGTTGCTAAGTGAATTTTGCCCCCTTTTAATGACCTTTCTTGCTAAATTACATTAAATGAATCACTGTAGTTGTTAGTAACACAGTTGTTAAGTGAATTTGGCTTCCCTGTTGACTTGACTTTGACAAGTCGCAAAAGGTGATTACATGACCCTATGACACTTCAATCGTCATAAATATGAACCAGTTGCCGAGTGTCCACATTTTGATCACATGACCATGGGGATTCTGCAACAGTTGTAAGTCTGAAAAATGTTCATAAGTCACTTTTTCAGTGCTACTGTAACTTTGAATGGTCACTAAACAAATGGTTGTAAGTTGAGGACTAGCTATATCAGTGGGAAGAATTCCTGAATTTGGTGATGGCTTCCTGTCATTCTGAGATGGTGAACACATGGAAAGTCTAACGTAAATGTTAAATAGGCTTGACCTAATTAATTAAAATCCACTCTTCAGAACCTAGCCCCACCCAAAAATATAATGAGATCCCACCTCTTTGGCTTTGTCATCTCATCCAGTCATCAAGAGGTTCTGCAGAGCTGCATCTTTAGACTGAATTACTATTGGTTTCCTCAAGCCTCTACTATTTTATATGGTTATTACACCAGTAATCTAAGAAACTTCAAGGCTGGTTCTCAAACAAACTACATGAAAAACATAATGTAGACCTCCTATGAGTCTGCCATTCCAGAAGGCCAGATGAGAAATTGCACCTTGGAATGAAGGTTGGGTACTCACCTCTTTTCCTGAACATCTACGAATGATCGTGGCCATGGTAAAGGATAAGTGAGATACACTTTTGCTCTCTCCTCCGCCCACATTAGTGATGTTTTAGAGTGGTTTCTTTGAACCTGATGGTTATCTCCCATGATAGATTTCTGTGAATAGTAGGGATGCAGCTAGAAGGAATGCACAAACAGATAAAATATTCAAATGCTCCTCTGTCTAAGAACAACAGTTCTTCTCTCTGACATGCAAGTTTTCCATAGATAGAAATGCAGGGAAATAGTCAAGCGTGCAATTGCTCGCCTCTGCTTAGAAACAACCGTATCTCAGGAGAAATGTAACACATCGCTTGTTTCTTACTAAGGGAAGAGATCTATTATTCCAAGGCCTCTCCAATATAAACTCATGCTGGACTTCACTTGTTCATATCAGTGATGGGAGCCAGCACCATTTACAGAATTGATGGCCTCCTTCTGGTGTAGTGAAAAGAAGGACTAGGGGCGACGTGGTAGTAGTTTTCCAATATTTGAGGGGCTGCCACAAAGAAGAGGGGTGGGGGTGGGTGGGTCAACCTGTTTTCCAAAGCACCAGAAGGCAAGACAAGAAACAATAGATGGAAACTAAAGAAGAAGAGAAGCAACCTAGAAATAAGGAGAAATTTCCTAATAGTGAGAACAATTACCCAGTGGAACGGCTTGCCTGCAGAAATTGTGGGGGCCCCATCACTGGGAGGCTTTTAAGAAGAGACTAGCCAGCCATTTGTCTGGAATGGTATAGGGCCTCCTGCTTATGCAGGGGGTTGGACTAGAAGACCTCCAAGGTCCTTTCCAACTCTGTTATTCTATTATTTTGGTAAAGGACTATTTTGCAGAATGCTTTTGTTTTAATGTTAACTGTAATACTACCTTCTAGCTATCTTATTTGGGTTATCTAGTCTTGGCAATTTAGCTATTGAAATCTGATATTGTAAAATTTTAATGTCATATATCATGTATTTTTAGATTGTTATTTTTGTAACTGTTTTGTCTTTTTCCCTTTTTCTTTTCTGTTTTGTTTGAAAAGGCCTTCGGGCTATTCAATAAACAAATACAATACTGCCTCCTCATCTCTATCAAAAGTGTCTTATGAACAATGATCACTGAACAGATTATGCCTTGTGGTCAAACAACATTTCAACGTTTGCATGCCAGTTGAGTCACCTTGTTGAAACAGGATGGCTTCAGTCAAGTTAGTAAATCCTGGCTCAGATAACCTGGAAAACAAAGAAGAGGAAAATATTTCTGGCTGCTCAGAAGTCTGGTTCCAGTCTATAAATCTGTACACTGCCCTCTGTAAGCACAGCCTGCTTTCTCTCAGCATAAAACATCCAATGTGGGCTGCTGTTTGATTAAAATAATAAAGCTGAACCAAGGTTGTTTTGTCTGCTTTTTCCCTTTCTTCTCTGATCTCCCCACTGAAAAATGCATCGAAGGCAACAGATGTTTCAACTTTGTAGCTTGAACCTTTCTCAGCTGTTTGAAGATTTGATGTAACATTCTTTGAACATCAGTTTCAGAGACCATTCTCTTGGTAACGGTTGCCATGCAGAATTCATAATTAAAGAAGTTTCTAAGAGGTGATGGTGAGTTTTGCAAAATTGTATTTCATTAATTTGTTTAAACGTATTTAATGTGATGAGAGAGAAATGGTTTTATCCACAGAGAAGAGGCTCCTTGTCACTTCTCCCTACTGGGGATTAATCAAGCAGACACATCCAGACTTTTCTATCAGGACCTCTTGGAAAATGTCAAAGATGGTACTTGTTATCCATTTATTTAAAAAGTATTTGTATTACAAATAATTGATATATCAGAATCTGCATCTTAATTTACTGGAGTCAGTTAATTAATCCTAAAAGGTTAATCAAATAAAGGATGCTCACTTTCGCGTAATTAATATACTATTAAACCTTGTTTGCAATACAGATCAAACTTGTTTCAGTGAATGTTGATAAAAATCACTAACCCGAATTCATTTTTCTATACAATTCTCTGATGGTGGGACTGCAAGAGCTGGGCTTAAAAAAAAAAAAAAATCCAGGTGAGTAGTCATTTGGCATTTTGCAGCTCAGATCTGATGGCCCTACGAGAAGGAAACTGTATTTCTTTCATGCTGAAAAGGTTTATGCTCTTATTCTTCAGGGCTCCAGCTTCCTCTGCAGGTTTTGTAACAGGGTCATGGATCATAGCACACAGAAGCTCACCTTGGTCTCTCAAGCTGATCTTCTAGACTTCTTTTTTCTTTTTTTTGTAATGATTTCAATTTTTTAATTAGTACTGCAAAATCTGGGTACATAATATTATAAAGGGTGGGCTCTCTTAAGATGATTCTGCTCCTCAGGTAATGTACATTCTTTTCCAGGTTTAAGATACTTAATTGGGATTTCTCCAAAACTGAATGTCCAACCAATTGACAGATTCAATTTTTTAAAAAAATCAAAGGACTAACTCTGATAGCCCACTCAGATTTTCCATTGATGGAGGAAAGCAGCAGAAGCACAAATGAACTCTTCTTTCTGTATATAGAATGCATCTGGTCAGAAGAAATAAGGCTGTAGAGTAAAGGGCTAATGAAAATACAGGCATATCTTCAGAAACCACAGAGAAGGACTCAGATCAGGGGTGCTATTCAGCAGGTTCTGACAGGTTCTGGACAACCGGTAGCGTAAATTTTGAGTAGTTTGGAGAACCGGCAAATACCACCTCTTGCTGGCCCCAGAGTGGGGTGGGAATGGAGATTTTGCAATATCCTTCCCCCAGGAGTGGGGAGGGAATGGAGATTTTGTAGTATCTTTCCCCTGAAGTGGAGTGGGAAAGGAGATTTTGCAGTATCCTTCCCCTGCCACACCCATCAAGCCATGCCCACCAAGCCACGCCCACAGAACCGGTAGTAAAAAAATTTGAATTCCACCACTGACTCAGATGACTCCGTGAATGTCTTAATTAGAATATAGAAGAATACCAAGAGTATACCAAAAGAAAACATGTAATTTTTTAACAAGAGTCTTTACCAAGAAACAATGTCTTCTGAAAATACTTCCAAGTAAGTAAGATTTCCAAGTAAATAAAAATAGGTTTTCAGCTTTACCTGGCAATGAAACAGCCAATCTGCATCATTAAACAAAACATATTTGGGAGGAAAAAATGGTGCCCTGTGGATAAAGGCAAATTTTAAGCACTGGGATATATCCATCTTGCTCAAACCACAATCAATATCTTTGAAAGGTATGTTTGCATACTTTCTTTTCTAACCACGTTTGGAAATTGTTTGTTAATTGTATTGACAATTCAACTGTATTGACAAGCCTGAAAATAACTAGTCATCCTTAATGAAAGTAAAATGTAACTACAAGTTTAAGAATTTTAAAAAATGAAACAAATAGTAAACTTAAAGACTTTGAAATAAGATTTTGGAATTAATTATAAGAATCCTTCTTATGGGAAAGTTGAGACTTGTTTTGAATATAAAAGAGGAATAATTTCAAAAACTGGATATTAGAGGAAACTAAAAATTTTAATTAAGGATAAGAATATATAAACCTGATTATCAACTATGGAATGACACAAAATATTAATAACATTGGAAATGTAATCAGCCCTGGTAGCGCAGCAGACTAAAGCACTGTTATTAACATCAGCTGCCTGCAATTATTGCAAGTTCAAATCTCACCAGGCTCAAGGTTGACTCAGCCTTCCATCCTTTCTAAGGTAGGTAAAATGAGGACCTGGATTGTGGGGGCAATAAGCTGACTTTGTATAAATATACAAAAGTATAAAGGCTATTGCTTAATGCATTGTAAGCCGCTCTGAGTCTCCGGAGAAGGGCGGCATATAAATCAAATTTAAAAAAAAAATGTTGAAGGATACTTTTGAAAAATGGAATCAGAACTTAATAGTAACAATATCAATAGCAATGCTTCTGTGGATAGACTATCTCTGAAATATGTTTTGAAAGAAATGGCAGAAGACATACAAATAAAGATTGTGTTTTTATTTGACAAGACACAGAGTTAACACTGAAAGTAAATCTATAAATGAAATTTCAAATTTTGTTCTTTCTTCCTTTCCTTTCCTTTCCTTTCCTTTCCTTTCCTTTCCTTTCCTTTCCTTTCCTTTCCTTTTCTCTTGCACTGTCTAGTCTTTTTTTCTTTATTTTAATTTGAATTAGTTTTTACTATTCAGATTATAATCTTTAATTTTAAAAAAAACATAGTAAAGTTGTAAGGGGCTGCATGTACATGAAACACTGGCTTCTTGTCCAATCTTTTTTAGTCCCATTGCAAGTCATTTGCAATGTGCCATTAGCAACAAAAGCAAAAGCAATAATAACCAAGTCATGCATTTAACTGGTGTTTGTTGATTTTTTTTCCTCTCAAAGCTATCATTTGTGCTACTAACTCTCTCATGGAAGGCAATGGTCTCATTTTACATTTGCATCTTACCCAGTGACTTTTTTCCTTATAGTTCTCATTGATTGCTAACTTTTTCTTGTATTATTAGTTTTAAATGAAGAGTGATTTTTCACTGATAAGCTAGAGGCTTGTGACTATATAGAGAAAAGAGGGCTGATGTTGCCCAGTGCAGGTTTCCTCAGGTTAGCACATTTCTAAGGCATTGTAGCAGTGGTGGGTTTCAATTTTTTTTATTACCGGTTCTGTGGGTGTGGCTTGGTGGGCATGGCAGGGGAAGGATACTATAAAATCTTCATTCCCACGCCACTCCAGGGGAAGGTTACTGCAAAATCCCCATTTCCTCCCAATCAGCTGGGACTCGGGAGGCAGAGAATAGATGGGGGCAGGGCCAGTCAGAGGTGGTATTTACCGGTTCTCCAAACTACTCAAAATTTCTGCTAACGGTTCTCCAGAACTGGTCAGAACCTGCTGAAACCCACCTGCATTGTAGTATGATTCCCATTATCTCTGACAGGACATATCTTTCTAAACCTGGTGCCTTCTAAGGGACTAATCTCCCATCCTCCTCCAGCAAGCCATACCTTTCCAGAGAGTATTTCCTTAGCCTAACACCCTTCTGAGAGATTGTGCTGTACGTACTTTCATCATCCACAGGCAGCCTCGATGGTCTAAAGAGAAGTTGGCTTGATAAATATACCAATGGGAGAACACCAGGGAATAGAGAACTGTAGGCTATATTGGGAAGTTGAACAATTTTATGGAAGAAAGGTGATAACAAGCCATTTCTGCAGTTTCTTTCCACACAGAAAACTGCATGTTTGAATCTATGTAGTCATCAAAAGCCAAGTTCAATTCAAAGGTGTTATGTTTCTAATGAAGATCTAATTAACCACCGTGGCTATAATATAGCATTGCTGCATATATTCACCCAGGCCTCATAACGTGATTCCGTTTTTCCAGATGCACTTTTACCAGTGAATGTTATAAATTATAACCAGATATTCCTGCCTTATCTTTTCATATGGTCCTTAGATTAGGAGAGAGTGTTTGCACCACCGTGTCACCACAGGAGGGTCAAGGCCAAGTTTGGGTTTGAACCTGAATCTTGAGAGTCCTGGTGCAAACTCCCACAGCTACATTGGTATGCTTCAGTTCAGAATGCATTGAAAATATGGAAGTCAGATTTCTAATCTCAACCCACTGTTTTGGATTTAGCCTTTTACCTGAATGCTGGCCTTTACAACAATTAATTCCTAATTCCCACAGGACAGTAAATAACAGTGTCCCTTTCCAGTCATTAAGCTTCAATTCATCTTTTCTTATCATTTTTGTCCTCTCTACACTGTGGACCCAGTTCATACATGGAGTGACCGTTAACCACATCTGATACATCAACAGAGAAAATTACAGTTTCACGATTGTGACTGAATTTCATGTATGGCGAGGCACAGGAGAAGCATCTTGGGAATCTAATCTAAGCAGACAGATTGAGGTCAGAGAGTCAAACAGACATAGAAGGGAGAGAGGAATGAAAGCGAAAGAAAAGCTGAAAGAGAAGATGGCAAGTCCCTTGGAGGTTCTTCTGTTCTTTTTTTACTGCATACCAATTTAGTCATGGGGGTGGGCCCACCGCCAACTACACAAAAGCAACCAAAAAACTCCAAGCACTAGCTTCAGCGAAAGACCCAGAATGACAGCATTTAAAATATTCAGAGTAACCCACCATGGATGCTATTTTCTTGCCTTCTAGAACATTTTGCCTTTTTTCCAGGGTTCACATTCACTAACCAAGCAGTAACTGCCGATAAAAGATGCTGTTGAAGATATATTATTGATAGCGGTCAGGAGGGGAAAACACTATTAAAATATACTGTCGGTTTAAGACTTGATATCTAGTCTTTATTCCCACCATTCAAAGAAATAACTTTTTCAATTTCAACTATGGTCATTGAACCTCCACCACAATCATATCTGTACAAATATCCAGGAGAAGCAGGTATATGCTAATTTGTTTTCTCAATTTACCAGTGTTTGTCTGGGCAATCTCAGGAGAGTCAACATGACCTCAGCCTTACACTCAAAGAAAGCCTCGAATTACATCTTTGCTATTGATTTAAGTTAAAAAGAGTCAACTTCTGTGTGAATTTCTTTTTTTGGGGGGGAATGGCGTATTACCTTTGGCTTTCCTCATTTTTAATTTTTTATTAGGACTAGAGGCTCCAAGTGATGGAAGAGGTTTAGGGCTTATTTGAATCTCAAACAGAAACTAATTCAGAGATTTTTCAGAAATATCCTTTCTGTGAGTTGCATGAATACTAGATAATAGAAGCAAAAAAAACCAAAACAAAAACCTCCTGGTATTCCTTGAGTGACGGTGCCCTTGTAGACACAATATTACCACCTTATTTAATAACTACCAGCTGTATGCCAGCTGCAAACCTTTTCCATACTATAGCCACCCTCAGTTTTACATGTAACTTTTCTTGACTCGCAGACTTTTATTGGGCTGTCTCCATCAGGTATGATAAAGACTTTCCCAAAGTGCAATTCCTTCTTTTAAAAATAAGATTTATAATTGCTCAATTTTTATTAAATGGTATGTTCCAGCTAGAGGGCTCTTTTATCCTGTAACGTGAAAACTGTTGCCTGTGGGGATAAGTAAGTCTATTTATTGTTCCCCATTCAGCACGATGGTTATCCTCCACTTAATAGTTAAATCCATCCCCCACTTTTCATAGCAGTAGAATCATTAGGCAGGGGCATAGGTTTTATTTAATAATTTGTTACCAGTATGTCAGAAACTGCTTCTATCCCCCTAGGAAATAGATAAAATGGAATTGCCTGTGAAAAGTTAGGCCTTCTAAGAGACTTTTGACACCTAAGCCTTACCTGTCAAGAGTAACAGCACAATGTTTGTGACCTTGCAGGAAAATCAGCCATATATAATAGGCTGTGCATCAGCCATACAACACACAAAAACCTTTCGGGAGATGCCATTATATCTATGAGGGAATTAATACTCATTCGTCCTATGTTGTGTAACTGTGGCTGAAACTGTAACTAAGAGAGGTTGCACTTGTGCTCCTCCATAACCAAAAAACCCTCCAGAGAAATAAGATAGAAGCAATCAAGTGCTGATTCTGTGGTTATAAGATCATCCCTTTCCCCAGCTCACTGCATGGTTGACATATGGATGTTAAAAAATTAACTCCCCCATTTTTATTTTTTGAATGTAAGACTAGTAAGTGGTCAAATCATAATGTCAGATTTGCCATCACATCGCTTCAGCCCTGCTTCGGTTTGACGGCATCCTCCCATAAAAGAGGGGAGGGAGGAGTAACGAGATAGAGGGAGGGGGGAAATGACAGGATGACAGGAATTAGAGGTGCCAGCCTGGAGCAAAGCCTGGCAGATCCAAGGACACAAGCATGAGAATAGAATGCAAACACCCACCAAAGAATGCAAACGGCCACCAAACTTTGAAACTGTTACCAGAACAATTAGTTTGAATACCATTGGACATTTACGAAAGTGGTTATGATACTGGTTTTGTTGGTTGGAAAGTTAGCAGGTTCAAGACCCAAGCATGATGGGGTTCTCACTCAATTCCTGCCAATCTAGCAGTTCAAAAGCATGCAAATGCAAGTAGCTTAATAGGTACCATTTTGGTGGGAAGGTTACAGTGCTTCATGAAACCATGCTGGCCACATGACCATGAAACGTCTTCAGACAGTGCTGGATCAATGGTTAAAGAAACAGAAATGAGCATTGCTCTATGGTCGCCTATGACTAGCTGAGTAAAATCAGGGGATTTTACTTTTCCTTCCTGTCCTTTACCTTTACACATTCCTATTTAGAGAAATCTTCCTCTACTCCACAGTTCCTCTTCTCCTTCCCTTCCTTTTCCTCTCCAGGAAAAAGCAACTGAGATTGCTTCTTATTTCTCATTACATTCTCATTCTCAACCTTGCTGTGGATAGTAAGACCATCTTGCCCATATTCCTGGCTTTCTTTTTCTCCCAAATGATTACACGGGAGAGAAAACTGTTCATGATAACAGTTCTGTTATCAGATAATGTGGCCTCTCCTCACAGTTACTCCATAGGAACAGCTTTCTATGAGGCAGGATTCTGCCCCATCAATTGCAGCATTCTCTGGAAAAGGTAGAGGCTACTGGGGTACTGGGGCAGATATTGGCATGGGGCAGATGGAAATGGAAAGGACTTGGGAAAGGGAAAGGGGAAGAAAAAGGGGCTTAAAGTACTTCATCAAATCAATCAAATCTCAATCCTGTCTGGTTCCTTTCATCTATGTTGCTCTCACTCAACTCAACCACTGAGGCAGACATCAAGCAGGTTGTGGGGCTTACCCTCATCCAGGACAGGATATGATAGGATGTGGCAGATGTGCTGTCTCAACATCTGCAAGCAAGAGGAAGGCATATTTGGTCAGCATTACCACTACAGCTAAGTGAGATAGGAATATCGGCAAGCAGGTACAGACCTGTAAATTTTACATTTCTCCCTTCTCCTCCCAAACTCTAATGCAAAGCAGGAATGTGCCAAACAACAATTTATGCAATTTGTTCTGGGTGAATTTCATTTCTCTGGGTATCTAACTTTATGCAGCTATTAGCATTTTTAAAAATCCATGCTGAAGATTTCTTGCTATATACAAAATCTTTCTCTAAGTCTAGAAGAAAAAACTCACCTGTATTGCACTGAGTAAACTCCCTGGCCAAGTCCCCTTGAAAGGCAAGAGGCCACTGGCACTAAGCAGACTGCATCATCTGGCTGGTGTGGGCCAGGTTCCATCACATGGAATTGAAACACAAACATGGAAAGGGAACACCAAAACAGAGAATCCTGGCATAAGAGCTCCCATATTCCTACTTGATGTTTGCTCTCTTCCTCTTTGTCTGTCCATATCATCTTATGCCCACTCCATTCTTTGTTTCTCTGTATGGCAGTCAAAAAAGCTGTGGGAGGTTTGGGATTTCTGGAGAATCTGTGTTGGGGCAAGACTTCTGCTTGGGCTTCTATGAGACAAGAAGACTCCATGCCAACAGAGTTCTGTCAGACCCACAATCTGGCTGGGAAAAGGGAGAAGATAGAGATTGGATCAGAGCTGCTAGCAAAGTCATGGAATAACCAGCAAGGCAGACTACATGCATGTGGTGTCAAAGGATTATGAGCTGTGGTGGTGCAGTGTTTAGAATGCAGTACTACAGGCTACTTCTGCTGACTGCCAGCTGCCAGCAGTTGGCAGTTCGAGTCTCACCAGGCTCAAGGTTGACTCAGCCTTCCGTCCTTCCAAGGTCAGTAAAATGAGGACCCAGATTGTTGGGGACAATATGCTGACTCTGTAAACCACTTAGAGAGGGCTGAAAAGCACTGTGAAGTATTTTAGATATAAATCTAAATGTTATTGCTATTGCTATTGCTATGCTATTGCTATTATATACCTTCTCAACACCTAGAGCTGGAAATGCCATCCACATATCATCCCAACAACTCCATGATTGAGTCTAATCAAGGAAACTAATCAAGCAGACAAGCAACCTGGAATTGAGGAGAAATTTCCTAACAGTAAGAACAATTAACCAGTGGAACAGCTTGCCTCCAGAAGTTGTGGGTGCTTCATTACTGGAGGTTTTTAAGACGAGACTGGACAGTCACTTGTCTGAAATGGTATAGGGTCTCCTGCTTGAGCAGGGGGTTGGACTAGAAGATCTCTAAGGTCCCTTCCAACTCTATTCTGATTGATTGATTGGATATTTTAGTGGAAATTGGATTCATCCTGAACATCTAGCTTACTTTTTTTAATGGTAGTTTCCCTTATTAATCTTTGAATTTCTTTTAGAATTTACTTCTGAGTTTTTGATCCTTGAAGTTAGTGGTATCACAGGAGGGGGTACAGAATTATAAAAGTAATGTGTTATTGTGATGTAATCTTTCCTTTTCTACATGCATTATGATGTCACATAATATAGTAGGTTTCAATTAATGTCAAAGCAATGTTTACTACCATTATGGTCTCTCTCAAGCCATCTTTTTAAAATGGGGTTGACCTGGCCAAAAGTAAGAAATGCCAGAAGTTGTAATTTAGCTCCAGGCTTGCAAATTACAGCAGCCTTTTGGGGGGGGGGGTTGTGCAACATTTTGATCAGAAGTAAACCTAATTGAATTCAATAAAATTAACTTGTAAGCAAATGTATAGGGTTGCAGACTTAGTGACTATATTTAGTGCTTCCAGATTTCTTCTCAACCCGGTTTCTGTTTTTGAAGTTTTTTAAAAAACTGAATGGCTTGCTTATTTCTCAGCCTTGCATTGCAATAAAAATTACTCTTAATTCTTCTAAGCTACTTGCCAGCCTGGAATCTAAAGCTTCAACGTCAACACAGTTGGTAGCAATATTGGGATCACTGAAGTGGATATAAGCATCTGTCCCAGCAAGTAAAATTATTCCGTTCTTCTTTCCCTTCAGGACAGCCTGTTTACAAGATAAAGCTTAAATGGCAAGTGTTGTCTTCTGGGACCTTGAGAGCCATGCCATCATTATCTCACAATGAAAAGAAGCCCTTCACATTCTTTTCCTCATAAAGAAATAGGACAGAGGTGGGAAGCAGAACTCGAAATATGAATGGACTGCTATTACCATAGCTTTGTCCATAGATTTCACTGAGCCTATTATTGGGGCTCAATTGAGACTGGGGCTCATGTCTTACGGAGGTAATTTTGTAATTATTCCTTTGATGAATATGGTGAAGATCTGAGGTACTTGTATAATAAAGGCAGAAAGCTATGAAAGTGAAGTTTGAGGGATGATGAATGGCAAAGATCAACTATTATTGAGGAAGGGAAACTACTAATAATTTTGTAGTAGGATTGTGAAGAAGACTATTAAGGGCTCTTCATTGAAGTAGAAAAAAAATGTAGGAACTCTGTTGAGTTCATTAAAATTGCCGTGAGTCAGTTCTTTCAGATTTTTTGGTGATCTGATGGATGGAATTTTGTTAGGACTGTTTGTCAATAATTACATCTTTAACAAATGGTAGTATAGCTTCTTTTCTGGTGGTCTCTCTTTTGATAGTTTCAGTTTCCCCCCCCCCAAACACTAGGAGCTCTCCAATAACTCTGGCCTTTGCATTACTGTATGTATCCCAAAGATTTCAGCATTAGCTTCATTAGCTAAGTTTTTAGCCAGCAGTCTGCTTTTAGTTCATGTAGGAGGGAATTATTTGTTCTGTTGTGGACAAAGATATTCTCAATACTTTTCTCTGGTACCAGAGTTCAGAGGAATCTTTTTGTTCAGTCCTTCTGACGGTTCAGCTTTTACAGCCATATGCTGTAACTCCTCTAACATGTACCTTTGTTGTTCATGTGAGGTCTCTGCACTTTAATATTTCGTCTAGATCTGTCATAGTTGTTCTCCCAAGTAGAAAATGTCTCATTATCTCGTGACCGCAGCTGCCACCTGGGTGAATTTTAGATCCTAGTCTAACTTCAACTTCTTTTCCTCCTATTTCCACATCATTGGCACTGCCTGTTTATGTAATCTTAGCTTTTTTCTAATAGTCAGCAGCAGATCAAAATTGGATACTTTCTTCTTTCACCTTCACCATTCCTTAAGTCTTCCTCAGACATCAGAGTAATACCTTCAGCGTATCCAAGGTTATTGATATTTTTTCCAGCATTTTAAAATAAATTTTAAACTCATTTGTTTAATTAGATTTAGATTCCACCTTTCATTCTAGCAGCATACATATTGTCCTATTGTTCCTTGTGAGATAGCTTAGGCTGCAGAGAAGCTATCCCAAAATCTTCTAGTGAGCTTCTCTGGCTGAGAGATGACTAGATCTTAGACTTCCTGGTGCTTGTCCAGCCTCTTCACCACTGCCCCCATATGGGTTTTTAAAAACAAATTTCTGTTTCTTTTTTGTGCATCTTTTGTATAAAACTTGTGTGGAAAGTTAAGGTACACCCCTTTAAGGTAGGTCAGATCAGAAAACAGCACAAAGCCCCAGGAATGTTACTTTAGTGTTGAAGGGTGTCATAACAGAATCTTTAAATCCTGACCCAGCTTCTTTCTGACCCTCTTATGCCAAAAAAACAAAACAAACAAAAAAAAAAACAAACAAACTCAAGACAGGGTTCTTTTGAGTTTCTTTCTCATACTTTCTTCCAGGATTCAGATACCTCATGTTGCATAGTTTTTTCAAGATTATCTGTGCATATCTCTACATAAATAAAATAGCAATACATAACTTTTGTACAGTCCTTTCCCTTTCTGGAGACCATTTAGATGATGCCATATTTTCTTTGGATTGTTTTTTCTTGATTGTGGTGCACATTCATTAATCTTCATTAAGTAGATGTGATGCCCACTACACTAATTTTTACAGGGCTAGTCAAATATTTTATGCACTATATAATCAGAAGCATTTAGAATAAAGGAAAAAAAAAACCAAGCTAGTCCTTTGCCTTTTTCATTATACACTAGCTATTAGTAATATAATTTTGGTTCTCCTATGTCTGCTGAATCCAGCACCTACATCTGGTGTTTTTTGTTTCAGGTACTATTAAAGTTTGGATTGCAAAATCTTTACCATTGTCGTATTAGCAATGAAATAATTATTCAGCAGTTTGAGTATTCCTTAGTTGTTTTTCAGTATTAGCCATATACATTTATCTTTTCTAATCCCTTGACTACTGTCAGGTTTTTCATGTCTGCATACAAACCACATGTGGTACTTCTACTGTGTCATCTTGTATGATTTTAAGCTCCTTTTGCTGTTATTTGATCAATTCCTGCAGCTTCGTTAGCAAGATTTCCTAGGGTCCATTTAATTCACTTTCCAGGATGTCTGGCTCTAATTCATTGATCAAACTTTTGTACGTATCATCAGTTTGAGATCTTGTTTCCCCAGTTCTACTGTAGATAGTATTTACACCAGCTCTTCCTACATCTTCTTTCTCCAGTAGATTGCATAAAAGTTTCAAACAGAAATGATTTCTGTACTTTTGTTTAATAAACTTCGTTCTGTTCAGTTGTGATCTTCCATTTCTTTGCTTTGCTTATTGAGCTCTGGTTCTCTTACTCTTTTCTGGAACTCTGCATTTAATTGGCCAACTGTCCTTCTGTCTCTGTTAACTTTTCTTTTCTACCTTTGTAAGCCATTCTCAGGGTGCCACCAGCCAGCCGTTGGCTTTCTTTAGTTTCTTGCATCTCAGAATATTTTCTTTGCTTCGGTTTTAATGATGTCACAAATTTCAAGCCAGAGTTCTTCAGGCTGCCTATTTATCAGCTCTAATCCATTAAATCTATTATTTATTTTTCCCACCTAATATAGAAGGTTGCTGAGGTTGTATTTTGTTGTTCCTGCGATTTTGTTAGTTTAATGTGTAATTTTGCAAGAAGATGTTTGTGATGCGAATGGCAATCAGCACTAAGTCTATTTTTTTTCCTTTTCCTTTTTGTTTGCAGAGTATGTAGGCTTAAAAAAAAAATCTGGTCATTTTCATCTGGTGATAGCCAGATGAAAACATAGCCATGTTTTAATTTGCTATAATTTTAAAATAAATGTTGAATTTTCCTGGCAAAATCTATTAGCCTCTCTCCTCCTTTGTTTTTCGCTTTTTATCAAATATTCCAGGTACTATTTTACTCCCAACTTCAGCAGTCCAACCTCTTATAATTAGCCTGATGACCTTTGGAATTGTTATGTTTACAAGGTGTTGCAAATCACCATAGAACTATTGAGCTTCAACTACTCTGCATTTGTGGTTGAAATAAATCACTGTAATGTTGACTGGTTGTTAATTCAAATTGAGTTCATTCTATCATTTTTGAATTCTAGCCAAACACTGAGTTTGATACCTTTTTGTTAATAGTGATGGCTGTTTTATCTCTACTCTGATTTTTTTTTTTTTTTTGACTACAGTAAAAAGATCTGATGCTTCTCTGATGGGAAGTGTCTCATTATGATCCACTTTGGTTCACTGAAAGATGCCAGGGCTTTTGATGTTACTGACTCCAATCTTTTATTTATTGCAATGGTAAGTTTTATGTTTTGGTTGTGATGATCATTAGCTGCATGGATATTTTAAAAGCGAACGAGTGAATCCTGGGGAACTTTAAGTCAGTTCTAGTGAAGTTTGTTTTTGTTTGTTTCTGTCTGGGCCAATAAATTTCTCTAAGTTATTTAAAATTAGATTGAGTGTGGTTCCCTGTGGTGTGGTTGTATTGGATGCCTTGCAGTTGAATATGGTAGTGATGTAGCACTATACATTTTTATCCCCTCTTTAACTCAGACCTTACATTAGTTTAGTTTTCAGCATTCTTTTACTGATGGAATTCTCTGCTTATTTAGTGAAAATGCATAGGATTGGTTCCATAGTAGAAAGAATTTCTAAAATAAGGAGCAGGATCATTTGTAGCCAGTTTTGCCAAGGTCAGGCCATTTTGAACAGAACTGAAAATTACTCCAAATAACCCTTCCCGTGGCATAACAATGGGGACTGGCAATGTTGTCTATATTTAAAAGCAAACTCTTCCCCATCATCATAGTCTTCTTTTCCTTGTTCTGTACATTAACATGTACATGTAAAATATAACCAATGTAAAATAGCAGATGGCAAGTGACTAGTTGATGTTAAACAATGTTAAGTGGCAATTGTTCTTCTATTTTGCTATTATTGCCTTCTTCATAAATCATGAATTGTCCAGTGCTGATGGGGGAAATCCTTTCCCTCAGTATTTTTTTACTACAATTTCTATCCTTTATTTTTTAGTGTGTAAATTAAATTTTTAGGCTGCAACATCAAAACTCTGGACGCTATGTAGTATACACAATTTAAAATAAAACAATTGTAAAGGTATGTAAGAGGAATGTGAAGGATCAGTGGTTAAAAACACTGAGTTTATCAGCTGGAAAGCTGACAGTCCAGGTTTGAGACCCAAACACCACACAATGGGATGAGCTCCCACTTAGCAGTTTGAAAACATGCACATATGAGTAGATAAATAGGTACCACTTCAGTAGGAAGGTGATAGCATTCCATATGCTTTGGCATATAGTCATGCTGGCCATATGATCATGGAACTGTCTTCAGACAACTTTGGACTCTCTCGGCTAATAAATAGAGATGAGCACTGTCCCCTAGAGTCAGACATGACTGGAGAGGGGAAACCATAATAGAATAGAATAGAATAGAATAGAATAGAATAGAATAGAATAGAATAGAATAGAATAGAATAGAATAGAATTTTTTATTGGCCAAGTGTGATTGGACACACAAGGAATTTGTCTTGGTGCATATGCTCTCAGTGTACATAAAAGAAAAGATACGTTCATCAAGAATCATAAGGTACAACTTAATGATACTCATAGGGTACAAATAAGCAATCAGTAAACAATATCAATATAAATCGTAAGTATACAAGTAACAAAATTACAGTAATACAGTCATAAGTGGAAGGATATGGGTGGTGGGAATGATGAGAAGATTAATAGTAGTGCAGACTTAGTAAATAGTTTGACAATGTTGAGGGAATTATTTGTTTAGCAGGGTGATGGCATTCGGGAAAAAACTGTTCTTGTGTCTAGTTGTTCTGGTGTGCAGTGGTCTATAGCGTCGTTTTGAGGGTAGGAGTTGAAACAGTTTATGTCCGAGATGTGAGGGGTCTGTAGCATTGGTGGGTTTCAAATTTTTTTACTACCGGTTCTGTGGATGTGGCTTGGTGGGTGTGGCAGGGGAAGGATACTGTAAAATCTCCATTCCCACCACACTCCAAGGGAAGGTTACTGCAAAATCCCCATTTCCTCCCAATCAGCTAGGACTTGGGAGGCAAAGAATAGATGGGGGTGGGGCCAGTAAGAATTTTTACTACCGGTTCTCCGAACTACTCAAAATTTCTGCTACCGGTTCTCCAGAACTGATCAGAACCTGCTAAAACCCACCTCTGGTCTGTAGATATTAAAGGATAGTAAAGGAATGTAGATTGTTGGGCTGATGGGCTGAGCTCCAAGCTTGGCAATTTGGTTGCAAATGTTTTATCACCATTCGAGGAGATATCGTCAGTGTGCTTTGAATTGTGCTCCTCTGTCAGAGCACTGGTCTTTACATACCTTTTTATGTGATGCAAATTAGTGTGGATGTTGTTTGTTCAGCTACTTCTGAGACATGGTCTGAATTGGGACTGTTTGATTGGCTGGCTGTTGTTACTGAGGCATGGTATTTGGTTTTAAGTACCATCTCTGTGTTGTACATTAGTGTTGGAACATGCCTCAGTAACAACAGCCAGCCATTCAAACAGTCCAAAGTCAGACTGCAACTCAGAATTAGCCAAACAAACAATATCCACACTAATTTTGTATCACATAAAAAGACCAGTGCTCTGACAGACGAGTACAATTAAAAACACACTGACGATGTCTACTCGAATGGTGATGAAACATTTGCAACCAAATTGCCAAGCTCGGAGCTCAGACCAACAGCCCAGCTACTAACCCGAGCTACTTATATTCAAATACATTTCAGTGTAGATTGGGTAGTAATCTAAAGAAATAAGCCAAAGCAATTGGAGAGAGGCTGTTTTATTGAGCTAGCAAAGAATGAAGCCCAAAATCCCAATGCACAGATCTTATATAGATTTCATCCCATTCTAAGGAATAAAGGCTAATTGAATAATTGTTTTTCCATTTCTTAGATGAGAAAGCAGAAGGTGTTACCTGTGAAGGCAGGGTTGCCTGCTTGTCAAAAGAAGAGAAATTGTAACCCATAGGCAGTAGGTTATCACTTTTTATTTTTATACATAGGAAAGTTCAAGTAAGCTTATTTTCTTTATCCTTCAATAAATCAGCCCAACTGAAGGACTTTTGAGCTACATATCAAAGCCTCTGTTAGACACAGGGAGGAAGAAAAGCAATTTAAAAATAAAAGCGATTTTTTTTTAAAAAATGCTATTTTAAAAATTCCATTTGATGATCATTTTTAGTTTCGTTTTGCCATTTTCAATGTTCTAAAACATTATTATTTTTGCATTAACATTAAAGGCTGGTTTTTGCATAGTTTTGTAGTCAGGTACTTAGACAGGATTGCTGTGCTAATTCCAAGGAACGGAGGAGGTGACCATACCACCTGCTCTAGTTCCTTTTTTGGGGGGTGGGGGGATATTATGTAATTTCAGCTATGCACAACCAACAGTAGGGTAATAATAAGCTGCAAAAGAGTCTTGTGCCATTTTAAGACTAACAAATTACACACTCCTACGGACTCATCCATTCAGGAGCATCAGTTGACAAGCGAAAGACAAAATGTATTTGGAAGTATTGAATGATAATGAAATGCAAAAGGTAGAGATGATAAGTCAATTAAAGATCAATAGGCAAAATAAACATAACTATTCACAATAGTCATAACATAATTATTTTATGACTCAGAAAATCAGTACTGGGATATATTGGTTTCTAATCATATCCCAACTGCTTCCTTTCATACAAGTAACAGAGGTGTTTAATCTTGCCAAAATAATAATAGTTCTCTCCCCGCTGGAGCTATCTGATCAATATAAATCAGGGATGTCCAACCTTGGCAACTTTAAGACTTGTGGACTTCAACTCCTAGAATTCCCCAGCCAGCCATGTTGGTATAAACCATCATAGAAAGAGATGAAAAGATAGAAAAGCATTCAGAGGATAAGTAGCATTCTCCCTCCTTCCCCAAGATTTTCAGAACTATTAGCACTACAACTAATATTTTATATTTTAAAGAGTAGCATATCCATGTTTTTCTATGGAAAGTCTGTTTCCTGAATTGTTGAAGATAGGAATTCTGTCATGTCATATCTGAGGAATTAGACAATGTAATTCCAATCTAATTTGAAGTAGGTAGTCAAGGATTAAATACTGTTTCTTCTCCTTAGTTTGATAAGTGGTTCTAAAATGAAGCATTTAAAATTGTGTAGGCTTATTCTGTGTCATACCTAGGTCAAATGTTGATTATGAGTTTATGTGACTTTCTGAAGCCAGGGCCATAGGACCATGCTTATTTTCCAACCACAGCACAAATGGACCCTGTAAACTCTTTTGAAATGGCATGTTCTCATGCCATTGCCTTCATCTAATTGTCAACCCTTGGGAGAAGCTGTCCTATCTAAATGTTCTGCATTTCAAATAACTTTTCTCTTCTCTCAACACAGCCTTTGCTATGGATGTGATCTATGACACTTCCTCGGCAATATGAATGTGAATGTTGCGATATTGATCACTTTAGATTACTGTAAAAATAAGAGCAGGGGCATTTAATTGGAAGCAAGTAATTACACATTAGATATACTGATAGGGTGCAGAGGATGAAGTGGGAAGGAATAACCTTGACAGTCTGTGCAATGTTTCCTCTATGCCTATTTTTGAGCATAAGTCTAAATATTCCTCTAGAAGACCACTAAACTAGTATCCAAGATTAAACTCTCTCAAGTTGCAGACATGGACAAGTGTGGAACAAGGCCAGTGTACTGAGAGAATTCCACTTCATTTCCTGTCCCCGTCATGCCATGCCTGTGACCTGACACTCAGTCAACCTGACATGGGGCAGAGGTGGGTTTCATCAGGTTCTGACTAGTTCTGGAGAACCGGTAGCAGAAATTTTGAGTAGTTCAGAGAACCGGTAGTAAAAATTCTGACTGGCCCTGCCCCCATTTATTCTCTGCCTCCCAAGTCCCAGCTGATTGGGAGGGAATGGAGATTTTACAGTATCCTTCCCAGTGGTGGGATTCAGCCAGTTTGCACCACTTCAGGAGAACCGGTTGTTAACTTTCTGAGCAGTTCAGAAAACTGGTTGTTGAAAGAAATCATTAGGGCAGAGAACCGGTTGTTAAATTACTTGAATCCCACCACTGATCCTTCCCCTGCCACGCCCACCAAGCCACACCCACCAAGCCATGCCACACTCACCAAGCCACACCCACAGAACCGGTAGTAAAAAATTTTGAAACCCACCACTGTCATGGGGCTAAATTATCTGACTGCAAACTCATCCCTGCCTCACTATCTGTTAAGTAAAGTGATTGGTGATGGTTTTTGGTAGATGGACATGGACAGATGATGCTTCGGTGGAGGGGAAACAAAGCTGGAGGAATCTTTTTTGTTATTAAAACTATAAAAATGGCAGGCTCATTACTAAGTCAGAATAGGTTGGGAAGCATAATTTATTCTGGCATGCTTCACTGACTCCATATAGTATAGTATAGTATGGTTGTGAGGAAGAACCCACTGAGTATGAAAAAAAAAACTCATGTTTTTTGTTTCTAAGTTTATTTATTTATTTATTATATTTCTATACCGCCTTTCTCCCGTAGGACTCAAGGCGGTGTACAGTCAAGAAAAATATAGATACACAAACATCATAAAATTGCTAATTAAAATTATTATTATAACATAGTTTGGCCCAATTAAATAGAACCTAAAATTAGATAACATTTTAAAAACATTCACATGTTCATATGTTTAGCCCCGCTTGTTGGAACATCAGGGTTTTGAGGGCACAGCGGAAAGCACGAAATGAATACATCTTTTTAGCTGAAAAAGTATCACACAAAACGGAAGTTTGTTTTGCATTCATTCTGATTTGTAGAAGAATTTCATCCCTATTTATAAGAGGCCGAGATGGGTAAAATGAGGACCCAAATTGTTGGGGGTAATATGCTGACTCTAAACCGCTTAGAGAGGGCTGTAAAGCACTGTGAAGCGGTATATAAGTCTAAGTTCCTGGAATCCCCATGTTTTTTTTATATCTAAGCTTCTAAGCTTCTGCATGCATGAAGAATTTCTTCTATTAGCAAGCGCCTGTGTTAAATGATTTTATTTACCATGGCCAGGCACATAGACTTCTAGATCACACCCTTTAAGTAAGCTGGGACCCAAGGTTCAAAAATAAGACCACATTTGCTTTTGTGGCTACTTAAAGTAATGGAAGATTACGAAAGATCAAACAGGACATCTCCTGAGCTTGGTAAATTGTTATTGAATGAAGCAGTGGTGAAATCCAATTTTTTTTTACTACCAGTTCTGTGGGCGTGGCTTGGTGGGCGTGGTGTGGCTTGGTGGGCATGGCTTGGCGGACATGGCAGGGGAAAGATACTGCAAAATCCTCTTTCCCACCCCACTCTGGGGCCAGCCAGAGGTGGTATTTGCCGGTTCTTCGAACTACTCAAAATTTCCACTGCCAGTTCTCCAAACTGCTCAAAATTTCTGCTACCGGTTCTCCAGAACTTGTCAGAACCTGCTGGATTTCACCCCTGGAATGAAGCATTTAACATTTGGTCAGTAATCACAAAGTTCAACATTCTAACCCAAGAAAAAGTGGGGAAGGAGGAGACGGAGAGGGATGTCTATGGAGATTCTCAGTCACCCAGATTATGGTTGTTCCAACGGTGCTTTTTCAAGAGGCAACTGGACTTTCTTGTTTTTCTTTGAAGACATTTCATTTCTCATCCAAGAAGCTGGTCAGAGCTGAAGAAGCTTATTGGATAAGAAGAACAATGTCTTCAAAGAAAAACAAGAAAATCCAGTTGCCTCTTGAAAAAGCACCTTTGAGACAGGGAGGGGTGGAGTGGAAAATCTTTTGGGTGAATGCTAGTTGTTAGATGATGCTAAATTCTAACCATCCATTGTGCAGCATCTTTGTATTTTACTCATCTCTCAGAGACAGGATCAGGTGGATCAGGGGTGCTGGGAAAAACAGGAACCAACAACTGGGGGAGAGAAGCACAGAATTCTTTTTCCTTATCCTTCTGTAGGCTTCTCTTCTTTTACAAAACTTAGGGTGCAATGCCACCTTGACCCATCCCTCTGATTGATCCTTTAGCCAATATCTCTCTAAATGAAATTACCTTTGTACTTTTCCCATTTCCTCTGCCTGTGTAAAACATGTTGCTCATAGTTAACTGGTATCAACCCATTGTTTGTGATTAGCTCAGCATCTTGTGTCAACCTAGCTGCAAAATCTGAAGTGGTTTGGAAATAGGTCAAAGGGAGGGGCTGTTCTTCTACTGAGGCAAAAACAAAGCTTCATGCTTTTGAAATTGCTTCTTTGGTAAAGCAGAGCTGAGCCACTGACAAGAGTGAGGTTTTCATGCTTTGGAAACTTATTCAGTAGAAAAATATGAGAGGAAAAGATGTTTGGGGGATAGTTGGAAAAGATAAAATAGGTATGTAAAAATAAACGGCAAGCAAAATGCTTTGCATTTAAGAAAATACAAAGTGTTCCATTTGGGAAAAGAGCACTGAAATTCTGAAGCAGAATCTTCCTTTTTAAGCAGGTTACGATGCAACATTTTGTTTTAAATCTTGTTTTATGCATAGAATCTTGTAACAATAGAGGTATTAAAATGGATGTCCTGTTTTTAGATAGTAAATGTTGTTTTATGAGGTAGAGTTAGGGAGCTGAGAATTGAATTACACATGGCTGTGTGAGGATTTGTATCCATATTTGTTGTTGTTGTTAGTTGCAAAGTCATGTCTGATCCATTGCGACCCCATGGACAACGTTCCTCCAGGACTTCCTGTCCTCTATCATCCTCTGGAGTCCATTTAAGTTCACACCTACTGCTTCAGTGACTCCATCCACCTCATTCTCTGTTGTCCCCTTCTTCTTTTGCCTTCAATCTTTCCCAGAATTAGGCTCTTCTCCAGTGAGTCCTTTCTTCTCATTAGGTGGCCAAAGTATTTGAGTTTCATCTTTAGAATCTCCTCTAGGACTGACTGGTTTGTTCGCCTTGCAGTCCAAGGGACTCACAGGAGTCTTCTCTAGCACCATAGTTCAAAGGCCTCAATTCTTTGGCACTCAGCCTTTCTTATGGTCCAATTTTCACAGCCATACATTTCAACTGGGAAAACCATTGCCTTGACTATACACACTTTTGTTGGCAGGATGATGTCTCTGCTTTTTAGAATGCTGTCTAGATTTGCCATAGCTTTCCTCCCCAGGAGCAAGCGTCTTTTAATTTCTTGGCTTGGCTTCCCATCTGTGGTGATCTTGGAGCCCAGGAAAATAAAATCTGCCACTACCTCCATTTCTTCCCGATCTATTTGCCAGGAATTGAGAGGGCCGGATGCCATGATCTTAGTTTTCTTAATGTTGAGTTTCAAGTCAACTTTTGCACTCTCCTTCTTCACTCACATCAAGAGGCTCTTTAGTTCCTCTTCGTTTTCTGTCATTAGAATGGTATCATCTGCATATCTGAGGTTGTTGATATTTCTCCCGAAAATCTTAATTCCAACTTTTGATTCACCTTTCTCATGATGTGCTCTGCATATAAGTTAAATAGGCAGGATGACAGTATACAGCCTTGCCAGACTCCTTTCCCAATTTTGAACCAACCAGGTTCCATGTTCAGTTCTCACTATTGCTTCTTGACCCGCATATAGGTTTCTCAAGAGACAAATAAGAAGGTCTGGTCCTCCCATCTCTTTAAGAACTTGCCACAATTTGTTGTGATCCACACAATCAAAGGCTTTAGCATAGTCAATGAAGCAGAAGTAGATGTTTTTCTGGAACTCTCTAGCTTTCTCCATGATCCAGTGTACTTTGGCAATTTGCCTCTTCGAAATCCTGCCTGTACTTCTGGTAGTTTTCGATCCACATACTGCTGGAACCTAGCTTGTAGGATTTTGAGCATAACTTTACTAGCATGTGATATGATGTGATAGTTTGAACATTCTTTGGCATTGCCTTTCTTTGGAACTGGAATGTAAACTGACCTTTTCCAAACTTGTGGCCACTGTTGAGTTTTCCATATTTGCTGGCAAACTGAGTGTAGCATTTTTACTGCATCGTCTTTTAAGATTTTGAATGGCTCAACTGGAATACTGTCACCTCCACTAGCTTTGTTGTTGCTCAGATTTCCTAAGGTCCATTTGATTTCACATTCTAGGATGTCTGGCTCGAGGTCAGTGACCACCTCATCTTGGTTATCAGGGACGTTAAATTCATTCTTGTATACGTCTTCTGTGTAATTTGGTCACCTCTTTTTAATCTCTTCTGCCTCTGTTAGGTCCTTGCCATTTTGGTCCTTTATCATGCCCATCTTTGCATGAAATGTTCCCTTCATAGCTCCAATTTTCTTGAAGAGATCTCTGGTTCTTCCTATTCTATTGTTTTCTTCTAGTTCTTTGCGCTGTTCATTTAAGAGGGCATTCTTATCTCTTCTAGCTAATCTCTGGAATTCTGCATTCAATTGGGTGTATCTTTCTCTTTCTCTCTTGCCTTTCACTTCCCTTCTTTCCTCAGCAATAGCACTTAGACTTTTATACCACTTCACAGGTCCTTACAGCCCTCTCTAAGCGGTTTACATCTTCTGGTGTCATATCTTTTTTTCTTTTGGTACTGTCCATGGGGTTTTCATGGCAAAGATACTGGAGTGGGTTGCCATTTCCTTCTCCAGTGGATCACATTTTGTCAGAACTCTCTGCTATGACCTGTCCATCTTGGGTGGCCCTGCATGGCATAGTTCATAGCTTCATTGAGCTATGCAAGCCCCTTCGCCATGACAAGGCAGTAATCCATGAAGGGGTTGTATCCATATACATATTACTTAAATCCACTGATGTACACTAGCCGATTAATACATACATCACCCTCTCTTCTGTGATATGTAACAGCTTCAATATTAGAAACATAAGGTGATTCATATGTTTGTTAAACTTTTTATTTATTTATTTATTTATTTATTTATTTATTTATTTATTTATTTATTTATTTATTGGTTTGATTTATATGCCGCCCTTCTCCGGAGACTCAAGGCGGCTTACAATGTGTTAAGCAATAGCCTTCATACTTTTGTATATACCTGCTTAGTAGGGCTTTCGGCACCCCCTAACCGGTGTTCTTTTTTTTATATACAAAGTCAGCTTATTGCTCCCACAATCCGGGTCCTCATTTTACCTACCTCGAAAGGATGGAAGGCTGAGTCAACCTTGAGCCTGGTGAGATTTGAACTTGCAGTAATTGCAGGCAGCTGGTGCTACTTTAACAGCACTTAGTCAGCTGCGCCACCAAGGCTCTTAAAACTGGGGTTTAATGGCTGATATTCTAATATGTAACAATTCCAAACTGATACAGCAACCAAAAGGCACAGGATGTTTGCCTTTACTCATGCTTTGAACAAATTTGTCAAAATATACTTTTTTTTTAAGATAGAAAGTTGAATATTTTTGGTGCTAATTGAAATATTTTGATAGTTTGTCAAAATGTTGATGTTTTCTTAAATTTTTCAAAGTTAGATTCCTCAAGGGGATTTTTTTCTCCCTACTTTCCCAACCAGCTCTAGTGTGAATCAAAAAGCCATATGTGTTTCATCAAGAAGCAGCACAAGATTTGCGATGTTGGGATGCTGATGAGAGGCGTGAATTCTAGAGTTTTGGAGCAGGTCCATCTAGTTCTACACCATGGTTCCAATCCTGCAGTAATTGGAATGATTCTCTTTCCTAGATATTTCGAGGGCTGGACATAAAAGTTAGTGGCTTGAATATAGTCAGGTAAGTATTTGGTAAAGGCCCAAGCTTATCTATTTTTTTTTTAAAGTAACACATATTTTTGTGTTTTTCTTCTTTTGCCTCAGGAACACTTTTTAGAATAGCAATAGCAATAGCACTTAGACTTATATACCACTTTACAGTGCTTTACAATCCTTTCTAAGCACTAGTGGCAAATAATTGGGAGGACCACATGAAAAATACCTTAAAGATATTATTCCAGGGGATGAAATGTGGAAGTAGACTGGAAATATTATCACTGGCAAAACTGGAATATGATGTAAACTAAATCTGTCTGGCTACCAGTGCGAATGTCCCTAAAAACCTGCCAAAGGTTTTTGTGAGTGTTCGCTTCTAAGAAAGTGTGATACTTTCTGGGAAGCTTGAATACACAAAGTATGGTATATTAAGTTTTATTGTTTTAATGTTTCATAGTGGTGGTTTTGTTGATTGTAAGCCACCTAGAGTTGCCTCTAAGCAAGATGGGTGGCATATAAATTTAATAAACAAACAAACAAAATATGTTGGTTCTGATTACAGCATGATAAGTATGAATGTGACATTGGCCTTTCCAAAGAATATTCCTGATAATAGGGCTATGTTGTTTTGTTGCATCAATAGTTCTCGACTTACAGCCATAACTGAGCCCAACATTTATGTTGCTAAGTAAGACATTTGTTAAGTGAGTTTTGCCCCATTTTATGACTTTTCTTGCTAAAGTTGTTAAGTGAATCACTGCAATTGTTAAATTAGTAACATAGTTAAATTAATCTGGCTTCCCCATTAACTTTGCTTGTCAGCAAAAGTATGATCACATATCCCCAGGACCGTCATGCAACCGGTTATGCAACCGTCATAAATATAAGTCAATTTCCAAGGGTCAGAATTTTGATCACATGACCATGGGGATGCTCTAATGTTCGTAAAGGTGAAAAATAGTCATAAGTCATTTTTTTCAGTGCCCTTGTAACTTTGGTCACTGAATGAACTGCTGTAAGTCGAGGACTACCTGTACATGGGAAAGTCATGAACCAGCTGACTTTAACTCATTAAGGTAGCTGCATCATTTCCCAGCTGCACCTGCATCTCAGGAAAAAATGCAGCTGCTTTCAGGAATTAGTGACAGGTGCTTTGTAAGCAATTCTTCATGCGCTAAATCAGCATTTCTCCTTGAAATCCAAAGCATGGCACAGCTATATGTGGTAACCCTAGGCAGGGAATGCAGGAAAATACTTTGCCTTCTTATCTCTAATATCAATAAATTTAACCCTTGGGGTTCACACTTGGTGACAATAATGAAGAAGTGGATAAATTGGCTTTGGAAGCCTTCATGTTCAGAAACTATACAATTTCAAAGCTTTCTAACTGTCTTGCAGTATCCAGACATTCTTTGCTCTTTTTTTTTTTTGTAATCAATAAAATGATCTACCCATAGAACTAGATACCATTCTCTCTCCTCTCTCCCTCTCGCCTTTACCTCCATTTCCCCTACAAATATAAGCTCCTGTTTTGTATGTGTTCCTCTTCCACAACACATCCAGAATTTAGTTTGAAGGTGTGAGGAAAATGTAAGTGCTGCTATACTTGTTGTACAAATGTCATTTTTGATGCACTTTGTCAGCATTTACTGGTCCTTGGTTTCCCTTGAGATGCCTTGGTGATTTATTTTTTTTGGAACAGCCTCTGATATAGCATGTAGTGTTCCATCTTCTTGTTCTTTCATAAACAACTAAAGATGAAAGAGGAAGCTTGCATTTTTTTTCTTACTTAGGTTTAAAATCTCTCCCACGCACTTTATCATCTATATCTATATCTGTATCTGGGATGGAGGGAAGGAAAATGAATTATTGAACAGTCCTGGTAGAATACAGTTTTTCTTGTTGGCATTAGAGTCAAACCGATGTTGGGTATGGGTGACTGGATTTCTAATTAGGGTGTCTCCTGTCTCTTACCTTTACAAACTGGAAACTTGAGACCAAAACTTTTGGTTAATAATTGTGAGACATTTGCAGAACTAAGCTGCTGGTAGCTTAGAAGAAGATTCCCAAGGACCTGAATATGTGCATATTGGATTATTAATTCCCTATAAGGATTTAATGTGGCAGAAAACAGTTGGAGAGCATGGCTTCTAGCTGACTTGGAAGAGGATCTGTTTGAACAAGCTTCACCAACATTGGCTTTGCTTTCCAGAGAGGCTATGAAATTGTTATCATTTCATGAAGCAGGATAAGCTGGACTGGAGTTCTAAGTGCTCTTTGAAAACATGCAATATTAGCACATCTGAGATAAGGGCAGTATTAATGCTTGAAACAAAATGCCTGTTCTTATTATATAGATGAAGATCAGTATATTAACAGATAAGAGCTGTGGTGGTGCAGTGGTTAGAGTGCAGTACTGCAGGCTACTTCTGCTGATCACCGGCTGCCAGCAATTTGGCAGATCGAATCTCACAGGCTCAAGATTGATGCAGCCTTCCATACTTCCGAGGTCGGTAAAATGAGGACCTGGATTGTTAGAGGCAATATGCTGACTCTCTAAACCGCTTAGAGAGGGCTGTAAAGACCTGTGAAGCGGTATATAAGTCTAAGTGCTATTGCTATTTTCATGGAAAATAAAGAAAGGAGCCAGTGCAGGAGAGGAGATCCAGTAACGAAAAGGGGACCCCAGTCCTTTCTTTTGCTTCCAAATTGCTTCTCCCTCAGTCCCCAGCCTCTACTTCTTCCATAGTTCCAAAATATTTGTATAGAGGGATATATCGGCCTATTCCATAAATCAGGTAGAGTTTGAACTAATTGTTTGAATCTTGTCTTCCAAGACCTGAACAACTGCATTACTGCAGAGGTTTTCTATAGCAATGTTTTTGTTGTTTCTCCCTTTGGTCTCTGTAATGGTCTCCCTCTGTGACCAATTGCCTTGCTTTGGGGCAGCTGCTCAGAGATGTATATGTACATATTGTACAATACAATACAGATGTATTGGAAATAAAATAAGTGATAAGGAGTTTTGCCACAAAATGGTCTTCATGAGGAGACTCTTAATCCTGGCTGATGGAATAAACTTGTTCCTTATTGTCAGGCCTGCTTTGCTATACTTTTTTAAAGGAAGGTCTATGTTGGCGCAGGCGGGCAGCTGTCTCCTTAGTTCACAGCTGGAGATGTGAAAACTGGCAGCTCTGGAACCAGGATCTTCACTGTTAAATTTCTTTGCTTCACAAACATTTTTTTTCTTGAACCAACAGGAAACTCACCTCAAAGTAGTAAATAAATCCTAAAATGAACAAAAACTGCCAATGTTCTTGACATAATAAGGAAGAAAACTTGAAAGAGATTTCTTTTTCCTCCTTGACTAAAATGTTTTCCTCTGTTATGTACTGTTATGTACTGATTGAAGTTGGGTCCCACTGAGTTCAAGAGAGTCCAGCTGGATCAGGCCAGTTGTTCATTCCGTCTAGAACTCAATTCTCAGCAATTGATCATTCTGCCACCAGCATATTCAAACCACATCAATTTATAAGAAACAACGTAATATTGCTAAAAAGTAAGCAGTTGAAATACCACCGAATTAATGAATTATTGAATCAGTTGCAGCAGCAGTCACTGAGAAATAATCTTAAACCAAGTATGTTGAAATTGCACATGACAGTTGCCTAAGCGCTCTTGGACGACTGTAAACAGAGCCCATAGAAGTCTGTCCCCTCCTTTTATCTGTAATACAGGGTGTTCATGAATAGATGGCTTTTAAATATGGTGGTTCTATATAGGTAGTTTGATTATAGGTCATTATGGCTGCCTCTTTTGCTAAGTCACATCTTTGTCCAATATGGTTTGTGTGAAGATAAAAATAAGAAGGTACCTTTTTCCAAATCAGTCTGATTTTAATATGTGGACAAAACAACTGGGAAATGAGCAAACAAAACTTGGTAATCTTCTCTATCATGGATTGACTGCATCTCTCCTTCATTCTGAAAGAGCTTTGAATATTTTTATCGTACTCAGTCTTAAGCTTCTGATAAAACTTAATAGAGAACAGACTAAATTGTTATTGCTTTCTCCTCTATACTAAACAATCCATTTGTTCTATCTCCGCTTGCAAGAACAAGAAAATCAAAGTTAAGCCAGAAAATAATTAATTTATATGCCATATTAATGAAATTTCCTTGTTTCATGGACGGGGTCTCTTCTAGTTCGATGTTCTGCAGTTGCTTCATCTGGTGGGAGATCAAATTCTAAAAAAAAAAAAAAAAGATTTTGACTTTACTCTTCATCTCCTAAAGATGTTCATATGGTTTCTCCAAACAACGTATTTTCTCCCCCAAGTGTAATGAAGAAAATTTGTACGTACGTCTATGATAAAGATTGAAATTATAGTACCACGCCTTGTAGCCTAACAAAGAGTGACCAGAATATTTTAGAAACCACTTCCTTCCATATGTACCTCTGTTCATGGAATAAGATCATCTGGCAAAATGCTGTTTGGGATGCTGCCACCATCTGTGCTATTCTTTCGCTGAAATTGTACTTTTTCTCTGATGGCACCAAGTACAGGGAAATCTGCCAGATTCATGTCAACAGAAATCTTGGGCAATTAATAAAGTACAAACAAAAACCTGTTCTATTAGACCTTTTGAAATCTAGGAATTCATCCTTTCTATAAACAAATTAATGTTAGGGGGTTTGTTTCTTCCTTTGTTTTTCTTCCAGGTTCCTTTGTTATTTGTTAGTCTTAAGAGTGAATAGAATATTTTTTGTTTACTGATAATAAGAGACACTGTTACTATTTCAGTTTATTAAACTGCCAGTAAAATTGCCTGCAATACTTTGGTATGATTTACAATTCTGGCCCTGCCTTTTTCCAGCACAAGTTTGCCTTGAGGGCTACACCGATGCAGAAATGTAAGGTATGAGCATCTCTAAGGAGG
The DNA here is from genome assembly GCF_059756535.1 of Pantherophis guttatus. Classification (NCBI taxonomy): domain Eukaryota; kingdom Metazoa; phylum Chordata; class Lepidosauria; order Squamata; family Colubridae; genus Pantherophis; species Pantherophis guttatus. The sequence continues at coordinate 224,913,603 of NC_142064.1, forward strand.
AGTTATTTTCTTATTGTTCAAGGAGTTGGGTAGGATTGATCTTGGGAAAAAATGACTAAGGAGGGTAGATAGGATTCTTCAAATAGCTGAAAGAAGATAGAACCCATTAGCCAGAGAAATGGTACCCTCTTCTTTGCTGAATGTGGCTATTCTTTCATTTGGGTTCTTGCACTGAGCAGGAAGTTTGATTTGGTAGTTGAAATGGCCTCTTCCAACTCTGTGATTCTGTGATTTTCTCTGCAGAACATCACCATGCAGCCAGTTAATGTAGTAGGAGTGTGTTCTCTATCTTTTTTTTTTTTTAAAATGCTGCATTTATTCCACTCGGTTTAATGGCTTTTGTCTTTTTTCCTTTAAAATTTGATTTGACCCTCTCTTTTTTTTGTCCCTTCTGGGATCGTCATTACCTAGCGTGAGAGCCCTTGTTCATGACAGTTGTCTCAGATGGCAAGCACTAGGCACTGACGGGTGAACTGAGTTTGCTGAGAAATTCCAGCCTCGTTGGACCCCACTTCCATCTAAACCAGCAGAGCAGAGAAATTGCCTGTTACTTTGCGTCGATTTTTCGTGCGCTCTTAAAGTGCTTTGTATTGACACGCTGTCAGAAATGGATTGTCACATTAACCCGCTGAGCGAGGCTTGGGTTCTTGAGCATGTGCAATTGCACTGGTGTTGTCCTAGTCATATATATAGAAGAAGGGGCCTTTTTCTATATCTGCTCTCCCTTCTTATATCTCTAATTCTGACTATCCCTTTATTAGCTCTTTACTGGCAATATTTATATAAGCCAAGTTTCCATTGAGCTGAGCTCAATTCCTGGTGACTTCATGGACAAATCTGTGAAGTTTACTGTAGCATGTAAGTGGTTGGTTTTTTTTTTTTGCCTTTTCAAATTCCTACTTTCATTTACAGCCCAACATCTGATGGTCACCCTTCCAAATATTAACAGATCTGATTCTGCTTAGCTTTTGAAGATCAGCCGGCTATCTGATACAATATTTATTGTATTATATTTACTGTACAATATTTATGCACTTTTTTTTAATTAACTGAGGGGTTGTAGGACGTATGCTTTGGATACAAGTCTCTGGCTCGATTTCTGGCATCTTTAGTAAAAGGTATCTGGTAGAAAATGGCAGGAAAGACTTCTGCCTAAATCTTGAAAAGTCACTTCCAGTTGTGGTAGAACAGAGCTGGTAACCTGATCTGTGGTAAGGCATCATCCAGTCTATTGGATCAAATCAAAACTTTCCTAAGTGGTTCAGAGTAATACAATTGATTTTTTTTAAAAAAAGGACAGCAAATAAAAGAACAACATTATTTTAATTTCCAAATCTTTCTAAAATCAAATATAAAAGGCATAATGCAATATAGTCACTCGTTTTGAAGGGTCCCAAGGGGACTCTATAACCTATGGAGCCACCACCAAAAACGCTTGTCTCTCATTGATCAACTTCTCTAGTTTAAAGAACACGAGGCAGGGATATTAAACAAAACTTAATGCTACTTTCTCTAACAGAGTATCCTCCATTTGCAAAAGGGCGGCAATTAATATAAATTCAAATGCAAAATTCTACTAGTGAATTAGGGCTAGTCACTCTGTTAGTCCACCCTACATATTAGGTGGGAAAATTAGAGGATAGATTTGACATCTATGATAGTTGGACTGAGCAGAAGGCAGGATTATCAAATCTGGCAATTAAAACAATATGGAAGGCTACTATAAAGTGATAGGTCCTTGGTACTCTCTGAGCTTGGTTGTTTTCTTGCAGACTGCTTATTTCAACCCTGAGCTACAAATATTATCCTTTATTGCTACTATAAAATCTTGTGTATCATATGTTCTAGCCCCCAGTGTATTTCTCAACTTTGGCAACTTTAAGATATTTAGAATTCAACTCCCAGAATACTCTCAGCAGCATGTTCAATTCTGGGACTTGAAATCCACACATCTTAAAGTTGCCAAGGTTCTGTTGTGGTCCGCCAGCAGCCTGTGGAGCTGGCAGCGGAGTTGGACAGCGATGAGGCTGAGGAAGAACATGGGCCAGTCCTGGAAGCTGGGGAAGGCCCAGATGAGGGTCTTCTGTGTCGGAGGCAGAGATGGGGCTAGGGCCATCGGGGAGTGAGGTGCGGACTCCAGAGCCTCCAGAGGCTGACAGTAGAGAGGCAGAGGAACAGGAGGAGTTTTTTCCTAGTGCATGCATGAGAAGAGCTGCCAGAAGACAAGAGCAGCTACAGCAAAGAGGATGACTCGAGAGCAGGGCCAAGAAATGATTGGCCCGTCCCATAAGGCTTAAAAGACCAGCAACAGCTCTTGGGCTCTTTGTCGGAAAACAATGTTGATAGATTTGTTCTTGTCTTGCTGCACTTATCTCTGGTCGGTGTCTTCTGCTTCTGAACTTTTGCCAAGAGAAACCTTTGGCAGTTTGCCTAATTATACCAAGACTGGTGATTAGACTGAAGAATTTGTGTTATGAAGAATTTGTTTTGATTTAGTTTGGACCACGCTGAGAATGAGTTAATTCTCAGCTGTTCTAATAAAGTCTGTTTGTTTTGGAACTGTTTGCGTCTAATACTACCTACTTGGGCCTGGGTCACAACAGGTTCAAAAGCACTGCTCTAGAGCAATGTAGTAGAGCCTTACAGAGCATCAGCCACATGAAGGGATGCTTGCATTGTAATCAACAATGTACCAGGAATTGTGTGCATTGGCCTGCTGCACTGATCTGCCCCCATCAACTATTATTCATATGACTAAGAGAGAGAAGCAGAATCCAGGATCCACTCATGAAGTGAACTCACATGATACTATTTTTTCTCTGATATAAACCTTGGAACCCTTTACAGTTCTGCTTAAAATACCAAATGGTGCTACATAGAAATAATGAGGAATAAGAATGGTTAAAGATGCTGAGCTTATCAGCAAAAAAGCTGACAATCTGGGTTCAAGACCCAAGCTCTGTGCAACAGGGTGAACTCCCATTCTTGCCCCATCTCCTGCCCACCTAGCAGTTTGAAAACATGCAAATGTGAGTAGATTAATAGGTACCACTTTGGTGGGAATTCTTTCTGATAATACAACTGTAGTTAAAGGACCAGCTTCTCAATGTGAGCGTGCAAGAGAGTAGTGCTGAACAAATTCTGGAAATGGAGCTTGTTTTGTGCCTATTGCAGGGGTGAAATCCAGCAGGTTCTGACAGGTTCTGGAGAACCAGTAGCGGAAATTTTGGGTAGTTTGAAGAACCGGCAGCAGAAATCTTGAGTAGTTTGGAGAACTGGTAAATACCACGTTTGGCTGGCCCCAGAGTGGGGTGGGAATGGAGATTTTGCAATATCCTTCCCCCAGGAGTGGGGAGGGAATGGGGATTTTGCAGTATCCTTCCCCTGGAGTGGGGTGGGAATGGAGATTTTGCAGTATCCTTCCCCTGGAGTGGGGTGGGAATGGAGATTTTGCAGTATCCTTCCCCTGCCACGCCCACCAAGCCACACCCACAGAACCGGTAGTAAAAAATTGGATTTTACCACTGGCCTATTGGCTTGTTTTGCGAACTGAGATGTATCTTTTTTGCAACTCTGCTTCCTTTTCTATCCTTCTTGTCCCTTTTGTTTACAGTCCATTATTTTCCCCTCTCCCCATCCCCCCTTTCCACCCCCATTTCATTAAGGCTTACAGATTTGGTTGACAGCCAGGTACTGTGTTTCTTGACCTCTTCTTATCTCTCTGGTCATGTTCTCATCTCAAGAAGTAAAAGAAGAGGGGCATGTTGGTGCAGGAGAGAGAAGAAAAGGAGAAACTTATTGGAACAGAGGTGAAGGGTCAGACAAGCTACAAAATTGCTGTCCAAGAACCGAAAGGTAGGAAATAAAAATGAAATGCAGATCATATCATCTGCTGATTGCCAAGAGGGCCTTAAGAGAAACAGGCGACTAATGGCACTTTACTAGGATCTGTAAACCAAGGTTGATATTATACTCAGAGTGTCAGTTCCCTATTTCTTCAGAGGTTAAGACATGCATATATTTTTTTTTCTGGGTGTGAGGGAGTGAATTTGGAAAAGCAGCTGCAGCCAGGCAGAAATGCTCCAAACCCCCTCCCTGCACACTTCTCTCATGCCTTCATACATTCACTTTACCCACAAGCATCTAATCTACTGCTGCTACAGAGATAATGGAGCCATACCTGGAATTTTCAAGGATGTCCAGAGGCAGCCTCACCACACCCAAGCCCTTAGCTTACAAAGACAAGTGCTAACACAGAATTGGGAGGGGGTGTAGGAGGAAAGGAGCAAATAGAGTACAGTCAGGACAACTGAGGTGATATCTGGAGATTGGTTGCTAATACAAGCAGGCAAGAGGACTATAGTAATAGTAACGGTAACAGAGTTGGAAGGGGCCTTGGAGGTCATCTAGTCCAACCCCCTGCTCACGCAGGAGACCTGTACTAGGGATTCGAACCACCAAACTGCCGACCTTTCTGATCGACAAGCCACCTACTAGTTCATTCCACAGCCAGTAGCAGAGCAGCAGAGTGGGAGTCTTGCCATGAGCTTGGAGCTTTCACAGAAGAAACTCTTTCAAGACATGTCTGTGAACCGTTCTAGATACTTTTTGGAATATTAATTCTACCTGTTAAGCGTGGAAAAAATATTTACTGCATCTCCTCGGTTCCCCCCTGCTTGGCACCATTTCCTGCAAATTGTTTAATTCATCATAATTAAAGACAGGCAAAGAGAGACACTGCTCCTTTCCAACCTCTTTTCACCAAGTCTCTCTTATACTCCCTTTTTGAAGTGAGCATTAAAAGACTGAATATGAAGGACTGAGTACTAACAGCAAAAGAAGAGTTGAGTTAACTTAAAGTAATAGTCTGGTGTTGGGGAAGCTGTGTGCTGCAATAAAACATTTAGAGCCTTGAGCCTTGGTGGCGCAGGGGACTAAAGTGCTGTTAAGTAGGACTATGCCAGCTGCCTGCAATTACTTCAAGTTCAAATCTCACCAGGCTCAAGGTTGACTCAGCCTTCCATCCTTTCGAGGTAGGTAAAATGAGGACCCGGATTGTGGGGGCAATAAGCTGACTTTCTATAAAAAATAACACCGCTTGGGGGGTGGGGGCGAAAGCCCTACTAAGCAGGTATATACAAAATTATGAAGGCTATTGCTTAACGCATTGTAAGCCGCCCTGAGTCTCCGGAGAAGGGCGGCATATAAATCAAACAAACAAACAAACAAATAAATAAATAAATAAATAAATAAATAAATAAATAAATAAAATTTATGTACATATTTGCTTTGCTGATGCTGAAGTGTGGGTCAAGTCCTTGGAAAGTGAAGAACTCTCATTCCAATAAAGGAGAAATACTTGTAGCTCAGGGTTGAAATGAGGAGTCCTTGGTGTTCTCTGGGCTTGGTTGTTTTCTTGAAGATGTTTCATTACCCAAACTAGGTAACATCATCAGTGCTCCTCAATCCTCATACCATGTGAAGTGAGATGTAAGGAATCTCTGCACTGGGCAGGAGCTACACCGGATGATCTCCATGGTACTTTCCATTCTTCCTTGCCACTATTAAACAATACTTTCTCTCTTCCAATTAAAAATAAACGAAACATACAAACTGACATTTGTTTGCTTTAACAAAGTTTTGCTTGTTTTGACATCGACCAGAACAAGATCTGCAAAGAGTTTAATGCAAGGATATGAAATATATTTGTTGTTGTTAGTTGCGAAGTTGTGTCCGACCCGATGGACAACTTTCCTCCAGGCCTTCCTGTCCCCTACCATCCCCTGGAGTCCATTTAAGATCACACCTACTGCTTCAGTGACTCCATCTAGCCATGTCATTCTCTGTCGTCCCATTCTTCTTTTGCCCTCAATCTTTCCCAGCATTAGGCTCTTCTCCAGTGAGTCCTTTCTTCTCATTGGGTGGCCAAAGTATTTGAGCTTCATCTTCAGGATCTGGCCTTCTAAAGAGCAGTCAGGGTTGATCTCCTCTAGGACTGACCGGTTTGACCGCCTTGCAGTCCAAGGGACTCGCAGGAGTCTTCTCCAGCACCATAGTTC